>NC_072784.1:27828689-28177840 GCF_022539595.1 Amphiprion ocellaris
CCATATTTCTATATTTGGCATACATGTAACTCTCCCCACACCTTTTTCTCCCTCTCCGCCATACCTGACTCTGTTCTGCACATCCTCTATTTAAATGCCACTCTACCCAGGGGGCCCCTGCTCTTAATTACGGGGGCCTCACAACCCCCACCATGTCATCTCCTTAATGAGTTCATGGCTTTACGACCTCGGCTCCTGCACAGTGGGAATGTAGCTCCAAACTAGTTGCTCATTTAAACATAGGAGACGGCAACACAGGGAGCATCGTGGTTATGGAAGGAAGAAGAGGAAGCGGCTAACAATATACAGGTTTCCTTGAAAACAATGACATTCTGTGGCACCTATCTATTCCGGTTTGAAAATATAAGGGATTTTATCCAGATTTTAGACAATATTCACTCATAGAGGTGCTCAGACTTAGTCTTGGCACATTATGGAACACCTGGGTGGAGTTTTTCTAATAACGGTGTCAGACTTGTACAGCTTGACACAATGTTTTCACCCATGCACACATGGTTCTTGGAAACTGAAACGGAGAACAGTGCATTTCCGGCACTTATTTCAGTTATTTTCAGATTGATTATGCTGTACACTGATTAGCCACAACATTAAAACCACTGGCAAGTGAAATGAAAAGCATGGCTTTTCTCGTCATAATGGTACCTGTCAAGGAGTGAGGTTTAATAGGCGGCAAGAAAAAAGTCAGTTGTTGAAGTTGATGCATCTGAAGGAGGAAAAATGGGTGAGTGTCAAGATGAGGAAATTCGACAAGGGCCAAATTGTGATGGCCAGACAACTGAGTCGGAACATGTCCAAAACAGCTTTGCAGGCATTCCTTGTTTATAGGGCTGAGTTCCTACCAAAGTGGTCCAAGGAAAGATAACTGGACATCTGTATTATCCAGTCTTACAGAAGAGATGCCACAAATTGCTAAAGACCTAATTGCTGCCAGAAAAGTGTCACAGCACACTGTATATATACACTACTGTTCAAAAGTTTGTGGTCACTTAGAAGTGTCCTTATTTTTGAAAGAAAAACTGTTTTTTTCAATGAAGATAACATTGAATGAATCAGAAATTCAGTCTAGACATTGTTAATGTGGAAAATGACTTCTAGCTGGAAACAGCTGATTTTTAATGGAATATCTACATAGAGGTACAGAGGAACATTTCCAGCAACCATCACTCCTGTGTTCTAATGCTACCTTGTGTTAGCTAGTGGTGTAGAAAGTCTAACTGATGATGAAAAAAAAAAACCAAAACCCTTGTGCAGTTATGTTAGCACATGAATAAAAGTGTGAATTTTCATGGAAAACATGAAATAGCCTGGATGACACTGAACTTTTAAACGGTAGTGTATATAGCTGCAGACCTGTCAGAGTGACCCCTGACCACCACTAAAATCACCAACGATGGATGACCATCGCAGCTGTACCATGGGGCAGTGGAAGAAGGTGTCCTGGTGGGATGAATCACAGTTTCTTACATCATGTGGATGTGAACAGCCGTGTGTGCGTGCATCATTTATGTGGGGAAGAGATGGCAGCTGAATGCATTGTGGGAAGAAGGCAAGCCGGCTGAGGCAGCGTGGTGCACTACACAGTGTTCTGCCGGGAAGCCTTGGATACTGGCATTCTTGTGGTGACACATACCACCTACCAAAACACTGATCCAGACAATGTACACCCCTCCATGACTGTACAACTGATGGCAATGGCGTCTCCTCAAATTATGGATTCATTAAGCAATAATAGGCAGATTAGACATCATTAATGGAAGCCCCATTACTGGTATAATAGTTCTTTCCCAGACAGGGTTAATCTACATCTGAGTCAAATATGAAATGAAAGCTCTGGCTGAGCATTTCTCCGAGTCCTGTAACTGATAATATTGAGGGGTTTTTTTTTTGTTAGACAAGGATCAGAGAAAAATGCAGCCAGAGAGGAAGACACAGTTGCCAGAACGATTTATTCTATTATCAGTAATATCTTCTGACTGTCTGCAGCAATTAGCCCATCACTCCCATTTTACCTCCTGCCAGTCCCTCCTTCTCTCTGTCAGCTACGTATGTTTAAAAGAAGAATTCAATTATAGATCTGGGTTAATAGAGTGGGTTCCCTGTGGGAGAGGTCGAGGGATGAGATCCTCTAATGAAACCTACATTTCAGGCCCACAGCCTGCTGAAGGTATAGAACTCGGTGTGTGTGTGTGTGTGGTGAGTTTGTGTGTGTGTGCATGTGTCTGTGAGAGGCCAAGATACCATTAAATTTATATACAAGGCAGATCCAAAATAGCTTCACAATTAAATATAGAAAATAGAAAGACACTTATCTTGGTTCTTTGATTGAGTATTGATTCACTTTCTGCTACTTGTGGAATTCTTGGAATGCCTTTGAAATACATTTTACAGACAGAAAGGTCAAGTCATTTTTTTTAATTACCCATAAAGTCATACATCATAAACATGCCTCTCTCCTTACACCCTTGATTTACAAAGGGACAAAGAAGAAGAGAGAAATCTCTTCCTGAATGGACAGATATACAGTGGATGTTATTTCCACAGAATGCAACAAAACAGCAACAATACAATTATAATATGTACACATCAATGTTCTATCTAGTTTGGAAACAAACAGCTCACCTGCTACACTAATGTTATTTGTTTTTGCTAGAGGTGCTGCAGATAGATTTTCCAGTTTCCATTCTTTATGCTAAGCTAAGCTAACTGGCACTGGGTCTAGCAACATTTTTTTTGTCATCAGATGTGAAAGACGTGTCGATCTCCTGATTGCTTTTGAAACTTTCCTATTCATCGAACCATATCAAACTGGTAATTGGATTATGTCCATTTTATCATTTCTTATTATAGGATAGTGTTTACTTTTTAGATTCTGACAGATCTGTCAGATCGGCCACGTGATAAAAAAAGACATCACCACACGTCGGATGACGCTCTGAAGAAGACGGCAGATGCTGCCAAAACATGTTAGCAAGGTAAAACCATACTTTATTACTGAATTGTCAGTTTAAAAGTAACGCTATCCTATATATCAAACTGGATTAGATATGCTTCCTACTCTCCTCCCAAATCCCTCTGCCTCCTCACCTGTGCAACAGCAGTCAGAGCACCCATTTTATACAGTAAATGCTTATAGACATGTTTGCACACACCCAGAAACTGTATGAAGACGTGGATGTTCTCTGAGTTCAGTTTATTGCACAGAAATGATATGTTTATGACTCCTCCCTTTCAGAATCTGTCTCTACATGTGAGAGGCAGGTTACTCCTCAGACAGTATATCACACCCTAAACATAATCACATTCACAGCTATCCACTAAACCGTAGCATTTGAAAAACCAGATGAACAGATCATTTGAGATGTTCCCCCCGCCCCTGCGACGTTTTCCAGTTACTGCTGAGGGAATCCAAGGTGTTCCCAGACCAGATGATATATGTAATCCCTCCAGCGAGTCCTGGGTCTATCCTGAGGTCTCCTCCCGGTTGGATGCACCTGGGAAACCTTCCAAGGAAGGCGCCCAGGAGGTATTCTTGTCAGATGCTTGAACTACCTGGCTGGTTCCACGAAAGAGCAGCAATAGGACGAGCTCCTTCTGGATGTCCAAACGTGTCACACAATAGACAATCCAGCCGCCCTTTGGAGGAAACTCATTTTAGCCGCTGGTGTCTATAGTCACTACCCAGAGCTCCTGTCCATAGGTGAGCCTTGAAATGAAGGCCGACTGGTAAATCGAGAGCTGTTCCCTCTTCACTATAACCGTCCAGTACAGTGCCCATATTACTGCTGATACTGCAACAATCAATCCGTCCATCTTATGCTCCAGTTTCCTATTCATATCTGTAATGTGGCAGTCCCATCCGACAGTAACATTGCATAAGAAAGAGCATGTGAAGATTAAGATGGACCAGGAGTTAAAAGAACAACAGGAACAGGTGTGGAACGTGATGTCCACAGTGGTCCCAGTGGTAATAGGAGCATTAGAGGCTCACACTGCCAGGACTTTGGTAGAGGAAGACATATCATCACCCCATGTGAGTGGGGTGAGAGAGAGATTATAATAGTAGCTTGACATAACAGTTTGCATTACAAGCTTTAGTTTGTTTCCATGCAGTTATATTAAGATTATTATTAGTCAGAAAACATGTCCATAATGTCTCACAAGTGCAACAAAACCTTAATTTTTACTGCATGCTAAAACTGCACGAAAATGTTCTCTAATGTTGTACTAGCAATATAACTGTACACTATAACTACAGTACTACAGTAACATTATGCATTATTGTATAAGGAAAGACAAGTATTGAACTCAAATCAGTATGTGCACTATGTGTTTCAGGCGAGAAAATGGGAGATAAGAATATGAATATATCCTCTCCTAAGAAATAGTGTGTAAGCTACTTCTTTTCCAAAGATGTAGTTGAGTAGCTGGTTTGTTGACCAAAGGAAATTGGTGACATGTTACCTTGTTATCTTTGTGGATGAAACATTGAATCATAGAAGCTTTGATAATGACTGTATGGAAAAGATGGAGAATTTTAGAGATTATTGGCTGTTAATTTTAGAGAAAAATGAAAATGATTAGATATTATTTGATAACAGTGTACAAGCTTATAACCCCCAAGTACTGACTGCTAATTTACAGTGTAAATTTGCCTTAACCTTCCTGTCTCTGGGCTGTGAGGGGAAACGGAAGCACAGAGAGGAAACCTATGCAAACATGAAGAAAACAAACTCAAGTTCAAACCCAGTGACTGTGAACCCCTGATCCAATGCCACATTTAAGTTTGAAGTATTCGTTTCCAGCGTGTCATGTGTGTTCTTCTTTTTTGGAAACATGTTGATTACACTTGTATCTCATAATTGGTCTAATTTTACATTTATGGAGACATTTGAGGACGTGACAGCCCAAGTCTTTTCATCCATGTTAATGGGACTTTAGAGTTAACCAGAATGTGTTTTTAACCTTATTGTGGAGAACAAAATGTCACTGCTTCTAATTAAAACACTTAATTCCAAATCCTGTAATTTCAAAGAAAGTGGGAGAGCATTTGCAAAATACAGAGTTTAGAACTTTTGAGCTAAAATCTTTAATTTAAATCAGTAGATCGTCATTTATTTATTCCAGAAGAACTCAAACGTTACACTTTAAAGAAGTTTTTTTTTCCTAGAGTCAAGTAAATGAATATTAACATACATTATAAAGGCATTAATGTCTTGAAATTTGTTATGAGACACACTTAGCTTAATGGTTTTGTGTGACAGCTGTTTCCCTTCTGTTGAATTCCTGTCACTGTGTATGCTGGTACGTCTATAAATGTGGTTTCACAGAAAACATATGAGCAAAAGTCGTATATCTAGCTGTGATATTTTAACAGTATGTCTGACCAGATGGTTAGAAATTGCAGTGGAGCCACAAGGGATCCTTTGAGAGAGGAGGAGGGCTGATAAATTGATGGAAAAACTGCGATTAACATATGTTGGGAGGCAAGAATGGGAAGAATTACGTTCAGTGTGAAGATGAAACCACCACCCCAGGCTCTTTCTTTCCTTACTTGTTCCCTCTCTTTTTATCACTCATTATTTCTTCACTACTTTTGTGAGGCTGTCAGTTTTTTGCTTTTTTCCCCCACAAGAATGATTACCGTGCGTCTCTTCCATCGACAAGAAATCCTTTAAATAATATCTAACCTAAAAACACTTAAACGCTCCCAGAGGTAGAATCACAAGCCTGAGTCAGATAAACACCATGATACTGCATTTGCTTTATTGATCAGGACAGAAAAAGCAGCTACTGCAGCCTCTGTTATATTACATTCTACTTTGTTGTTTTGTAGCGAAGCGAGTGTGCAGCCTGTTATTGAATCAGAGTGGGTGGAAAGAGAAGAACGCTCGCTCGCTTTACTTTGACTCTCTTTAAAGACATGCGCATAGTTATTGAATAGCTTCACTTTAATACGAGACAGACTGACTTCACTTTTTGCAATTAAAGAGTTTATTGTCTCAATTCATATACAGTTTACTTCTTACTATGTAACTCCACAAGCTGTAGTACCTTTAACTCAAAGCACCTCAGCAGACAAAATCACCTCTGCAGTCTTAAGTGCTGGTAATTACAGGGAAGACGAATAGAAACAGTCGGTGTTTGACATAAACACATAAAAGGTGATGAAAACTGTGCTGGGTCCGCTTTCTCATACATGTTTTGGATGTCTAATGCAAGTTAGGTGTCATTTTAAGCCTAATAATTTCGCTGCTCTACCCCCAACCACTCTGAACTAAGACCTCTGTTTCCATGGTAACGTCACTGCTTTTTTTTTTTGTTTGTTTGGATTGTTACACTTTGAAATTTCTAGAATGTCTCCATAGCTGTTGGATTTTTCCAGAAGACGAAAATATCGTGTTGTATTTTATATAATAAAGACCAAAGAAAGAATGCTGCTTAACTTTTCTGCTTAATTTGTATTTACAGTTGTGGTATTTGGATGCTTAACTGCAGTTTTAAGTGGTGCTTTCAGCTTTTGCCAGACATGCAGCAATTTCATTTAAGGTATGCATGGGATAAAAATGTCATAAAATGAAAAAAAAAATAGTAGCAAAATTGCTTATAAACTGTAAATAGTATCTAATCACAAAGACATTTATTTATCATTTGGCACAAAGCAGTGTCATGATATTTTTACTCTGTGCGGTGATACTGCCACCATGTCATAAGGTCACAAACTTGAGAGGCGTGAGTGGACTGAAGAGAGAATCAATTTTTAACACACACACACACACACACACACACACACAAAAAGAGGTTTCATGTCAGTGGCTGAGCGACTGTAAGCTCGGACTCCGGCTGTCTGTCTGCCTGTCACACGGCATCATGAATGACATGACAGCATGGGTGTTCGTGATATCTTTTTTTGTCACAGAAGGCGTCGACTGATGCATCTGACAGGGAATATAATGGACAGTAAATGTTAAACCTAACCAGAAGAAAAGCACAGAGTGAGGGATGACAAGAAAACAGTCAAAACAGTGTACGTCTTAGCACTGACTAATGGATAGTCACTGTTCTGGCAAACTGTGCTGATGGTATGAGCGGGCTTTCAGTTTAGACACTCAGCAACACAACATACGCCACGCAACACACTCTTGTCCGGGAGCACCACACTGTTATAAGTAGGTCTCTGTGAGTAAATTAAGTGCAAGAAGAGGCTGAAACTGTTGGAAAAGTCAGCAACATGGAGGCAGGAAAACAAAAAATGTCAGGAGTTACACAAACCATAGTGTGCCAGATGAAGATTGTCAGAGCATTTTTTTTTTTTTTTTAACTTTTTAAAAATTTAAATAGCAAACACACACCCAGAGAGGACAAAAAAACAAACCCAAAAAAAAACCCCAAACACTGTGAATACCCAGGTATTGTTCCCTTTTAAGGGCAAATTCCCAAGGATATTTAATAAAACACAGAGATAAATGTATCGGCATTAAACTAGTAACGTGAAAAACACAAGGGAATAAACAAACAACAAAAATGAGGCATTTAGTACTTTCTTCCCAATACCTCCCACAGACAGGATTATCTCTGAAACCATCTCAATTGTTTGTACCTACGCCTATTTATTTGCTTCTTTGGTTTAATTTAGGCACAAAACCAACTTTGTTAGACTTACGAAAGATGAGGTTTCCAGCAAAATAGAGCATCTTTGTTATCAGTGTTTTAATGATAAACATGCTGTTCAGGTTACAGAAGGGATCTTGGTTTAAAGAATTTTTGACTGTCAGTTTGAAGTCCAATGATCAATTCATGCATCCACCACAATCAATTCTTCACTTTGTGTGTCTGACTGTGGCTACAAGAGGACAATCACGGTATTAGGAATGGCCATTATTTAATGTTTTACCATAAATTTCCCTCTCAGAAAAGGGGCTTTGCTAGGAGGTGAACGGCTCACCTGGCTGTATCTGAAGGTTATAAAATCCACCTTCCAGCACCTCTGAAACTCAAATAATTGACATGTTATATCACTTCCCCATTCCCCATTATCCCTGGAATGATATGCTGGACTATTTCTTAGCTGCTACCACTGATTTCTTGGAGTGTCTGTTTGTTCCTTGGCAACTGGTCCAAACTAAGAAATTAGGCCATCAATTTCCATTCTTTATACTAAGCTAAGCTAACCGACTGTTGGTTGTAACCTTTTAGAAACTGTCACTTAAACTGTGTAAAAGTGATAAAACCCAGCAATGATTGTAATTACAGCGAGAGCAAAGGATGGAATAAGATGACGTTACTATGCAGTGACAAAGTCTGGGTACTGTAACGAGGAGATGGGGTGGATGGAGGGGTCAAAATAGAGAGTCAACATGGTTCCTTTTTAAAGCATTTGTTCCCTAACCTTAACCACATGTTTATTATTATTAGCCTGACAAGGAAAGTGCCCTAACCTTAACCAAGTAGTCATTTGAACCCAAGCCACATTGTTTTTCTAATCTTCAAAGGCACGACAAAGACACGGTAATGCAATAGGGGCTTCAGGTCAGAAAACCTATCTGTATGTTGTTTAGCAGGCATCGCCAAACAGTGTTTTGTTTTTTTTGTTTATTCTGGTGGACTGTATGCACTGCAAAGACGATTAGGACTGTGAAGTGATTCACTCATCATAGTGCCTACAAGCCTGTGGGGGTTAGAGTTATGACCAGGGGTTGGTCAGGTTCAGCTGACCAACCCCTGGTCATTTATATACTGAATGACCAAGTCTTTCCATCAGTGGAGTTTTTCTTCCCTGATGTTCATGGACATGTTCCAAGATGATGATGCCAGGATTCATGGGGTCACATTGAGAATGAGTGGATCAGGGAGCATGAGATGGATTGTCCTCCACAGAGTCCAGACCTCAGCCCCACTGAGAATCTTTGGGATGTTCTGGAGAAGACTTTGTCCGACTCTCCCATCATCAATACAAGATCTTGGCAGAAAATTAATATAACTCTGAACAGAAATAAATGCTGTATACATTGCAGAAGCTTATCACGGAGAACGTGTGTCATTGTCAGAGCTAAAGATGGTCCAATGAACGGACAGTGCATGTTCCAATTTCTTTCTTGAGCAGGAGATCACTGAGATGCTCTTGCCTGGGCAGCACAAATGTTACATAGCATTTGAATAGCTCTTACACCGACACCCAAGCCTGTATACACACTTTATAACTGTTTGCAGCAACTCAGTCTGCCCTCTGTCACTCTATACTTGGCAGTGGTGACGTGCTGGTACTGTTACTTCTTTTACACTCTACAGTCTCTTACTCCCCACCATACAGGACCTACATTACATACAGTTTACCCATATGGCTCGTTGTTGGCTGATATCAGAACTGTCCAACACCTCAGGTGAACCACATGCAAAGTGGACAACGTTATGTGGATAAACAAACTCTCAACTTTAAGAATCTGATGCTTGATACATCGACATTCAAGGGGCAGCCATACAGAAATGTTAGTGCTATTAGGTGAATTAAGTTAATGAGACTGTTTCCTACAATCCTAAAATTTGCTTAAAAGTTTTGTCTTAAACTGTGTTAAACTGCAATAGAGCTTCATTCCCACCTTTACTTACAGCCAGTTTTACTTGATAAATCATGTAAAACTGGATTTTTGCTTCCACCTTAAGTCCTTTAAATCTTCTGATCTTCTACTTGCTATTTGTTTACAATATAAACCAAGTATCTAAAATCGACTTTTACTTCGTTGTTTCACATCCCTTTAAAAAATCTAGTAATTTGACGGATTTCCCATCAACAAAAGATTGTTGAAAGGCAGTAAAAGCGATTCTTCTTGTCCCTATTCACAGTTTTCATGCCTCCTCCTTCCTGCTTTTTTGTCTCTCATTGATCTTTGAATTTTCAAAGCGGATGTAGTTGATAATTACTGTTTCTTAAGAAGCTGGCACTTTCTCTCATCGCAACCCTCATCCTGCTCCCTGTCTTCTGCTGCTCATCACTGGAGCTTCAGCAGCACAGTGTTCGCTTGTTTTTTCAGAGGAACAAAAAACAAACAGGAGGTGGTCTTGTCCTTGAGAGAGACGAGGAACCGGCGGAGGAACAAACACACGCAGATGCACATTGCACAAGCGCAAACACGTAACAGTTGTGTAAAGAAACACAGACAAGTGACAGACACCTGCACACACACTCCTGAAGACGCCTTGGGGAAGCTGGATTTAATTCAGGCAGTGGCAGCCTAAATTGGGCATTGTTTTCCAGGACAGGTGTTGAGGAGAGGAAGGAATAAATCTTTATTTTTTTTCCTGGCTGATGAGATAAAAAGGCACAACACATGTCTACATACATGAGACATGTACCTGGAATTGTTTTAGAAGTGATATTAGCAGTAATAACCTGTGTATTCAATGCCATCAAAGCAATTTCCACTTGAGGAGATCCTTTATAAATCCATATTAAATACTCGTGTTAGGTAACTGTGATGGATCCCCTTGGCAGAAATGTTAAAACTCCTACATCGAAGAATGCCCGCTTCACTGCACAACCTGGATCCATCTCAAGCAGTGTATTGGATGTGATTACTGCCTGTGGGTTCATGTTGCAGGCTGCGTGTGAGTGTTTGTGCAAGACTAAGCAGCCTCTCAGCAGCCATCGGTGCTTGTGTGTATTCCCACTGAGCTGTGGTTGCAGGTGTCACACACACACATGAACTGGCGACGCACTAGACACATTAGACAGAAATAGCCTCTATTTCCGCCCCAGTTATGCCACGGTTATGAATGTTCATTATAAAGGAATTAGTACCTGAGTGTTCTGTCAATCTGAGGCACATACTTAACATTAAAATGGGGAAAAAGGAGAAAGAAATTCAAAATTCAACAGATTACATTTTTTTTTATTCTGTTGTCTTTGTGATGTTATTGAGGAACATTGACAATATTGCAATAAAAGACCTGAATTTGTCACCTTGAACTAAGAGGCAGATGTTGGTGTGTGTATTTGAATCAATCACGTTATGGGGACATAAATCTGTTTACATGTGATGGAAACACAGCCCTATGTGGTAGATTATGGTGAACTCCGACCTTCATAGTACATCTGTTTAAATTCAATAGGTCTTCATGGAAGGCTGACTCCACTGAGTTGTTGTGCGTGTGTGCACCCACCCACACGCAAACAGCCCCACAATGTAGCTGCCTTTTTAGTCTTTTGGAAGTCATGTGAGCAAAGAAATTGTGATGAAATCTGTCTTTATCAGATTACAATGCAGATCCCCCCATGTCAGCGCCCCTGTCAAACTTCCTGTTAATGCTACAGAATGTTCACAGCAGCAGAAGGTGGAAAGTTAGAGATAGACTGACGTGTACGCTGCTGGTGGAAAAACAAATATCAAAGAGCTGCAACTTCACTGTGTGTCTTTTGTTTATTTGTTCTTTTTTTTCTAAATAGGTTGGATGATGCACATTTGGCCACAGCATCAATTCTACAACATTAATTATTAAAGTCCCTTGCCAGTCATTGATTAAATCCCTAAAAACTCATCTCTGTGTATCAAAGTTACATATTTAGAAGTTTTTCTCCATGAAAACAATCCCTCCCTGTCTGAAAATGGCTTAGATGTAACTTTACACTGTTGTTTCCTCTAGAATGTGCAGATCTGTGACATCCCTGCCTCTCTCTCCACTCACTCCCCCACTGTTTACTACAGTTCAAGCACACCAGCTCACCTACAACTCTGCTCAAGCACTGTAAAGCCACTCTATGCTACGCAATATTGTAGTATCGGAGTAATTCAGCCATACATGCTCAACCTGGAAACAGATTCTGAAGATACAAAAAGCCCCGTCCTGCAAGTTGACAGGACACAGCTCCTTTGGTTTGTTATGTATAAAATACTGAAAGTCTGAGTCCCTGTATTTTGAGACTATCATGGGTATGCTGCAATTTTACAGTGGAACTGCTCAGCCATGGTGTTTGGTGCCTTTTTTTTTTTAAACTCATGATATGATCTTTTAGCTTCCAAAACTACCATAAAGACATGTTACCAACCTCAAAAACTTTTCAACGGAAGGGATTTTTAAAGAAATGTTTGATAATTAAATGTTTATCTCCTAGTTTGAAGGCTCTGTCTGTCTAGAAGACTGGATATGTGATCTGATATAGATTTTAGCGATTATCCATCTGATTTTCTGTCTTTCTTTCCAGGATCCAAGGGCAAAGCATAAGTTTAAGATCCACACCTACTCTAGCCCGACCTTCTGTGACCACTGTGGCTCTCTACTCTACGGCCTCCTACACCAGGGCATGAGATGTGACCGTAAGTACTAGACGCTAAACCCATCCACTCATGTCTGACTCCTTTTGCCTTTTTCACGTTGGCATTAGCGCATACACTATCGTTCAATAGTTTGGGATCACCCAGACAATTTCATGTTTTCCAAGAAAACTCACACTTTTATTCATGGACTAACATAAGTGCACAAGGGTTTTCTAATCATCAATTAGCCTTTCAACTCCATTAGCTAACACAATGTAGCATTAGAACACAGGAGTGATGGTTGCTTGAAATGGGCCTCTATATGTAGATATTCCATTAAAAATCAGCCATTTCCAGCTATTGTAGTCTTTTACCGTATTAACAATGTCTAGATTGCATTTCTGATTAATGTAATATTATCTTCATTGAAAAAACTGTTTTTCTTTCAAGAATAAGGACATTTCTATGTAACCCCAAACTTTTGAATGGTAGTGTACATCACATATTTCAGCTGTATTATTACAGTACGACATTTAGAGGATGGTCTATCTGCAGTACTATTTATGCTTTTTGTTGATATTAGTATACTTATTGTAGTCGTACTGTCTAAGCAATATTTTTGTTGTATTATCTGGAATTCCAAAATCTGCCAGAGTGTTCAAAGGGCATGTTTTTATTTAAAAAACTGGCAAAAAATTACACCATTTATCAGACCTAGAAGCTGTGAAAACAGAAAAAAAATGTCACGTTTTAAACTTTTTGACAATTCTCGAACTACTCATCTGTGACATGCTGTTCTGTGAAGAAACTTAAGCAAATGTAAGCTTAAAGTCGTCAAAATCACTTTTTGTTTGGCTGTCTCGTTTAGTAATTTGCCAAAAATAAGTTGTTTACTCTAACCAGAGTCTGTAAAAAAAAAAAATGTTGTGCTTTTCTGTAGAACTGATTAGTGACTCAGCTGTGACCAACAGTCACATTAAAATATTCAGGCGCTAATAGGCTGAACTTGGCTGAACTGCAGGGAACAGATAGGAGGGAAGCATGGAAACAAATTAGAAATGCATGTAGTACAATATCTACAGTATATGGTCAAATAGTTTGTTTCTCAGAATGGTAACACCATTTGAAAAAATGTGGCAAGTTTTTCAGGTTTTGTGAAATAAATAATCACAGAAATTCAACTTTTCTTTTTTTTTAATGATTTATGGCATTTTCAATGTGTGATCCTGCACAATAGACAGACGGTTCTCTGTACTTCTAGCCATGGTCTTGCTGTTTCCATGACACATAGATTGGCATCCACAAATGCTGTTATGCTAATGCTCAAACAATATACTGTTACATAACATCACGCATTCATCTCTCCGTGTATGTGTCTTCCAGACTGTATGATGAACATCCATAAGCGCTGTGTGGCCAACGTCCCCAGCCTGTGTGGAACAGACCACACTGAGAGGAGAGGTCGCATCCAGATCACTGCTGAGGTCAAGACTAATGTTCTCACTGTTACCAGTAAGTACAAAATACACAAACCAACACAGTACACACACACTTCCTATACAATATTCAGCTAAACAGACATTTGGCCTCTTGCTACTTTATTTTCCAGTTGGAGAACACCAGTTATCTGTCTCCCCCTACTGTTGGATTGTCAGACATGACGTTTGGAAGTCAAATAAGAGCCATCAGTGTCTAGCTTGTTTTCGTTACTGGGATTGATTCAAATATACTGATGTAGGAGGAATTTCTGGGTTATTTTAGTCTCTGAGTCATTGTGTAAATTCAAAAATCAGCGCAATATACTTCATGGGAGCGAGATTAGCATCGGCACAGATAGTGAATATGCTGTTTCTCAGCTGACTGAAGTGTGACTGAACAGCAAATTATTTTCATTTTGCACTGAGGTTGTGAAAAGCGTATTGTTCTGTGGTTGTGCTATAAAATAATGTATTTTCCAAATCTGTGGCAAGTCTAACGCACAACCTAGGAAATCATATTGCAGTGAGATAAGCTGTGGATTGTAGAGGCAACTCCCCTCACTATCTAGTATTTTACAGCAATTTTTCAAGGGTTTTTACCTTAGATTTGAAACTAATATAAGGTGTATCTGTCTTTGCAATGAGTTTCCATTTTTCAAAGCGACACAGTTAAGGCTATCTCAGTTTTTAGCACATTTATTATTAGAAATGCCTAAAAGGACAAAAGATTTTGCAAAAAATAATGCAATTTAACACTCTTGTTTCACCAAATGAACTTATTTTCATGGTTTCATGAGACTGAATGAGCTGTTACTTCACTATGTGTCCGAGCAGCAGGAGGAAGAAAAAAGGAGTCAAATCCGTTTACACAGTGTGTCACACACTTTCACTCACATTTGTGTTTTGCTGTTGGCCTGATGGACTGAAAAGAGGCGTCACTGAGTGGTCACCAGCTGCCATTTGTTTCATTGTGACAAACATGAACATCAGTAGTGTGACGGATGTAATTAACAGAATTGCCATTGCACAGGTTTCATTACACATCAGGGGTTTGTTCGCTTCTCTTGTGCTTTTTCTCACATTCTGTTGCTTTCTGCATGTAAATTCCTCTCCTATGACTATGAGCTGGACTTCAGCCTTATGCTAAATGAGAAAATGTTTCATTTGTGAGGTCCGTTCTGATTTTTGATTGGCTGCTTTGAATAGTATCGCATTGCAGTTTGATTTTATGCACACCTTCTGGCCGAAAGGCTGGAGGCAGGTAGGTAGGTAGGTAGGTAGGTAGGTAGGTAGATAGATAGATAGATAGATAGATAGATAGATAGATAGATAGATAGATAGATAGATAGATAGATAGATAGATAGATAGATAGATACTTTATTAATCCCAAGGGAAATTCAAGACTATCTAATATAGTGGGGGATGACCAAAATGGGTTTATAAAAGGAAGACAAGGGTTTCACAATGTAAGACGTGTCCTTAATTTTCTACATAATCAAAAAGGGCAAAAATATATGGCTCTCCTCTCGCTTGAAGGCCTTCGATAGGGTCAAATGGACTTATCTATTTGATGTTGTAGCCCTGTTTGGATTTGGGAATACATTTCTTAAATGTATAAAACTACTACATCTCAATCCTGTAGCTGAAGTAATGACAAACGATGTGGTGTCAGAACCCTTTGGTATAACAAGAGGATGCCCTCAAGATCCACCTTTGTCCCCACTTTTGTTTATTTTAGCTATAGAACCATTTACAATTGCAATAAGAGCTAAATGTTAAATACAGGGGATTAAAATAAACAACAAAGAACACAAAATAACTCTTTTTGAATGCGTCAAATTTGTCAGTTATGCTACTAGATTAATTCAAAAGTCGAAACCCTGGTCAAGACGTATCTACATTCAAGAGCTTAAAGTGTTTTACTTAATTAGCCATTAAAATAACACCTTAATTGGGAAATACACCATCCATAAATTATAAACTTATATCAGACTCAACATTAAATTCTATAGAAAGATGATGTCTTTACCCATTTCCCTTATAGGAAGAATAAATATGAAAATACTCACCCTCTCTCACTTGACTTCATTCACATCATGTTTCCAGCAGCCTGGTTTTGTACTCCATTATGTTCAGATTTTGTGGAGGAAGGCAGAAAATTTCTACATTTATCAGACCTCTAGAGTGTGACTGATACTGATGCTTCCAGACAAATTCGGCATCTCTGAGTTTTAGATGTAAATTGAGCGAAAAAGTGATTTCAATCATAGTTAGACAGTGACAATAAGAGTTTTTGCTGTGGAGCCAGATGTATGGTGGGTGTACATAGGTAGTCTGCCTATTTACCTTATGTTGAGTGTTATTTTGCTGCTGCCGCATTGAAATGTTTCTGGAAGCATCTTCATGTAGACTTTGCCAGTCTGAAATTTTTTAATCAATTACTTCTCTTCCTTTAAGCCTGCAGGATTGCAGTGGTTGTGTCTGGCAGCCCAAGACTGAGCCTCGGATTTAATAGTGAAGCTGTATGAATATAAAGCAGGATGTTGCTCAGAGAGAAGCCTGTCAGCCAAGCCTTCAAGAAAAATGAAATATTAATCATTAATGCATTTATATGTTCACACTGTTCTCTGCCCAACGACTGGTGTTAGAATGATTAAGCCTGTCTCTGGCAAAAGATTACATTTTCATTTTATGTTAACAGGATATCAGAACTGGCTTCTCTAATGCAAAACCAAGGAGAATGTTCATATTATCTGGTCAGAATTACTGACAAAAATGATAATTAAATTTTGGTTTGGCAGAACGTCACATTTGAGACAATGACTGATCAGCCAGATCATTAAAACCAGGAGCCTAACAGTGTGTAGCTCCAGCTTGTGTAGTTTTGATCTGTTGATCCATGGACAAACAGGGGACTTCTGGGGGGTATCTGCTACTGGGATTTGACACTCTACTGACTGCTGTGGTTTGTCAAGTGGGGCCTTCATGTGTCAGATTGGGTTTTGGGTATTTGGAAGCTGGTACAACGCCTAAGGCTCTTTGTCATGTTGCTGGAGCTGTTCCTGATCAGCTCTTGTTCTGTAGCAGGATGTATCAGTGCTGGGGAGTGCTGCTGTCATTTGAGGGTTTTCTTGGCCTGGTATAATGTATTGTTGGGTGGCACATGTCAAAGTTACATCCACATGAATGCCAAAACCCAACGTTTCCAAGAAGACCATGACATTGTAAGGCTATAAGATAGGATAAGATAAACTTCATTGATCCCTCGGCGGGGAAGTTTCCATGTTACAGCGGCTGGATAACAGATGAGGCATTGAAGCCGCAGGACAAGAATTACAAAAGTACAAGTAGAAGTAGAAACATCCACCCATGCTTTATCTATGCACTGCTGAATCCTCATTAGTGTTGTGGAGGGGCTCAAGCCTATCCCAGCTGACTTAGGGTGAAGGCAGGGTTCACCCTGGACAGGTCACCAGTCTATCACAATGCTACACATAGAGATAAACAGTCATACTCACCTTCACACCTACGGACAATTTAGAGTTACCAATTAACCTCAGCATGTTTTTGGACTGTGAGAGGAAATCGGAGACCCTGGAGAAAACCCACGCATGCACAGGGAGAACATGCAAACTCCATGCAGAAAGATCCCGGGAAGGCTGGGACGTGAACCGAAGATCTTCTAGCTGCAAGGCGAAAGTGCTAACCACCAAGCCACTGTGCAGCCCGAAGTGGAAACAATACAACTGAATAAATTCAACATTTTAACTGATAAATATCATCTTGAAATTGCCCCAGATGATTTCATCCAATAAGAAAGTGATCACTTTTTTATTACAAGTTGCCTCAAAGTTTATGGTCCATTATGCAAATGAGGTGTAATCTTATTAAATATATTTCCAAAGTAAAAACTTGAGTAAAATAACTGCCTCAATATGTATTTTAGAAGTTTCATTTCCACTAATCTGAAAGATGATAAAACCTTGAAATTAACAAGCTCATGAAAAAAACGTGTCTCGTCTGAAACAAATGACATTTCAGTGACACACATTAAAAATAGACTCACCTCTTTGTTCTAAGGAGGTTTCTGACCTGCCTTCTGTTCTATTTAAGTCAAAATGGAAATTCCAGAGATCAGTGTCACCATCCTGTTGTCGGTCATTTCACCTGCAGATGGCAGCAGAGCTTTACTGTAACTTTGCTTTTTTCCAGTCAACTCAGAAATAATCAAACATTCTTGATATAGATTTAGCTTGTGGTTAAAACTGGGCTTCACCCTCATCCAATGCCATGTGAGTTCAATTAACATGAAAGGTAAAGTAACCCACATCATTTAACACAAACTTTAAAAGCATCTTACATAAAGTGTATCAACAGTTGTTCATATCTCAAGTCTGCTCACATTTGACTCTGGTTGGGTGGAATAATTAGTCTACATAAACAAGCTCCATCCTAATCTGTGCACAAATTCATACTCAAGTAGTAGATGACTCAGTGATGATCACCTTGCGTATTTTTTCTTCTGTTTTTCATCTCTTCACTGGTTTAAAGGAATCTCGGTTGCTTTGCATTAAATGGAACCTCTGACATCTGACTATGTCTAAAATATGAAGTGTAAAAACTGTTTTCAGTGAGAATATGGGGCCTGAGCTGAGTAATAAGTAACATTTTATAATTACCTTTTTAGCAGTGCAACCACTAGCCATATGTACACTAACGTTCAAAAATTTAGGGTAGAAATATCCTTATTTTTGAAAGAAAAGCTGCTTTTTTCAATGAAGATAACATTGAATTAAACAGAAATACAGTCTAGACATTGTTAATATAGTAAATGACTATTCTAGCTGGAAATGGCAGATTTTTAATGTAATATCTCCATAGGGGTACAGAGGAACATTTCCAGCAACCATCACTCCTGTGTTCTAATGCTACATTGTGTTAGCTAATGGTGTTGAAAGGCTCATTGATGATTAGAAAACCCTTGTGCAATTATGTTAGCACATGAATAAAAGTATGACTTTTCACAGAAAACATGCAATTGTCTGGGTGACCCCAAATTGTTGAACAGTAGTGTATGATGCCAAACATGTTTTGTCACCTTCCTAAAATAATAAGTCATTTTTTGAAAAAAGTTGTTGTTTTTCCTAAATCATCTCCATTGTGCTGCTGGCCAACTCTAGTAAAATCGCCTACCTCTGTTGAACAGATCATGCAATTCTACCCCCATAATATAAGGCCTAGGCGTGAGTTTTCATGGAAAACATGAAATTGTCCAGGTGACCCCAAACTTTTGAACGGTAGTGTAAGTAAATGGAAACTTTTGGAAAGGCAGAAGTGATTTAAAGGATTTTTACTGCTGCAATCTACAAGAGAATTAATTGACTGGATGGCACATCATGTATGATCAATATGCAGGATCTGTTCATCAATGACAACATTAACATAGTGGAAGCTTACAAAGATGCATGTGTATGCCCGTTTCTGCTTGTAGACCATTTTCTCTGCAGCGTCTTTCACTGGGTTTCATCGCTGTTTTTCTTTCTCACTCTTTTCCTCACTGTTCTCTCTTCCTGGTTCCCACGCTCATAGACTGATCATTAGCTGCTACTTACTGTGGGAAATGATAAGAGAGCAGACTTATCACACACAAACTGCTAGGACAGCAGCAAAGGCTAGAATCCACTAGTGCTACACAACAGAGCAGAGTACAGTTAAGCTAAATTGTAAAAACTATCAAAAAAAATCAACAGCTAATGTGCTTATTATACACAGTTTAGTCTCATGTGTCTTATCTTAGGATGCATTAATACTTGCACACTCAAAATTGTGTTTTGTGTTGCAGAGTGCGCTGATTTTATGTTGATATTCTTGTTATTGGGCAGATGCGATAAATCACCTTAAGTGAGGTAATGCTTTACAGGGTTCAGTCAGCAGGAGTAGTACTGATTTGTGTCCACAGGGGTCAGTGTGGAGCCACCAGTAGCTTCATTGCAGTGAGGCAGAGAGAAAAAACTGCCACCACAGAACCACCAGGAATTATTCTCCAGCTTAACGTAGCTGTAGATGGTGGAAATGGCTGCTGCACTGAGAAATGCATTTGTACTGTGGACTCCATTTGTAGATTTAATCAAAGCAATTGACATGGATGTAAAGCGACACCTAATTGATCAATTTTAATTCACCTCCGTTCCCTTTCATTGGGAGATCAGAGCTCAGGGTCACAGGCAGAACAGCACCCATGGAAATGGAGGGGAGTCAGCATCCCTAGCTCAAGGACTCTCCAGCAGGGAAAATGCAGTGGGACGCTGAATGAGGGGCTTAAACATGCCCTTTTCCCGTGGTACTGCACCCAAACTGCCTAATAGCAAGAGTGTATTCTGAAAGAACTACCGTGTTCGACATGTCGTCCCACCCAAACCGTTTATAGTTGTGCTGAAGCCAGGATAGTGGTGCATGATTACAGATCTCATTGTCTTCTAGAAGGCTTTCATAGAGCTGAAATAGTGACAGACTAGTTGAAAATGAAAAGAGAAGCTCAAATTCGACTCTTCTCGCCTCTGCACACCTGCCGACTGCTCGATAAAGTGACGCTCATTTCAATGCCGTCGCAACCTTTTTATTTTTCCAGGAATATACTATGCATATTGTTTGTTTCAGAGACACTCTCCCTGAGCAGGGGTCTTGTGCATGTTTCTATTTTTATTCACATCTAATGTAAATCAGTCGAACGTTTAACTCAAGACTTAACCATGATAAATGATCAAAAAAATAAAGAATCACTCTTCAAATTCAGGGCTGCACATTGGCTTGGTGGTTAGCACTTTCGCCTTGCAGCTAGAAGATCCCCAGTTCGCATCCCCACCTTCCCTTCCCAAGATCTTTCTACATGGAGTTTGCTTGTTCTCCCTGTGCATGTGTGGGTTTTCTCCAGGTACTCCGGCTTCCTCCCGCAGTCCAAAAATGTTCAAGTCCAAGCTGAGGTTAATTGGTAACTCTAAATTGTCCGTAGGTGTGAATGCAAGTGTGTTTGTTTGTCTCTATATGTAGCTCTGTGATAGACTGGTGACCTGTCCAGGGTGTCGCCTGCCTTCGTCCTAAGCCAGCTGGGATCATCTCAAGCCCCCCCATGACCCTAATGAGGATTCAGTGGTGTACAGATAATGGATGGATGTTCAAAATCAGTAATTAAATATGTAACTGAATCAGGACTAAGTTGTGGTTTAATGCATTACCTCTCCTTAAAAGAGGTAAGACTGTGCTCCTTTAGATTGACCAGATTAGACTTGTTTTTATCCAGGTATTCATAATGTTGCAGAAAACAGCAGAATCACTGAAAGACTACTGAATACTAATGACAAGTAGAGATTTATTCGTAATATGCTATTGGCATAAATAAGTTAGTATGTAAACCAAATGAAGAATATGTGGAAAGTTGATCTGTGTCATTTGACAAGACTTTTGGGATTTCTCATTTAGCTAGGCCAGCAACACAAGTACAAATATTGAAGTTAAAATGAGAATCAAGTCAATATCTGTCTTTAAACAGCCATTAAATATGGCACTACAGCGTTCAGATTTTAAAACGTCTTTGTGTTGTCAGCTGTCCAGACAAGCCAAACTACACCGATCAGCCACAACATTAAAAACCACTGGCAGGTGAAGCGAATAACGTTGATCATCTCGGTACAATGCAATGTTCTGCTGGCAAACCTTTGTTGCTCTGTGCGTAAACTTTGTTCCAGTCAGCAGCAGGGACATGTGCACTGTCACACTGCAAAAAACTGCCTCAGGAAACACCCCAAAGAGCGGTTTTGTGAGGCATAAACTAGGCCGTGCGAACCCATGAATGCTGTCATCAGTCACAATTAAATTTTCTGGAAAGGCTTTGCTGTATATATGCCAGAAAGAAGAAATTGGACAGAGCACAGGAATCCTACAAAGCTTCAGTGAGGCTGTGTCACGAGGGAGAAGGTGCACCGCCCACACCCACGCAGCTGTGGACATCCGGTATTTTGCTGTTACTGCACTCTTATCTCCACACAGACCCCTGCATGTTCCTTGCAATTAGCGCATACCGTATGCAAGCAATAATTTCACACATGCAGTCACATGGGCATTACACAGCCGTACGTGCACAAGCAGAACACAAAAACGCACACGTCCTCGTGTATTTACTGTAAATGTCCTTTGAGACTATTTGGCATGCTACCCTCTCTATTCAACCGGCATTTGATGGTCACTTTAACAGGCATCATCTAATATTTATTGCCCTGCTCCACTGAGGGTTTAATGCTGCCCGTGGGTCTGTGCTGTGGTTAACCTCTCGGAGCTTAGCGTAGAATAATGCTTTAACAGCATGAAGACCTCATTTTTCTGACATCTTGAGGTTTTCTCACAGTGTGCTCACTGGGAAGCTCTTCTTTCCATCCTGGTTTGAAGCATTGCTGCATGTTCCCCACAGCATTTCGGTTGTTAACTCTAAAAAAGTAGTTTGACTTTTACCGTAACAGTGTGCTGCACTTTTTTTTAGTATAAAACAGCCCTTTTACTAACCTTGGCTGAAACAAGTAGCAATACATGCTGCTTTTTTCTTCTACTTCTCGGTTCACATTTGCACTACTTGTTGAACAACACTTTCTCCAGGAGATCAAAGCTGGTACTGAGCCTGTGAGATCAGGTATTAGATGTCTTGACACATAGACTCAAGACCTGGTAGTATTACTGAACTAGCCCGCGTATATTTTAATCTGACTGACTCAGATTTGGGGTGAAGTCGTAACTCTTGTAAACAGAGAGGAGCTGTAAGTGTTCATGATGGTCTAGTGTGTGGCATATCAGTCCATGTGGCTTTGGAGGGAAGTGACTACAATTATGGCCACATTCATGAAGACTTGTGCTGTAGGTTAAATATCTGTGAGTACACAAGGTTCCACTTGGATCCGAATGACATAATTTAGTCATGAGATGATGAATGCAAGGCTTAGTAAAGTCATCTGCATACCCTTCATTTCTTTGTAACTGTGGAGCCACTATACTACCAGGGTCATTCCAGAACTTAAGGACATTTGTGCTTCAAAATTTTTGAAAAATAAAACCTTCTCTTTTACAGTTTACTGCTACATATTCATCAGTAATAAACTATATAAACTAGCAAAGGCTTGATTGACTCAGCTTACACATTAATGGTACCACTTTTTCCATGTTTTACTTGTTGTTTGTTAACCCTACTCTAATCACGGTAACAAGGTTGCTAATCCGTGTTAATGTTAGCTTTTTCTCAGCAGTAACAGCTAGATATTTATCTAGCTGTTACTGCTGACTAAGAGGACAGACATACTTATGTGAAAAAGTAAAAAGAATTAGTCCTTTCCTGATAATATGCTTAATAGGGTTGCATGAGGTAGAGTGAGGAAATATGAAAAATAGAAGAGAGGACATAGCTTTGCTCTACATATTTTTTTGAAAGTTTGATGATGTTAATTCCAGCGTTTCATGTGATTCACTGTTTTCTTCTTCGTCTGCCAGCTAAAAAGGTTTTGCTAACAGAGTTGTTGTGGGACACATGTTCCATGCATGTTAATTATTATTTAAAATATTATGTTGATTTAAAAAAATGTTCCCACAATTAAAAGAGACTTCAAAAAAAAAATAATACCAAAAAAAGAAGATTTAAATTTAAAAAGAGGAACGTGGAATTATAGGGGGAGCTCCAGATTTATTTGGTATTTTTAAAACTATTTTCAAACATTCTTTTCTCCTAGTTTTTTTTTTAGATTTGATCTCAGGACAAGTACATTTACAGACCGACTACATGTTTTAGCATTTTGTACATGGATTATTTGAAATTTGATGGGTGAGACATAACATGTCCTCCAATTCTGGAGTGACCCACAATTTCACATGAACTAGAAAACAAAATGAGCCATTTTGATGTGATTCATTGTGTGCATGCATGGAACAGATAGATGCAGATCTACTGCACATGTATGGAGCAGACTAGAAAGTCGTATAATAAGAACAACAATGCATTTGTGGACTCTGCAACTGTCTGTGTGCACATCTGTGAGGAACTATCATTGTTGCTGTTACTGACCATTAAATAAGAAGTTATTTTTTGGTTTCTACTTTTCTAAATGTATTTCTCATCATCTTTCAGGAAAAGAAAAAATCAGATTTTAGATTTCAAGTGTTCTTAAATCTGAGTTGGTGGCAAAGCAGCGAGTTAGTCTCACTTTTATACGCAGCGCTGACTCATGAATCAAACTCCTGCTCAGAAGTTGTCCAGTGTCTTTTGAGATTGGGGGAAAAGAATGTTTTATCTGCTCTCCAGTGATGGAGCCAGACAATTTTTTTATGGGGGTGGCCAGGCAGAGACCATTACTCACACTGGGGTGGCACAGAAACTGGTATCTCCTTATTTTTATTTATTTATTTTTGTTTGTTTGTTTTTTCTGAGGGTCAAATAGCTGTAGGCCGTATCTTTCTGTTGTGCAAGCATGCATTCTTTAGGCAGGTTGTTTTCCTTCACTACTGAGAAAATATACACTACTGTTCTAAAGTTTGGGGCCAAAGAAAAGCAGTTTTTTTTTTCAATGAAGATAACAGCTGATTAATCACAAATACAGTCTCGACATGGTTAATGTGGTAAATGACTATTGTAGCTGGAAACAGCTGATTTTTAATGGAATATCTCCATAGGGGTACAGAGGAACATTTCCAGCTACCATCACTCCTGTGTTCTAATGCTACATTGTGTTAACTAATGGTGTTGAAAGGCTCATTGATGATTAGAAAACCCTTGTGCAATTATGTTAGCACATGGATAAAAGTGTGAGTTTTCATGAAAAACATAAAATTGACTGGGTGACCCCAAACTTTTGAGCCGTAGTGTATGATGCCAAACAAGTTAAATAATGTTCCCTAGTTTGTGAACCCTGTCGAAGTGCCACCACTGACTCCTTGTCCTGAATATTCAGAGCAGAGCACCACATATTTCTTGTCTTTAGTACTAATGTAACAGAGAGAAGCCTAATGTAATGTATTGGACAGAGGAGAGAATAATGTATCACAGGCAGTGAAGTTACTCTTTACAGTGAGCAGAGCTTTTCTTCACACACAGATTGATGCTGAATCAAAAGTGCAGAAGGTTCAAAAGTCTCATTTTGTGTCCTTTCAGTCAGCAGAGGTGCAAACACCCAGAACTCTGCTGCATCACAAATCAGCTGTCATGTCTAGTGCTGGTTGTACCTCTCCCTCACATCGATTACACTTCTTTTGACATAGAATGTGTCATCTCAACGTACCTGAACACATCATCAGACTCATTTCCTGGACTCATCAGGTATTTCAGGTCACCCAGTCAGGGTTGATGAAGCCCTGGCGTGTGTCCAGGTGGCGCTATCTATTACATAATATATGGACACATCTGTCAAAATACAGTAATTAATGTGACTCAGACAATGTGTTAGATAAATGCCTGAATCTTACAATAATGTTATTCAGAATTTGCTGAATGCAAATGCTGTGTGTCAGAAATTTCCCTTTGACTTTAATAAATACCTGCAATATCAGACAGCAGAAGAAATTATCAGTGCAGCTTTAAATTGAGAGTGATGCACGCCACAGCAGCAGTATCTTCATTAGCACTGGATCTCCTACACACCTGGCAGGTCAGCTGCTCCACACAGATTGCAGGTTTTTAAGGTGGAATTATTTGTATTAAAGCTTCTCTGCATGAACCCTGAGCTGCATCGGAGCCGTCAGGATATTTTTATGAGGATAAGCCGTCATTGCATTTGGGTGTTAATTGTGTTACGAGACTGGAGCAGCAGAGGTGAACTTTTTCGTTCAAATAAACCATCAGTGCTTGAGTTAAGAAATGAGATTTTTTTTTTTTTTTGTATTTTGCTTTTATTATTTGCTTATGCAAGCATGACAGCAATGTAGAAGTACACCTTGACAGCTCACAGGTTGATACTTTATTCATCCCCTTGGGGAAATTTAAGGTATCCAGTAGCTCACACATGTTAATTTTTAATTATAAATAAGGAAAAAACTGAATGCATTGTGTTTGGGAGTACTGATAGTGATGTATCAAGTTTTGGTTCAATGACTTTGAGACCTGCCATCAAAAATCCCAGGGTGATATCTGACAGAGACTTGAAATTTAACAAACAAATTGACACTGTTGTCAGAGCAAGTTTCTTACAATTGTGCCTTTTAGCCAAAGTCAAGCCTTATTTAAACCGCACCAACCTTGAACAAGGCATTCATGCTATTATTAGTTCAAGACTGGACTACTGCAATGCACTTTTCATCGGCATCTTCCAGTCGTCTATCCACCACCTGCAACTCGTGCAAAATGCTGAAACACTTCTTTTAACAAACACCCCCAGACATGAGCACATCACCCCAGTCCTTAACGTTCTTCACTGGCTTCCAGTCCAGTCAAGAATTCCTTTTAAACTTTTATTGTTCGTTTTTAAAGTTCTCAACGGTGTGGCTCCACTTATTTGTCTGAGCTTTTAACTTGAAAGGACCAAAAAAGAGCTCTGAGGTCATCCAGTCAGCGGAAGATCACTGGTTCACGTCCCGGCCTTCCCGGGATCTTTCTGCATGGAGTTTGCATGTTCTTCCTGTGCAGGTGTGGGTTTCCTCCCACAGTCCAGAAATGTGCTGAGGGTAATTGATTTTTCTAAATTTGCCCATAGGTGTGAGTGCGAGTGTGATTGTTTGTCACTGTACTGTTTTCAAGTTATTCTCTTGTTTTTCACTGTGAAGCAGTTTGGTCACCCTTTGGGCTGTTGAAAAGGGCTATAGAAATAAACTTTGATTGATTGATTGATTGATTGATTGATTGATTGATTGATTGATTGATTGATTGATTGATTGATTGATTGATTGATTGATTGATTGATTGATTGATTGATTGATTGATTGATTGATTGATTGCTTGATTGATTGATTGATAAGGTAAATAGGGAAATGAATTTGTTAAATAATGTGCAAACAAAAACCACTAAAGAAACTTATGCCTACAGAGCTACATGGACTTGCTGCTACTCAGAGCAGCACATTGCTAGTATATATATATATATATATATATATATATATATATATATATATATATATATATATATATATATATATATATATATATATATATATATATTACAACCTTCAATTGATTAAAAAATATCCTGAAAAGTTCTTACAAGTTATGATTTTTTTAATTTCTGATATTGCAGAGAGTTACTACAAGACTCCATCTATGAGTATCTAATGTGCTTTTACTATTGTCCCTGTGGTACATGACCCAACAGTTTGTCCTAAAATAGTTTATAAGTGATATTGCACATCATCACCTTAGCTTACCATAGTTTCCTCCACCATTCTTTTTCCTTTGTCATTTCCTACAAAACACAAATTATTGAGCTGCATCTGCTAAGTACTTGTGGGTATTGTGTGTATTATTGTGTGTGGGAGGGAAGGTTCTTGTGTGTTTATTTGCGTTGAACGCTACCCCAGCGAGCTGCTTAAGACACAGCAGCCTTGCTTCTGGTAATTGGATGTGACCTCACAACTTGACCAGCAACAATAATTGCACACACACACACACACACACACACACACGCACAGTTTGACACACACACTCCACTCACAGGGGATTTTACACCGCTGGAATACAATTACAGTCCAATAATAGAAAGCCACAAAAGGAGGATTAGTGTTGGAACTGGCAACCTTCATCTGTCTACATGGTCATTACAGACAGATCTGGCAACCCCGAGGCTGTAACCTCCAATGCAACAAGGGGTTCTGGTGTGTTTGAGTGTGTCCCTCAAGTTCACCGTGGCTTGTTTTGTTTGTTGGTTTCAGGGGGAGAATTAGTTGGTAAATACATTACCAACAGGAAGCACTCTCAGAATTTAGGTCACACACGTACACATAAGGCTTAAAGTAAAATCTAGCAACCTAAATATGGATGCAAATAATGTTTTATCACTGAGAACTTTCTATTTATGCAGTTCAAGTGTGTGGTAAATAATTATCTTCTTGGCAGAACCATCCACTGCAGCTTTACCCAGTAGGAAAACAATCATCTGTGAGGCAGTGAAGTGGTGAAATTTAGTGTCACCTTAGTGTTAACTTGATTTCCATTCTTTATTATGATATTTAATAAACAATTATCTGCACAGTGAGTGATTTGTAGTTATAAGTTTTACCATGAATGTATTAAAATGGTTATTAATATTATTTTCTAAATTTTAACCCTCTGAACAAGCACCAAACAGCTCCATGTCACAGTTTTACTCACTGTAGACTAATTTTACCTGCAATATAAAGTCATGCATCTGTTTGGAAACAGGACAACCATGGATAATGTATAACTTGATTATGCCATTAATGCCATAGGTAATCGAAATGTGGTACATCCACATAGTATAGATATTTTACTACTTGTATTTTAAATTTGTTTCCAGACTTGTCTCCTCTCTGCTTTGGGTAAACACATCCTGCAGTTCATCCCAGTTCAATTGAAAAAGCTCTAATTTTTTTTGTCACAACTGTTTTGCAGCTGAGTCACTAATAGCCTGACATTTATGATCCACATCATGTTTTTTTTTTCTTTTTTGACAGAATCTGGTTAGTGCAAACTGTTTATTTTTGGCAAGTTGTTTAGTGAAACATGTTATTTACCAACAGAACAGCACAGCAGAAATGAGTAGTTTAAAGACTGCTGCGAAATTAAATATCCAATGATTGTTTGCAGTTTCTGGCTCTGATAAATGGTATCATTTGGTCTGCAAATGACACCATTTATTTGTTTTTTTTCTTTTTTTAAAAAATCAAACCCACTAATGAGTTTTTGGGTTCAAGGGGTAACAGGAGGCTTACTGTTAATTTTACTTACGTAACTGTTCAGGATGCTTTTAGCTACATTTGCTCTTTTTTGTATGCAAAAGTCCAACATATTTTATGATGCACTCTCTGCGAGTGTCCTCAAATTTTGTCTCAGTTTATAGATACTTCTAAATGTCTTAGCTTTCTGTTACAGCTTTTATTCATCAATGAAGTAACTCATATTGCTACTTGGAATGATTTTAAATCTCATTTTCTTCTTTCCTTCTCTCACCTCCCTCCTCTCTTGTACTGTCTTCTTTTTGTCTTTCTGTTTGTCCTTTCAGTCAAAGAGGCCAGGAACCTGGTTCCCATGGACCCCAACGGTCTGTCAGACCCCTATGTGAAGCTCAAACTGATCCCAGATCCTCGCAGCGAGAGTAAACAGAAGACCAAGACCATAAAGTGCTGCCTCAACCCCACCTGGAATGAGACCTTTAAATTGTAAGGCTTTATCACCGCATGTTTCTTATTTAATTTATCTGTCTGCCTGTTTTTCCCTTTTCCCTCATCCCTTTGCATTTATCTTTTATTCTCCTCTTTCATCGCTCTCATTCGCTCAGTGCAGTGTTTTGAGACCATGGTATTATGCTCATCTTTCCAAGCGTGTGTAACCGCTGGCGCTCAGATAAAAACATCTGGCTTCTCATATTTGTAAAATCTTGCTTATGGGCTCGTTTGCTGCAGTTGGCTCCAATAACATCCTTAATAAACCTCATCACAGTTTGCACGAGAGAAGACTGAGATTATCAATTGCAGGCGTCTCGGTGCAGATGTTCAGTCTGAGAGGCACTTTTTGCAACTAACCAACAAATCAAAATAAGAGATGAAAGATGAGTGTTAATAAAATGGTTCATGCATGCAGTGTGAATGAATTTATGAAAACCTTCCTGACAGTTACTATTACGTTTCATGTATTTATAAATATGATTAACAGAGAAACGATGGCGGCCGGCTGCAAATTGTTGTAAATGAGGAATCCAAGATTTCTCTCATGTGCAGTAAAAGTTAAAGAATTTTTAATGAGACAGGGCTGCAATATTAAACCCACTACCTGTACATTTATCTCTGTTAACCATCCAGTCACCTGAAGGAGTACGACAAGGACCGCCGTCTGTCCGTGGAGGTGTGGGACTGGGACCTGACCAGCCGCAACGACTTCATGGGATCGCTGTCCTTCGGCATCTCAGAACTCCAGAAACTAGGAGTGGACGGATGGTGAGATGAAAGCAGGAACGAAGGGATGAATGAAAGAGGGAGTGGAAAGACATGAGGCAGAGCACCAGTAGAGGAGGAGGGAGAGTGAAGGTGACCTTGTTCATTACTGCACTGTGGGAGAAATACTTTAGTCGGAGCTCCTCTTTTTTTATTCTGGTTATACTCGGTGCCAGAGCAACTCTAGCCCGTCTCTTTATCTCGGCTTCTTTATCTCTCCGTCACCCTCCCTCCCTCTTCTCTCTGTAGCCCAGTCTCTATATCTCTCTATCTTCCTCTTGTTTTGCTGACTCTGCCCTGTCAAGGTTTTTAATGAGATGCCAGCATTTGAGGTGGAATGGTGGATGTGGAGAGATGCCATTAAAGCCTGATATTCAGAGAGAACCTGTGCAAGTGGAGGTTTTCATCCGCTGCGTCTTCATGCAGCTCCGAAGCCTCACAGTGGCTGCAGTGGGAGAGTGGCATAAACAAACAACAACAAAAAAAACTCTTGATGTTTTTATATGTTCTGCGGGTGATCTTTGAAATAATGTTTAAAAGAGTTGAGCTTGTAACGTAATCTTACTTTGGCAGTGTATTAAAATGTGTGTAAAGCTTTATGTTTGTTGATCTCATAAAATGGTTGCACCGTTTGATTTCCTTTGATTTGCTCAGATGTGCAAAGGCCACTGACTCTAATCAGCATTTTCTTATTAGCAATGAATCGAATTACCGCTTGAATGTGAACAGGGTCACTCACAGACGCAGCTCCACAGAGGCAGCTTCCCCTCGACTCCTACAGAACGTTATAGCATCTCTCGGTTCATTCCTTTGGCTCACAGCTTTGGTTCGCTGCTTGGATTGTCTCCAGATTCGATAAGCTGTAACTGAGGAACGTGGGCATTTAGCAGCTAGAAAGTCAAACACTTGCCAGAAACTTAGCTCCAGATAAATAGTGTTGCTTCATGTCTGCTGGATGTGCAAATATGAATTCGTTTGCCAGCAACTTTGCCTTATCAACTTTAAAGTTGATACCATGTCAGGGTTGTGTGCACAGGTTATTTCTGCTACCCCCAAGGGTTCAAAACAAGCACGCTGCTGCACAGAAACTGACGGTTATATTGTCTACTTGTGCAGTATTTCAACTTGGATAAGATTTAAAATACAAATGTTGTTGAAAATCTAACCGATTGAGGGTTGAGGTCCCATATTTCCTGAGAAAAACTAAATCTAAAACATTATTATCAGCAGTGTCAAAGTAAAGAGCAGAGATCTATGTTACCGAATCCATTAACACCCAGCACAAGTTGTTTGCTCTCAATGTGGTGTTTATGCCGTGAGGTATGAGGTTCAGCCAAGAGTGGCATCAGCACTAGTGGACCAAATGTGGCCTAATGTGAAATATTATATTGGATTGATTGTGTGTCGTCTCAGCTGCGTTATGGACTCATCTCCATCAGGCTCTGCTAGATCACCATGAAGGAGAGCGAATTACTAAATAATCACCTGATTATTCTTTAGGACTTTAAAGCGGCGCGCTAACTGTCAGCAGCTTCGGCTAATGGCAACATTTAAACACCTTAATTGTATAAACTAATTGGGAATTGATTTGACTGGAAATATTCTCTCTCTTCAGGTTTAAGCTGCTCTCCCAGGAAGAAGGCGAGTACTTCAACGTTCCCGTCGCTCCGGAGGGGGAGGAGGGCAACGAGGAGCTACGACAGAAATTTGAGGTGTGTGCGCGTGTTTTAGGCTTACGTGTGTGTATGTGTGTGTGTGTGTGTGTGTGTGTGTGTGTCGGTATGGAACGTTTGTGAATGTGTGTGAGCACTATGCATTTATGTGTGTCTGAGTGAGGGCCACTCTGGGAGAGCTGTTAGCTGTTGGCAGGCGCACTTATAGTACCATCCGGTCTGGCACACTGCAGGTCCAGACGTGTGTGTGTGTGTGTGTGTGTGTGTGTGTGTGTGTGTGTGTGTGTGTGTGTGTGTGTGTGTGTGTGTGTGTGTGTGTGTGTGTGTGTGTGTGTGTGTGTGTGCGCTGACCAGTAGGCCCACTCATTAACACATTTGGCAGTAGTGAGGATAACCCCGCTCTGTGCTTTTCCTTTTTTTTTTCCCTTCTCTTTTCCTCTTCTCCTTCTGTCTTGCTGACACCAAGCCACAAACATGAGAGACTCATTCTAAATTGTGTTAGTCACAAAGTGAAGAAGGCCTGCAAGATATATCGTTTTAGCATCGACTGCTTAGGATGTCATCTTTTCTTTTTTTAAAATTATTTTTATAGCTACAGTTGGAGAGGCAGACAGGAAAGTAGGGAGAAGAGTGAGGGGAAGACATGCAGCAAAGGGCTGTGAGCTTGAATCGAACCCGTTGAGCTATACGGGCGCCTCAGGATGTCATCTTTAAACCCAGAAAGTACAAAACACTTTACTGGCAGATTTAATAGAATAACAGAGGTCGTCCAGATTCTCAAAGGAGAAGTAGAAATGTAATCGTCTTTAATGCGAACAGTCAGGAATTTTTTTACATTATACATAGATGTAAATGTAACTCTGTCGTCAATCTCCATCCCATGTAAGAACCACTGAGTTCTTCTCTGGTTGGCCGCAGACTTTTGACCCTTTAGGCCAGGGCTGTCAAACTCATTTTAGCTCAGGGGCCGTGATGTTGACCAAAAATAGGTTTTCTGTCGGCAGCGTCTTGCAATTGTTTCCACTACATGAGGCAGCGCAGCTAATTAGTTCCACCATTTAAATCACCACAAATCCAGATCTGAATGCCATCTAAAGCACAACAATATTTTACACTGTATGAGAAAGGTTCTAAATGATTCCCACTCAAAAAAGTCCTCACAGTAAAGTTTGAATTGTAAAGTTTGTAAAAAATTCTATGCAAATTCACTTTCCACTAAAATCACCCTAATCATTTGAGAAAAATTAATTCTTTTAAGTAATCTGATGAAAATTCTTGTATTTTAATATTGCAAAATATATAGCAGAAACACAAAATATCCCAGTGTGAGGTTTTGTCAATATCATGCAGCCGTAGTAGTGATGATTGGGGATAAATCTGCTTTTCTTTCCTCTGGTCTTCTTGCTTTAAACTCTGCAGGACAGACTTGAGTTTTTAAAAGTGTTCATCTGAAAGATTTTCTTGCAAGATAAGTAATGAAGCAAAACAAGAAAAATGAAATGCTGATGGAACTATGTTTCTTCTTCCAAGTGTGATGTTTTCTTCCCCGTGATTTAAAGGAATAGTGTCACTTTTGGGAAACCCGCTTAATAATTTTCTTGCTGATGGTGAGATGAGAAGATTGATGCCACTCATGATATAGAGGATGAAACAGTCTTCTCTGCTGCAGGCCCACATCGTGATTTAGGGCAGCGAAACAGAATCTTTTTAAGAGTTGTCGGCTTCATGGGGAGGGTATTATGTCCTTTTATCCTCCGTTTCTCTCCCTTTTCCTCCTCGCTCCTCCTCATTTTGCCTCCCTCGCTCTGCTTCACTTATCTGTTTTGTCCTCTGTCACCTTCAGTGCCCCCCTGTGTGTTTCTCCCTCTTTATCTGTTTTTCTTTCCCCTCATCTCTTCAAGGTCACGGTCCTCAGACTTTCACTCAGACAAATTCTCAGGGGGGCAGCTATCTCAGACACACACACACACACACACACACACAAATACACACAGATGCACACAACCTCTGGGGTGAAGCTCTCAGAGAGATAGCAAAGAGACAGAAAGACACAGAGACAGACAGAGAGATTTCACTTTGGTAACATGAGCTCCATGCCTCCATTCCATTTCATCCAGAATCACACATACAAGTAATAAATAATGCATGCTGGACGTATGCACGCACACACACACACACACACACACACACATGGGCCCAGTCGAGCTCAAAATGTTGTTTAAAGGAAGTTAAGGAACAAAAATGCTATTTTTACATTAAAAGCTACTTTCATCTGCAGCGGAGACTTTTTTCTCTGCTCCGTTCAATTGAGTTTGACTTCTTGAAAAGGCACGTTAAGAGCCTGTTGCAAGACATTTCGGCCTTCAGCTGCACCGCTACTCTTCAGACCACCACAGTCTGCCCAATCTCTCTCATCAGACTCACTACACCGTGGATTGAACTGAATGGATTTTGCTCCCCACTGAAGGGAGAGCGGTAGTACACACACCACACTTTTATAGCAGCAAACCCACAGCAGGTGTGGTCTTAAAAGTCAATGCACTTTTTTAGTCAGTGCTATTTATCTGGTCAAAATACTGCAAGATTACCAAAACTGAAGTACCCGTACAGGGGGTCCTCGGGCCGCAGGAACGGAACTCTGACATAAGTCGACTTTCACTGTAAGTCGGAACTCCGGCCAAACTGTAAACAAAGCCGCTACATTTGTTACGTTCTTTGGAAAAGTCATGAATACCAATGCCTTTCATGCATGTATGAGTCACTTTACAAGAAGATAACAGAATATGTTGCACTGTTTTTACACTTGATCTGCTTGATCATGCTTGTGAGCCATAATGAAGGGCAAAAAGTTAGTGTATGTAGCACAATCCAAGATGGTGTATAACCGGCAAATGTAAACAAAGCTATCTTACAGCGCCGCGTGACGATGTATTCGTCTGCTCCGCTCGCCAACTAGTTACGCATAACCAGTTCCGACGTAACGACAAAATGGCGTAAACCGAGGACCCGCCCATAACCAGTTCTTATGTAACGACAAGACATCGTAGGTCGAGGACATCGTAAACCGAGGATCCCCTGTATTTAGGTGCTGTTAATGGCATCCAGGATATAGTGACATTTTGAGGACATTCTTTTGTTTCCATTCATCCTTTTGCATGCAAATTCTTTATAATGATCACAAAAATACTTGGACACATGGCTGCAGACAGAGAGAGCAGCGATAATCTCTGTAGGCTCTCAGAGTGTTGCCTTCAGCATGCTCTGCTGCACACAAATACCTCCACTGTTCCTCTGTGTGTGTGTGTGTGTGTGTGTGTGTGTGTGTGTGTGTGTGTGTGTGTGTGTGTGTGTGTGTGTGTGTGTGTGTGTGTGTGTGTGTGTGTGTGTGTGTGTGTGTGTGTGTGTGTGTGTGTGTGTGTGTGTGTGTGTGTGTGTGTGTGTGTGTGTGAGACAACAGATGGAGACAGATAAAACGTTTTATCCATTGACGAGTCAAGAATCGTTCGGGTTGCATCACTCCAACACTCCAAACTAGCAGTGTAGGGAGCAGCAGAGTTAGTCGGATGCTTCGCTTTGTCAAGACTCACCAGTGGAGAAATTACTGCAACTGCACAGGACAGGAGGAGTGCAGAGAGCCTCGATGCGGATCAGCAATTTAAGATAAGATCGAAGAAGATAAGATGTACTTAACAAAGTAGAGAATAAGATTATAATGGAAGTTTCTTACGACAGAGACGGGACAAGGGAGAATGACAAGGTCGAGGCGGAGAATAAATTGAGAGATTGTTAGAAATGAAGTACAGAGTGAACAGAGGACGGAGACGGGGAAGTGGTGATATGATAGACATGAATAAATGGAGACTCAGAGACACAGACGAGAATGAGAATGAGAAATGCTATGAAAACTTTCAGTGAGAGAGTCTGGTTGAAGGACAGAAACAAGGGAAGTGGTGACAGTCGTGATTGAATAGAGTGGCAGACTCACAGGGAGGCCATATTTGTTATGGAATGTGTGGCATGAAGTGTAAAGTTCCTGTACAGAATAAATGAAACTGAATGAAAAAAGCATATAAACGTACCTGTTAAACACACGTGCCACTTTCACTTCTCTCTCTCTAACTATTAAAATGGCCCAAATTTTGGAAAAACGAGGTTTAAACAGTTACTTTTGTCATTTATGAAATTGTGGTTGATTGTTTTGTTAAGCATTGAATGTAAAATATATGTGTCTGTGCAAGATCTTTGTGTTACTACAGTCGTTGTGTCTTGTTACCACCAAAGACTGCATTTAAAAGATGATCACAGCCTTAGGGTCTGACAAGGGAAGCCAGTGTAGAAGTGCCTTAAAACTGCATTCTTTGTATTAGCCAGCAGGGGGTGACTTGTCTGGTCAGGTCGTATAGAAATCTATGAGGAAATTACCCTAATTCTAGCTTGATTTGTTACCACAGTTAAAATTTTCCTATTGAGGGCGCCGGGATAGCTCAACGGGTGAAGCAGGCGACTCATGTACAGGGGCTTCTTCGACGCAGTGGTCCGGGTTAGATTCCCGCTCACAGCCCTTTGCTGCATGTCTTCCCCCCACTCTTCTCCCTCCTTTCCTGTCTGTCTCTCACTGTACCTATCAAATCAAAAGCTGAAAAAGGCAAAAAGAATAACTTTAAAAAAAAAAACTTTCCTATTGAGTTTCTGCTCTCAATTGTCAGTATTCAGTCCCCATAAATACTGCCTGACAATGATTTTGTAATTCAAGTCCCAATCAGAGTAAGACAATAAAGCATAACGGTTTATGAACATCAGCGAGCTTGTATGTATATATATATATATATATATATATATATATATATATATATATATATATATATATATATATATATATATATATATATATATATATATATATATATATATATATATATATATATATATATATATATACACTACCGTTCCAAAGTTTGGACCCCCCCCCCCCCCCCCCCCCCCCCCCCCGAATATTCTGATATTCGTCATTACTCAGGGCCCTGACCCTAACCCAGAAATTGTTATTTGGGCCAGCCCTATTTAGAACACAAGAGTGATGGTTGCTGAAAATGGGCCTCTGTACCCCTATGTGGATATTCCGTTAAACATCAGCTGTTACCAGCTACAATAGTCATTTATCACATTAACAATGTCTAGTCTGGATTTCTGATTAATTTAATGTCATCTTCATTGGAAAAAAATGCTTTTCTTTCAAAAATAGGACATTTCTAAGTGACCCCAAACTTTTGAATGGTATTGTATGTTATATTAGTACCAACTTAACCTTCTTTAAATTGCATAGTTTATGGTCCTAATTTTGTTCCCATTTTCTCCCTTCTCCATCTAGAGAGCTAAGATTGGTCCAGGCAAGCACACAGAAGGCAAGTCTGCCAATGCTGCATCCCGGTTTGACTCCAATGGCAACCAGGATCGCATGAAGTTGGCCGACTTTAACTTCCTGATGGTGCTGGGCAAGGGCAGCTTCGGAAAGGTAAGGGATTATGTTCATGTATGCTTATGTCCCTTCTGTCCACTATTCTTTATGTCACGCAGATGCATATGTTAGTAATTGCTGTGTATCTACACATACATGTACAAGATTAGCTGTAATTCTAGCAGTATTATTCACATCATTTTCTGCATACTTAACTTGGAGCATTAGGATGCATATCCACTAGGAAGCCGATTGAGCTGTGTATGACATTAAAAAAAATGGACACATTTAAGGAGGGTCTTGTATTGTTCAAGGAGCTTTGCATGGCAACAACTGCTGTGACCATAAGGCAGTCATTGTAGTGTAACTGCAGTAGAGACTTGTCATAGTAATGTGAGCTAAAGAGCACTTTCTGACCAAAAATCCAAAGCTTGCTAACATTGTACCACCAAGGTATATTTACCCTTCACTATCAACATAATCTGTAACTTTCACTTCAGAGCTTACCCACCACTGTTGTTGCTCTTGAGAATGTGCCATACTTCTTGATATACTGTCTCCATAATTCATGAGCTTAGTTGCAGACATCGAGCATTCATTTTGAAGAATGGACACGCCCAGTGCAAGGAACATATTTTACACCGAATAGCCACACCATGAAACCGCTTGCCCAAAACAGCTTTGGACATGGGACATCTGGACAGTACATCCTTTGGGTCCTGTAGATTATGAGTATGCAGTCTGTATGGATGGAAAATAAAAGACAATTGGAGTCCAGGTCAAAACCCGGACTCTTTGTCGTGTTTCTCAAGCTGTTTCTGAACAGTCTGGCAGCACAATATCCTGCCGAAAGAGTCCATTGACATCAGGTAGTGCTGTTGCCATGGTGCTTGGTCTGCAATAATCTTTAGGTGGGTTTCAGAGTAGTGTTCAGGTGAATGCCAGGACCCAAGGTTTCCCAGCAGAGCGTTGCATTGTAATGAGGTGATCAATGTTCACCTGTCAGTGCTTGTACGTTGTAGCAGCAGTCATGCTTGTGCAAAGGCTTGCTTTTAATTGTGTGCTATAGCAAATATCCCTGGGTTTTATTTGTGTGTGTGTGTGTGTGTGTGTGTGTGTGTGTGTGTGTGTGTGTGTGTGTGTGTGTGTGTGTGTGTGTGTGTGTGCATCCATGTTTTAGTGAGCATTAGAGCTCTATATCGACAAATGGAGCTCAGAGGAAAGGAGGGAAAAGATGGACAGAAAGAGAAGATAGAGATAGAAGGAATTAAAGGAGACGAGGCGCAGGTAGACAGAGATGGATGAAGCGAAAGAGGCGAAGAGGATGACGTGACAAGTGGAGAGAGGGATGAAAGGAGAGAATGAGATGTGAGGCACGGTGACAAGGTTGACATGAATGAATCGAGGGAGAGGTAAAAACGTCAGGCTGAATGAAAAGCGGGAGAGCGAGAGAAAGGAGGGGGAAACCTTGCAGAGGGAAGACAGACATTAATGAATTAAAATCGAGCCAAGAAACGGAATGAATGGGAAGATGTGGCAGGCGAGGAACGGAGGAAAAAATTGGGTAAAAGATGGGCAGAGCGGGAGGGTGGAGAGAGAGTCAAAGTGACAGAACGAGCACGACAGAGAGGGAAAAAGAGAGAGGCCATTGTCTGTGTATCAGACCTGTATGCCGGTTGCCTGTTTCCATGGTAACAGGCTTTTAAAGCTACGCTGATGCGTCACTGTGGAGAGCCGGAGTCGAGGCTCGATCATTACTGGAATACCCGACTCGCGCATGCAAACACATAAAAACAGATTTCATAAACATGCATGCATGAGTACACACCTTCTGTACACACACACACACACACACACACACACACACACACACACACACACACACACACACACACAAGCCTGTGTTGGGGTAAACAGGGACTCACACATACACATTCTCATGCACACACATTGTTCATTTTGGCCTGTACCATGTACACACTCACCAGTACATCATGTGAATATTAGCGCAGTATTTAACATCAACACGCGCTCATGTGTGTCGTCCTAAAGGTTCCTTAGTTTGCAGGCTGAGGGGTTCTGGTACCTTCAGAGCTGCGTTTTACACCACAGTGTCTGAGGACATTTGCATCATAACACTGCTGCTGCCGTTTCTCTGTGGACATTCTTACTGTGTGATAATAACACACCCAGATCTCAGGGGCAGACACAAGCAAAGATTTGCTTCATTCTGATCTGTATCGTCATCTCTCTTCACACAGCACAGCGGGATCGCAAACATACAAACGCGCATGTTTGAATTCACACGTATTCTGTCACCCATCGCTCGTTTGTTTAACTGCAGGATGTGCACACTTTGATTTGGATTTGTGCGAATTGCAGTTAAGCCTCAGCACCATGGACAGCTCCTGTTAAATCCTCAGCTCCCTGGCATTTTGGACAGTTATTGTTTGTTGTTGCTAAGGATGAGTTTCTTTATACAAAATTAATTTATTGTGGCAATAAAGTGGCAAAAACATGACTGAAGCCGCAACATGAAACAGATTCTGTGTAAAGGAGACTTAAAGTTCACTTTCGAGCAGATTCTGGTGCTGTTTGTTTGTGTTGTCAAAGTAAAACAAACCACCACCAGATTTGAGTTTGTGTTTGTGCTTTAAGCTGTTTCATTGCAGTGTTAGGTAGCTTGGTAACTGTTATTTTCCTATGATTTCCCCTTTGAGGTGGGTTAGACTTAAGAGAATAGTGACTACAGACACTATTTCCCCATACTACAGTTAATGTGCCTTTTGAATTTTTTTATTTTTATTCTGTTCCTACCTAGAGTTATTTTCTAGCTATTTCTAATTGCATGACCTGCTGTTTGTCCCTGGAATTTGATGAGTCAGTTTTAGCGCTGATGATGCAGGATGACGTTGCAAAAACTGTCCAACCTGTCAGTTCACATGACTTACTGTTTACAGCTCCTGCTACCTAAGGGATAACAGTGTATTGTTTTCTTTGTCTAATCCAACCGACCAAACTATAACTGTGAGAGCAACCTTATGCTAAAGAACTATTCTTTATGCATGTACTGTACATGCAGTGAATCAAAATAAAAGATGCCATGACAACTTTGCACATGGAGTTTAGTGCTCATGTTCAATCACTGTTTCAATTTCCCCTCAAAGAAAACACAGCCAACATTACAACCTGTCATATTGTAGAATCCTCTGAATGGTCACAGTTTTTTAAATCTTAATACGTCAAAGTTGCTGATTCTGAACTAGGGCTGAAACAATTCCTTGAGTTATTCAAGTAATTCGATTACTACAATTCCTAAAGGCAAAATTCTCTGAATCGAGGCATCATTTAATCCACTACATATTAGACCCGAGGTCATTAACTGGCGGTCCGAGTCCGGACCTAGACTTTATCCTATACGGACCCCGACCTATAATCAACAGATTATAAGGAGATTTTAAATTTGATGGGGCACTTGTATTTTAACCGGCGCAGCTTTTTGGGTGTTTACGGCATTTGTCAGATCAGAGGGCTGTACTACGAAGACAGTTTAACATAGTCAAATAGTCAAGCTTTCTTTGTGTGAGTCGACAAAAACTAAAACATCAGTCAGAGTTAACAGGTATGAAGATGGTTTTCAGCTTTCTTTGTTAAGGCTTTCAGACTTTCTGCTTCAAACTTGCCCATACAAACAGGAGCGTTGAACAATCATTTGACTTGTTTTCTACAAAATGAACCGATCGCCAACAGGTTGTTTTAATGGACAACAATGAGGAACAAACTTGTGATGGTAAAAAGCTGCAACTGAAAAATATGTCAGACAGGAATGCTGGTAGAAAACTGTTAAACGTGTGTTCACGTATTTATTTTAATGATTAATAACAGACAGCTTCACAATAAAACTATCAAACTTCATATATATATATATATATATATATATATATATATATATATATATATATATATATATATATATATATATATATATATATAAATATTGTATTAAAGTGTAGGTCTGACACTGTCAGACCTACATGCCTTAATTCATAACCAAGTCAAAGTACTAATAAACTGATCAGTTTTCTTATTTGTGGTCTATCAGGTGCAGTAGCAGCAGTTTAAACAGACCAAACATAAAAACATATTTATGTCATTTCTGCATCATCAAGTAAATACATGTGGGGTTCCCATGGCTTTAGTTTTAATCGAATACCCATGTACTACACTATATATGTACTATACACTTGTACTATATATATATATATATATATATATATATATATATATATATATATATATATATATATATATATATATATATATATATATATATATATATATATATATATATATATATATATATATATGCATGCATACACATATTACCCCTGGACTATACTATATGCACAATACCCCTGTACTATATTATATATATGCAATACACCACAGATGTCCGCCTGTGTTCTGCCAGGATTGTTATTTCTGTTGCACATTGCGTTCATTTCCACTTTTGATCCTGTAAGGCGCACTCTGATCACTCTGATTACTCGATTAGTCACCAGAATACTTGTTAGAATACTTGATTACTAAAATATTCGATAACTGCAGCCCTACACTGAACTAACAACGCAGCCCAGTGACAATATAGACATGACGCATCTCATCTCTGCTGTTTTTGATGTTGCAAAACTGAATGAGATGCCATATGGTGGACGAGAAGCAGACTGGGATCTAAAGTACAGCTGCAATTACATGATGAAATATTACACAAAAATGTCTAAAATCCTGTTTTTATTTAGGATTTTCTGGTGCACTCTACCTTAGTGGAAACAATGGCTACATGCTCAATATATGCCATATGACAGTTCATCATGATGCACGCAGCCCAGTGTAATACAACACAGTGCAGTCTCATGCAGTGCAGCAGAGTGCAGTTTCATTAATTCTGCCTGGATAAATTCACTGTGCAAGGTCAGCAGAGAAAACAGTGGCATCATTTACGACACATGACAGCTAATATCCTCAGGATTGCTTTCTGGCAAATGACCCTGAACAATTTTCTTGGATAAAATACTGACTCACGCCACAGTTCATAATGTAGTACACTGCTGCAGTTTATGAATGGCAGTGAGCCCGAGTTTACCGCAAGTAAAACACTAGGCCAGCATGTGGTCAACAACTCTAACTGGGAGGGTGAAAACATCAGGTAAATCAAATTACAACAGCAGAAGACAGATTGTGACAGATTGTAATGACACCACAAAGCTCCTGTTGTTGCTTTGTGATCTGTGCAGCTTCCGTCTGCAGCAGCATGTGATTTCTGATGAAACGCTCTGGTCCTGTGTCTTCTCTCTCTCTGGTGTCGCTTGTGTCCTTGTGGTTGTACAAAATGAACTTGGGGCCAGATGGTGTCCTTCGTCTCTGTTTCAACTTTATAGAGTTTGTATTTACATAGAGTCACACTGCTACCATATGCGCCTAGGCCCAGCTACACGCACAAACACACATAAACACACATTTAATCTGAAGTTCAACAAAGGATGCCACCAGTACGGATCCAACTTCAGTAGATTTTAATGCTGAAGCTTCTTCAACTGTGGTGCCCTTATTGAAACACACACACACACACACACACACACACACACACACACACACACACACGTATAACTTTGTCTCTTTGTCCATCTGTGCTGCTCTCCCTGTAGAACACCGAACCCGATAACCCCTCTGCATTATCATACCTGAATATTTATAAGACATAAACAGCAAAGTTGCTAAGTTTCTGATCTCATAGGGAAAAAATTTTATATAAGGTCACTCTTAAATCTTAATGAACCTGGAGAGAATAGCGAGTGAGATACGTTTTCCATTTACATCATTAAGCTGACATTCATCTACAGTAACTTATAATGAATGACTTAGTAACGGTTCTGCTTATTTCTCACATATCTGCGGCTCATGTTTGTGTTTACAAACATAACAGCCTGTCAGCTGACTGTGGAGATTAAGCCTGTGTTCCTTCTAAGATCTCGACTATCTCGCAGCCCCAGAAGAATGCTTTATTAAACACATCAATGAATCAATCAAACTAAGCTTTTCCTAAGCAGCTGAGCAGCTGCAAAATGTTCAAGTAACTGGGTTCACCCTGTGTTTTATGCAAATGAACACAAGATATGTAATAAAAGGTTTAAATATATAATACAGTTGAATGACAGATACTTTGTTGAGGTCCCAAAACTCAATTAGCCTTGTGGGAACTACAAACACGCCATGCTAGCCATGTAATAGAAATTCATTTCTCTTCCACATTCTTCTTGCCTGTTCGACGCCTTGTTTTAAGATAAAATGTTAAAATAAAACAGTGTAGTTGTATGTGTCAAAGAGAAAAACTTATCCGTGCTTAAAGTTCACATAAATCACTTAAATAGTTTCTGAAAAGTAGGTGGGTTTCTTGTTCTTTGTCCTTCTGAAGCATTCTGACCAAGGAAAGTTGAAGAAGTTTTTGCTCTTAACTGGCACAGATGTTCTGCTACATCTGACTGACTTTGTTATATAATGCAGACCTAGACATACTTGCATTTTTTTAACTGTTGTCTTAATCCTTACCTATTTCAAATCAATATGCCCATGGTTGCAAGATTTACATTTAAGGGATACCTAAGCACACAAACAAAAGCACAGATATAGTCTCATCTACCTCTCAGCAAAAGAGCAAAAATGTGAATTTCTCAGACAAACTAATGTCTCAACGTGAAGCTCCACTTTCTCAGCCTGTTAATAGACACAGAACAGACACCTCCAACAGTTTCAGTCGCTCATATTAGTCCAGATTTTATGCCCAGAGAGCTGAACTTCAGTGAACTTTAATTTTGATCACGAGCCTCCTTCAACTTTTATGAGATGACCTGCGAGCTGAGACTTGACCCACATTTGGTCGGCTATTTGCAGCAGCTACCGGATTCTTCAGGAAAGAGGATATGAGGATGGGAGCAAAAGAAAGGAAGAGGAAAGCAGAAAGAGATAAAAATCAGCAGAGGATACAGTGAGCAAGTGACAAGAGAGGGGAAGACGATACAAAAACATTTACTCTTTTTTTGGGAAGAGAGTGTAGCAGCATGAAACCGACCTTGGATAGAGGACATTTACACTGCAGGGAAACTACACAACCGCACACACAGAGCAATGCAACAAGCTGTGGATGTAGATTCTAGGTGTATTTGGAAGTTTCTGGTCCACCTCTGAAATCTTAGAAACCGCAATTCAAGGTGTATTTTATTTATTTATGTGTGTGTGCATGCATATCACAGCAGATTTACCCCAAAACTTTAAAAAGAAAGAATCAAATAAACGTGCATTGCAACTCCGTAACTGTCCTTCCTCACCTTCTGCCCTTCTCATACTCCATCAACCTTTCTTCCGCTTTTTAATCCCCTTCTCTTCACCCATCCACCTTCTTTTATCTCCATCCACCCCAAAACTGTTCGTCCTGAAGTACCTTGAAATGAACTGAGAAATAATCCTTCCTTTTTTTTCATTCTTTCTCCTCGTTCTCTTCTCCTATATGTCCTTTGTAACGTTCATAAAGAGCAAAGAAAACCCAAACAGCATGAAGATCTTAGAGTAGTGTTGGCAACAAGGTCAGAAAGTTCTCACCAAATTCACCACTGGCCAAGTTTCACCTCCCCTGAGATGGAGGTTGGTTAAGTTTTCCATTCTCCCCGCAGAAAAACACTAGAGCTGTGGCCAAAACTGCCTTTTTCATTCTGCTGAAGGTTGATTTTTGCTTTATTTTTTAGTTATATTTTAGCACTAGAATACACCAGACATTCATCCCACAATCTGATGTGCATCAAATTTAACATTCCGACACAAACCGCAACAAGAATTTATTCGAATGACATCCAGTTGCATTATGTAGGAAGCTTTTGTTACCTCCTTCACATCTGTCTTTCTTGTTTTACCATTTTCATTTTCCCCAGTTTCCTCTCATCCATTGACATCTTGAAAAGTGATGAATCAGTTTTCTCTTTTGTCCTTTCTGTCTTTATTTCTACTTTGACTGTGTAACCCAAAACAGTCAAAGAAGCTTTCCTTTATCACTGCACTCCTTTATCCTCGTCCTCTGCACTACCTCCCCTGTCTCTCCCACTTTCCCTGCCTCCCCCATCACTCTCCCTCTGCTTCCTCTGCTTCGTTCCTTTCTACACTGCACCCTTCTTCCTTATAGTTTTATTAAAACCATGACAGGAGCTGTTTGTCATGAAGATTTTGACTAATGATGAATTTCACATCTGTCTTCTTTGCCCTTCCTTGTTCTTCTGCCTCTCCAGGTGATGCTGGCGGAGCGCAAGGGGACAGAGGAGCTGTTTGCCATAAAGATCCTGAAGAAGGACGTTGTGATCCAGGATGATGACGTGGAGTGCACCATGGTGGAGAAGAGAGTGTTAGCTCTGGCCGGAAAGCCTCCGTTCTTAACACAGCTGCACTCCACCTTCCAGTCTATGGTGGGAAAGCCAACATATCCTCGCAGTAGTTGTACAATATTATACAAAATTACTGTTTTTATATCCTACAAAAAACTGCTCTCCTATTTGTTGTTTTCCTCTGTCATTACTAATATAACAGACTACTATTCAACTTTTTTTTTTGACACCAATGAACAGAACACCCTCTGATGTTAAAGTCATTTGAATTAAAGCTAGAGTAGGCAGGACTTACTTTGAAAACAGCAAGTGTGAGCTAGATTTTGAAAACATACAACAGAAAAATCCTTCCAAAGCTAACGCTCCTAAATACAGCTGCAAGAAAAACTATGTGAACCCTTTGGAATTACCTGGATTTCTTCATAAACTGGTCATAAAATATGTTCTGATCTTGATCTAAGTCACAACAATAGACAAACACAGTCTACTTAAGCTAATACCACACAAAACATTCTATGTTTTTATTGAACACAACATGTAAACATTCACAATGTAGGGTCGAAAAAGCATGTGAACCTTTGGATTTAATAACTGCTTGACCCTCCTTTGGCAGCAATAACCTCAACCAAACATTTCCTGCAGTTGCAGATCAGACCTGCACAACGGTCAGGAGAAATTTTGCACCATTCCTCTTTATAAAGCAGATTCAGTTCAGCAATATTCTTGGGATGTCTTGTATGAATCGCTCTCTTGAGGTCATGCCACAGCATTCGAGTCGGGTTGAGGTCAGGACTCAGATTGGGCCACTCCAGAAGGCGTATTTTCTTCTGTTGAAGCCATTCTCTTGTTGAACACACTTTATGACCAATTTGTGTGGAAATCCAAGTAATCCCAAAGGGTTCACATGCTTTTTCTTGCAACTGTGCATGGTGGGAAAGAGTGAGCTACACTAAAAATCACCCAAAAACACACAAAGAGGCAACATCACAATATTTGTAAAACGTTCTGTTCAAAGCTAATGTAGACTAATATGAAACAACTTTTAGGTTATTGTAGAGACACAGCAAGCCATTCAAATAAGCTTTATTTATATAGCACTAATTTATAAAATATGTCACGTCAAGGGACTTCACAAAGTAGGGTAATGACTTTGCAAAATATAGACAGAAACCCAACAAATCCAAAGATTCCTCTGAGCACCACTTGGCAGCAGTGGGGAGAAAATGCTCCCTTTTAACAGGGAGAAACCTCCAGCAGAACCAGGCTCAGGAAGGGCAGTCATTTGCCTCGATTGGTTGGGGTAAGGGTAACGTGTAGTTCCACAACCAGATAAGAAAACACAACCTACAAGGGAGAGAAGGCACAAATTATACACAAACACCTTTAATCAAATTGTATTGAAACTAGAGGAGGATGGAGAGAACAAAGAGCAATCATCTGGCATGTTCAGCAGTGAATGATGTTGGACGTTGAAGTGTTACTGTAAAATTTTTGTGCTATCTGCTCACTAGCTCTAGCAATGTGTTCGCCCTTGTTGAAGCCTCTGGTGATGTACCACAGTCAGAGTGTGTGCAGGTAGGCAGTTAGGTGGGCAGGTTGGCCATACAGTAATCTCATGTGGGTCAAATGCAATGATTGAACAGGGTTTTTAGAGGCCTGTGACTGCCAGATAATAGATTGTTTTGGGTTTTTTTTGTAATACCACAGCACTTGATTTATTGATTAATATCAGGATGTGAAATGATTTTTAACAAATATAACACAAAAAACGCACTCAGAGAGCGCAGTACTCCGCCAAGGCTGCTCGGTCGTTATATCACTTCCGATAGATGAAAAATGACGTTGCACTGAGCACAGATGTGTGTTATGCATGTGTACGTTATGTACGGATACTGAATCACGTGATCTGAGTATATAGCGGGTGGCAGGACTTGATGGGACTCAGAAACACCTCCACAATTTAATCGATTGTTCCTTGTATCATTTCTGACAGATAAGTCCCAATAAGTCCACAGCGGTCAATTTGTAGTAGGATCACAATCATGTGATCATCAGCAGGCAGCTGATGTAGTGTTCACTTGATGTCATGGTTACAGTGACGCTGTGCCGCTCTCTCGCAATAATACAGAAATCTTTAACAAATCCATGGATCCAGACGATAAGCCACATGACTGTCAAAATCTAATCACTTGGTCCTTGTGTCATTTCTGACCTGTGAAAATTTCATCCAAATCCGTTAGTCTGTTTTTGAGTAATGTTATTAACAGACAGACAAACGTACGCCGATTGTCACGTAAGTCCACCACGTTCCTTGGTGGAGTAATAAATGCTTCTGGAATGCATCACATACTGCAGCTTCACTCACAGTCGTGAAATACAATAAACTTGTCTGCATTAGCATTCACCTTAACCCAACAGCATGAAAGAATGAAGCCTTGAAATATCTGTATTAGCCACTGCATTTGAATCTCTCATGAGAACAGATCAAACTAAAACTGGCCACTAATAATGCGAACCAGGAATTTCAAAGTACAGCAAAGCTTTGGCTTTCTTGTGGAGTTTTATGAAGCATTTGGTTCAGACTGTGTAGACTTCTGTAATTAGGAAATATGTGCTGGTTTGGTTACATATGTGCCCACACACCATTTAACAAACTGAACGTTTGCCCTTCGCAGCCCACTGTCATGATACATGCTATCAGAAGTGAGCCACAGTGTGCCGTCCTGCTGAAGGGCACAGCAACACCGCTGGTGAACGCTGTGGTCCTAACAGCAGCAGCACCTTTCCTGCTGTCACCAGCTCACAGCTGGAATACGCAGGCTGGATTCGTACTTGATTCGTGCTCGTCTTTTGACGTATAATCCATATTACACTGAAGATGAGTCAACAGAGGAGTAAATATAGCTCGCTGGTTTCATACTCCACACGGAGGGTATTTCATTTACATTCACATGCTACATAAACACACTCATCTGTGGGTGTTTTCCTTGATTAATGATGAGTGTGAATCAATTTGAGGTTGTGGTTACAGACTAGACAAATAAAGCTGACCACACACACACACACACACATACACACACACACACAAACACATACACACACACAAACTACAAGTGAGTGTGTTAATCCTGCTCAGCATTAATTCTTTGACCAGAGGAGAGCTTTTGTATGTGGAATTTAGCATGCAGCTCTTACATACAGGCAATTATAAGACTCATCTAGACACATATACATACTATATGTGGTGTGTAGTGTACAATATGTGCACATACTGCACACAAACAACTGCTCATAAGACTTATCAGGCAGTGCAGGTCCTGACACACAAAACTCCACAATATGTTCTCCAAAACACACACACATGGCCACACACCAAATCCCTCAACTTTTTCTCTCATACTGTACCTTATTGGCAATTTCTGTAGATAATGGAGAACAATAGGTTGTTAAATTGATGTCACTGTGTTCCCTCTGCTGAAGACTGGCTGGAAACACCGACGACAACCCAGTCATCTCCTCCTCTCTTCCTCTTGCTCCATTTTTCTTTCTTTTATCCTTCAATTTTCACTTCCTGTGTTAGTTTTTTCTGTCTCTCTTGTTTGATCTCCTCTCATTTGACCCATCTATCTCTGAACAACCGCTTTCCCTCCACTGTGTTTTGCACTTTCTTCCTCACTATCATGTAATTTCTCCCTCATTTGCCCTTATAACCATGTACTTTTTGACCTTTCTTTCTCTATCTGCCCCTTTGTCTCTCCATAGGACCGTTTGTATTTCGTCATGGAGTACATAAACGGCGGCGATCTCATGTATCAGATACAGCAGGTCGGCAAGTTCAAAGAGCCCCATGCTGTGTGAGTACAAACACACACACACACACCTTTCTTGTGCCGTCGTCTATACAAAATCTCAGCACCGTGAAAATAGGTGTTTCACAGTTTAGTAATACCTTTTCTTAATCATAGTGAATAAGCCATCAGCAATTTGACAGGCTCAGGTGATGGATGAGCAATCCGAGCAGAGCCTCGGGGTGAAATATGTTGTTTGCCCTGATGCACCTTGCTGCTCTGAGGAGCTTCAAAGAAATGAAAGTAATCCAGCAGCTCCTGAGAGTTTTCAGTGTGTGGTACAATACCTCCAAAACTGCAGAATATAATTAAGGTGGCTGCCGAGATCACTGGTGTCAAGCCGAACCAGCGGGCTGACATATTTGACAAGCGGGCTGTCGGGGAATGCGAGAGCCGTGGAAGAGTCAGACCTTCATCTACTTTATAGGGAATTAGAGTTTCTCCCCTCTGGCAGAGGGTTTAGACTGCTGAAGGGCAAGTCGAACTTGATGAGGAACTCTTTTATCTAAGGCCATCAACTTCTTCCTCCCTCTTTAATTTATTTATTAGACAATAGTCAGGATTATTCTGCTTCATGGATGATGATGTTCCCTTGAACTTTGGCTCAGTGTCATGTCTTTTTGTATTTTGTGCTGCTCAGTATTTATCATCTAACAGACTCTGTTGGTTTTCTCGCTGCAGCAATCTCCCGCTGGTCATCATTCTGATCACAGATAAAACACCTACAAAGCTCTAAACAGGCTCTGCATATTCTACGCTTGTCTCCACACCTTCAGAATACCTGTTGACATCTTTTACATGCACTTTACAAACAGATGCTGATCGTGCACGCCCATGCAAACATGGCTGACTGCGTGGCCAGTCTGTCCAGACTTCTGCTGTTGATCTTATCAGCTGCTCTCTGGCCTTGAAGAGACAGCGCTGACCTTTATGCTGACACACACACACACACACACACACACACACACACACACACACAAATTATCCCTCTGTTTTCCCGCTGTCCTTTCTCTCAGTCTGTTTCTAATTGCTGTTGTTGTTTCTCTTTTGTGCGTGTAGGTTCTATGCTGCTGAGATCGCCATTGGTCTGTTTTTCCTACATCAAAAGGGCATCATCTACAGGTAAGATTCATACCCAACAAACCAAGTGACGCTAACGTCAGACGCAGATGTGCCCATGTGACGATATCATCTGGATCACGAGTAGCAGGACATTTATTATATCCACAGTCCCATGTAAAAATACTCAAAAATATGTTAATCTCGATATCTTTCCTCACCTCCTCTCATCGCGTCTTCTCACCTGAGATGCGAGTCGAGGAGGCAACGAAGAGATGCGATGAGAGAGGAGTTGAGACGTTTAACAAAATGAGACGTCCTCGCTTCTGAGCCGTCATTCTGAATCAACACCTACATTTTCATTTTGTTTCATGTAACACGCGTGGAGTGTGAGGTATAAAGAAGGCGTGACATACAGAAGAAGAGTAACCTACATTATGATTGAGTGATGCATGTTATATACACACATTTGTCAGACCTGCTCCAGCTACTGGTTTGTATATTTGAGCTGTGTTTCTTTTTCTGCACTACGGGTGCAGAAAAGACTTCAGCAAGGACACAGTGACAACACACAGGTGTATCTTTGCTGTATCCTCGGGCAAGCCTCCTCTTTTGAGACATCTTTCAAGATGGCACACTGCAAGAAAATAGCAGCTGGGGCACCAGAAAATCAAGAAAAACAAAAAACCGTCTCATAAAAAATACTAGAATTTCATTTTAATGAAAGTACACTTTATAACCTTAATTTTAGAACTTACCCAAACACGGCCTGCAGCTCATTCAAAAACTGAATTTTTGTCACGACTATTGATAACAGCTAAGTCATGAATGCCTTCACTGTTTTTTTGTGTTGCTGGTCGAATAATGCTTTATTGCAAGTAAACAGATGAGATAATTCACAAAAAATTGTATATTTATATAGTTTTATTTAAAATATCTTATAAAATATGTCAACAATTAAACAGTCTGCCATTATTTTTAGACCACATCATATGCATTAGGAAGTCTGAATGCCAAACTGTGACATGATAATCACATTTTGAACGAATTCTCTGTATAAAATCCCAAGCACACTTTTGTACCTTTTATAATACAAGTTTAAAAACTCTTGCTACTTAAAAGCTCTTTTTTATGTAAACATTAGCTTGGCAAGTATTTTATGAGGAAAGAAATGCACCCAACACATTTGATAGATCTCTACGATACACACAATGTGTTTTACAAGAAACACTGAATGTAAACACAGCCAGGTCTGTTTACAAGAAAACTTATTGAACAGACAAATATCTCTGGACCACAAATCCACTTTATCTTCAGTGGGAAGTTGAACATAATGTGTATTTATATGTAATGTTTTGACTATACAGGATTATACAGTGAGATTGATCATGATTCCCCTCCAGTTGCCACTAAAGAAATTTCAGACAAGAAGTAGGTTTTGACCTTTAGACATGACCTACAATTACCAGCTTTCTTCTGTTCATAACATCATCAGAGTTGCATAATGTTGTCTCGATGACCAACAAACTGCCACTAAAAGAAAACTACAGCTGCTAATTAAATATATGTTGCTAGACTTTAACTTTGTTTTCCCTCCCGTAGAGACCTGAAGCTGGACAATGTCATGCTGGACTGTGAGGGCCACATTAAGATCGCAGACTTTGGCATGTGTAAAGAAAACATGAATGACGGAGTCACCACCAAGACCTTCTGTGGAACACCAGACTACATCGCTCCTGAGGTAAAGCTTGAGTGTGAGTGATGGTGACTGGTCAATCAGCGGTTAATCGGTAATACACAAACACTCGCAGTTTCTTGAAGGTAAACAGCCTCTTTTACTTTCCTACAGAGAGTTAGGTGAGAAGATTATTACTCTAAATTTGTATGTGGACCCAGCAGCCAGGATACTTATGTTCACATGAATACTTGTAATAGTAAGCATGGTTGCATGTAGTTTGCATTTAATTGGGATGTACTAATTCTTTATAATGTTGCACCTTAACCTTCAAGTGCTGACCAACTTTGACTTGTGTGTGCCAAAGTGGTTGCATACTGCAAAATGTGACTGGATTCAGCAGGACATTCTGGTATTTTTGGCATTCTGCATTTGACATAGTATTTAACTGGACATATTAATGTGGCTCACCAAATAGCATTTTAGTATGAGCATTACAACAGATCCAGGGACACAGCCAGCTTAGTTCTGTTTGCAGATAACAAATGCAGCTTTGAAGACTCATTGAAATTTAATAATAAGTTAGTTTGTCTAATTTCTTTTATCTGTATGAATGTCTCAACATGAAAACGAACATTTTTGGTTTTAGAAGGTTTCTAGGCTAGGGTCAAAGATTGTTTTTCTCATCTAATGCTCAGCAGGAACATGAGAAGAACATAGAAAATCATCTTTCATAACTGTGCCTTTACAAATGATCAACCACTTATTTGCTGTGTTTGCTGCTACCACATTTCTTACGACGTGACAATGATTTAAAACAAACTCTACCACTGCTATTGGTAGTTGCAGTATATAAGGAGAAGTCACTGCATTTTAGCTTCATCCTAATCATAATTTGAAATCATAATAGCTGCATTTAAATGTCGATCAGCATTTAAGCCCAGTTAGAATACACTTCGCTCACATAGCCATGAATTAAAATCATATATTTTGAATAGAATAGAATAGAATAGCTTTATTGTCATCATACATAGGGGCATGATGAAAATATAAATGGCTGCTACTGAACGGTGCATTGAAAACAAGCTATAAGTAATAAAATAACAATAAATAATAAAATCAAATGTACATATAAAACAAGACTATAGTAAGAATTACAACACATGCAAAATACAGTGTGGGAGGTAAATGAAATCAAATAAAAACCAAGAAAATAGAATAAATATGGGCAGGAGATTGCATGTAAGCAGCAGTAGAACCATTAAAAGTGGCACTGTGCGTTATTGTTTTGAGTTCAGAGTGGTTGTCCTGCATTTTAAGGATCTGAGTCTTGTTTAAAATTCCAATTAAAGCTATGATATTACGACTTTAAATTCTGTTATGACACATTCATAACCTTGAATTTAGTCAACTGAGTGTGAATAGCGTAGCTTCATTCATTATTTAGGTACAACCTCATAGCATTCTGATTTACCCCAAGTTTAAAAAGTAAACCAGCATGATGCCAAGTAGAAAACAATCCCGGTCAAGGCTGTGACACAACATGTTATTGACTTTTAGTAATCAGTCAGCCACAGCATTTAAATCACTGACAGGTAACGGGACTTTTGGTGCGGCATTTTAGGTTATGTTAGGTTAAATGTTCTCCTTCTACTGTACATTTTGATCCTTTGACTTCATGATTTTTGCAACTTTTCTGAGCAAATTATGTCATATTCCAGATTATCGCCTACCAACCTTATGGAAAATCTGTGGACTGGTGGGCCTTTGGAGTATTGCTGTATGAGATGTTGGCTGGACAGGTTGGTCTGTGTGTTTATGCCTTTAAAAATATGTGATTATGTGTAGATTCTTTTAGAACTGGTAAAAAATAAATAAATAAAAATACACAAAAGGAAATAAAAGAATGTTTGAAACAGCATGAATACGTAAGTCAAACTCCTCTGTCTGTAGCATTTGTATTCATGACTGACTGTGAATTAAAACAAACACTGCTGATGGTAGCCTTTAAAATTTGACACTGTCTAATGAAAGGTTAGCTATTAAATTATATCGCATAATGAGTTTTCCTCTCATGGCATTAATAATTGTTAAGAATAGATGTGACATTTTCAAATCCTGGATATCTCATTTGGAGTGGCTATTGTGAATTTGTAAGTGTTCAAGGCCGGCAGTATTTTGATTCTCATGAGTTCAGACAAAACAGCTTTTAATGATTCGGTTTTAATAGCCTCCATTTGTCCCGTGCTGCCCTGTGATTCTTCTAACTCGTCTCTTTTGTCCTCTCCAGCCTCCATTTGATGGCGAGGACGAGGATGAGTTATTTCAGTCCATCATGGAGCATCACGTCTCCTATCCCAAGTCCATGTCCAAGGAGGCTGTCGCTATCTGTAAAGGGGTGAGTCCACAAACACGCAAACACACGCTGCAAGTCCTTGTCTAGCTCTGAAGCTCAGCCTTGCTCTCGCCTCACAAAATCTCTCTCTTGCCTCCTTTTTTTCTTTGTCTCAACATAACACTGAGTAGAGAACTGGGAGGGTATTAGGTTTAAGGAAAGGAAGCAGGAGCAAGAATAGAGAAAGGAGGTGAATGGAGGAAGGAGGAAGAGAAGGAGACATCGAAATTATCTGCATAATTAAAGCCATTGTGAGGGAACATTTATTTGGAGTGAAACAACATTGTTCACTCTCACTATCTGTCCTGCTTCCATCTCACCCTCCGTCTCACTCTGCCGTCCTTCTCGCTGTCTCTGCAGTGTTCATTGTTAAGCCATTGTTTCGCTTTTTTTCATTGTACGTACCCTCTATCTCTCTATCACACACACACACACACACACACACACACACACACACACACACACACACACACACACACACACTGCATTGCTCTAATAGCTTAAGCTTGTGCAGTGTGCTCAGTTGGCTGTGGAAACTCCCCTCCAGAAGAGACTGGCCAGTACCAAATGATGCTCTGACACTTCTCAACTGGATTACACTGGTGTTTGTCCTTATATTACTCATTTTGTAGGGATAGAATGTTTCACTGTGAGGAGTCCACACAATGCAAAACGGTCAATTTTAGAGTTTAATAGCTTAAGATTTTGGGTTAAGCAAGTAGTTGTTACAGGGACAGTTCGGGTAAGTCTCTCGGAACTCGATGTCCTCTGAACTGATGAAACTCTGTGTGTGTTTGTGAGCTGATTACTGCTATAAATGGAGTGGGACCTCTCTATCAAACCTCTGTCTCATCTCCTAACCGCACGCTTCACCGACCACAACCAACTACACACAAACACACACACAGACACACAGTGATGTATGGAATCTTTAGATACACATTCGGTCCTTTTACAGAGCACAGGTCGTCTCTCTCTAGTGATTCCGCCGACATTCGGGACCTAACAAAGCTCTGCTGAGAGCTCGAGCTCGATAGTATGACACTCATTCTTTGTATCGCAGTACACAAACTGAAAAAAACATCCAATTAAAGGTGTAATATCTAACATGTCCATATTTAAATGTTTGAAATCAACTAGACTAGGGATGTTGATCTTTAATCATTAATCAGTTATTTACTGACAAACAAAACGGCAGAGGACAAAGGACATGCTTGTCTGATAATGTACTGTAGATTAAGTGCAGTACCAGGTGCATTAAGCAGTACTCAGCAGCTCATGTGCCATGTTTAACACCGCAGCAACCAGAAAGAATAGTTTTTTCAGTCTATGAGTACATCCATGTTGGCAAATAGAGAAGATTGCAAGGGTTTTAGCTAGCAGCAGGCCCCCATGACAGAGACTTCTGTGTCGCTTAATGCCTTCTGGTCAATGCTCATATTTTACGGATGAGCCACTTTTACAGCAGATGTCACGTGTACATGGTTAGAAATGGCTTTATCCGTGTTTGTGAGTGTTTAGCTGGCAACAGGCAGCCATGACAAAGACTTCTGTGCCGCTTAATGGCTTCTGGACAATGCTCACATTTTGCAAATGCGCCACAGTTTACCAGGACAGCTTAGCTATAACTGAGTGGCTTCTGAAACTAAGCCACTTTTACAGCAGATGTCACATGTACATGGTTAAAAATGGCTTTATCAGTATTTGCAAAAAAATGGCCACCAGACTTCAGTTGCTTTAACATTTAATTGATTATTGATTGATGTGTCCAACCATCAGATAAGAAAACTGTATGAATTTGCATCCCTTAACTAGACAGCCATTATATCTGTTGAGCTGTGTACTTAAATGACCCTCTATGTTTCCAACAGTGTTAAAACCCAGAGAAATACCTCATTTTATTCAGTGCATCAATACATTTTATTTTGATGGCTTGTCGATGGTAGCAAATCCCCTTTACTGGATGTAGCAAGTAATGGGGCTATATATGCTGTTGTTTATTACTCTTAATGGATCACTGTTGTTTTAGTATGACTGTTTAGACTGCGAATAACAGTGCTGGTCTACCCCACAAAAGATTTTACCATATAAGTAGAAGTTAGCATTTAACATCCCGTTATATCATGTCATTAGAATGAAGTGGCATAATGTGAATATTCATGACTAAATGTAACGTGAGTGAAGCTTTCGTACATTATCTCGCCTTGGAGCATGATTTATGCCTAATTCTCATCAGATAGATTTTCACCAGCAGGACTGGTGAAGACTACAACTCCCATGATCCTTAGCTGCTTCACAACATCATCAAATCACTTATTTTGTTGCTGTTTTGATCGAGAGGCGCCTAGCAGCAGAAAATACATACTTCACCCCATAAATAATACATTTCAAGTCTTGTTTTTTTTTTTTTAAAGAAAAGAAAGAACCCATTTAGTTTTTCGCTTCCCTTTTTTTCAAGATCTGCAATAACCTGAAAACACACCTACATTAATGTATAAAACAAACATATACTGCAAAATTGATAAAGACACATATGCTTATTCCGGCATTACTTTTGTGTTACGTCCTCCTACTGAATTTAAAGGTAAAGACATTGATAGGCAAATTAATCGCAAATATGTTCACTGATCTACACACACCCACACACAGCCACACACACACAGAGGCTGTGTTATATATTAGTGATGATTACTGGGTTGTAATGCTACAACAGAGAATCTTCAGTGGAGCATGAAAAGCTCGCCTCCGTCCACCCCCAGAGCTCCCAGTGCGCCCTGCCAGCATTGCCTGGGTTAATTCACTGTGTGTGTGTGCGTGTGTGCGTGTGTGTGTGTGTGTGTGGGAGGACGTGCATGTGAACACTGCATGAACCCTTATTTTTTTTAAACGCTACAAGATATTTCCATTTTGAAAAAGGAAAAAAAAAAAGAAAAAATCTGTAAATAAAGATGATTTTTGAGTACTTGGCAATGAAGCTGATGCTTTCTGTGCACACACTGTACATGATGTTCTATGGAAAAGAATAACATTTATGTGCAGTTATAATGTAGTATTCTCAGTATAGCTTATAAAGTTTTAAATGAATGAGTAAAAATCACCAATAATTCTGAATGGAGATCTGAGGTCGGAGGAGTGTTTTGGTCAAATCGGTTATGTTTGCAGCGACAGACAGTCTATGTAACTGTATGATTGTATCATATCTCCTGTAAATAAAGGTGCTCGTCTCGTTCATGAATATTCTTCCCAAATGAGTGACGCATGTCAGTGTAAAATTGAAAACGGTCTACACATGCCAGTTAAAACAACTATTTCTCTATACAGCAGCTTCAAAGCAACACTGCAGACCTTAATCCATTACCTGAATGATCAGTTAGCGGTTTTTCGAGGGAGAAATCGTGAAATTGTGTCCGACTCGACTGATTTCGACGTCAAATCACCATTTTAGAATTTAACAGTTTAATTCCTGCCAACATACAGTATAAACTATAGGCAGAATGTAGGCTTGCGATGTGTGTGTGTGAGAGTGTATTTGAGCACGTGTGGAAGTGAAGGGAGTGATCAGAGACATTTCCACTCCCCTGCATCCACCATATCAAGCATCCATATTTCATAGCCAGCAATGTGCCACACATGCACGTACACACACACACACACACACACACACACACACAAGCTGCCACAATGTTGTAGTGCTGTGGTGTTGGAACATGATGTCTTCAACTTCACTTCATTCTACAGCAAAGAGTAATTGTTCAGATATGTCCTCGCGAGTGCAAAAGAAGGTGCACACAAAAACCGATGCTGTCCACTGTTGGATTCAATGATGCAAGAAGCACGTTTCATTAAACCGGGAACCACGGGTGTAACCACAAGTATGACGTTTAAGGTTATCTAAAGATGAGTGACTAAACTGTCATTTAGAATATAAACTTATTTAAAGGTTAGAAACTTAAATCTGTGATACTAGGTCTGTTTTTTTATACTCCAGTTCTTTAAAACAAGTGTTTATCTTCCTTATAAGTGCCAAATTGTAACATTTCCTAATTCAAATTATAATAATGTCAGTTATTTTTGGCTCCGGTCATTGGTCAGCTGCTGTCAGCACTACAGACAAGGGTAACCTTCAACTCACGAACACGAGTCTCTGTCACAATAAGTAGCATGTAAAATGGTACTTTTAAAACAACTGTGTTTGTGTGTCTATGCACTTATCTCCGAGTAGCCACTGTGTTTGTGTGTGCACGGTGTAAGGTTGACTGACCCCTGGAAAATGTTATTCTGGTTCTAATGTAATGAGTTATGACTGCTGCTCCTGAGGGAGGCACACCCATCTACACACACACACACACACACACACACACACACACACACACACACACACACACCAATGCTGACGTCACCGGCCTCCATGCCATTCTTAAGGTTTTGTGTGTACCGACATTGTAAACAGTCCTTAATTACGCCTGCGGACAAACTGCTGTGGTAAAAGAGGGGGAAAAAACAACAGTTATTCATTTGTCTGCAGGCTGTAGGTTGGTGGCTTATATTTGGTCCCCAGAGAGAGGCAGCTAAGATGATAGATAGTAGAACTGATGGATGTTAAAATGAAAGAAAGGGGGGGGAAATTAAAGGTGAAGAAAGACTAATAATTGTAATGATTTATTCACAAACAGATATGAATGAAAGAATCATAGTTCACTGAGGGAAAGAGTCAGGATGAAAGTTTGATGATACCAGAGGGGATTTTTGGTGCATCACACCAGCCCAGTGGTGAGTGGAGATCAGATTCAGACCTGTCATACTGGTTAGGATCATTCCTGCTACTTACTTTATGAAAATGTTAAAAATGCAGACACAACATGTTTTTCAATGCAATAATTATAAATCAGTATTGTTTAATACTTAAAATTTAGTGGGGTAGAGCTTGTATGTGATCGGCCTTTGTAATTTGGAAAGACAAAATACCTACAATACCTGTTTCCTTTTTGACAGAGGTTACTAAGCAGCTCATTAAACGTTTTGCCAACACCAGCAGCGTGGCTTCGGGGCTTGAATAGCCGGCGAGTTGATCGGTCTGTCATATTCATCCAAACTGAAATATCTCAACGGTTAGTTACTAAATATTGCTCAGACTAGTGCTGCAAAGAAAAAGTTGGTTCAGTGATGGTGTAGCTACTCATCAACCAGTCAAGTCAAGTTGATGAGTAGCTACACCATACGGGGGGGAAAAAATTCTTATTTCTCTAAATGAATATTACACTTACAAATATATATATTTATTGAAATTTTTTTTAAAGAAAAGTTTTGAAAAATGGCTGCATTCCATCAGCTTGTGCCCCAAAAAATAAATGAATGAAATGCTGTAAAATAGCCAAAAATGAACATCCCATAAAAATAAAGTACCGTTCTATACCTAATCTACGTTTGCTAATCTTAATTTTACATGAGATTGTGTGTATTTATTTATTTTTTGCTCTTCTTCTAGATATTATAATTTTAAGAGAACACATTCATCCAAAACAAGATATCTGTCCTTTGACCAACAAAAACCAATGCTTGTATTATCTGTTACTTGTCATAAACTGTATCTCATTTTAGAAATAGTAAATATACTGGAAGTTAACACTCATCTACTTGAACGGTTTTTGTTAAATGGCAACAACATGAATTAAACGGTTACTCAAAGTTACAAATGTTTAATGTTTTGTTTTTACATTAAGAATTTTTTTAAAATTACTGTTTTTACAATGTATAAATCTACAAAATTACAGCATAACAAAGCGTTTTAGCAAGGAAAAACTATTTCAACTTGCGATTCCAGAACAAGAACTGTTGAGAAGTACAACACAAATTGGCCCCATGTCTGTTGTTTGCATACTTGACTTTTTGACCCTCAGTTTTAACTAAGTTCACCCACACCAATGGCTTTTCTCACATCATGTCAATCAGTTTGGGCCATCTCCAAGTAACCTTTCATTTGCCTGAAAGTTAATACCTGGAAGTTAAACCTAGCAATCTCCATTGGGCTTCGAGCTGTGAAAATGTGGGGTTGTTAGCAGATTTGAGACTCAGCATGATAAAAATATGGATAAATGTTTGTTTTCAGATGGAAAAAAGAAGTAGTGAAGGAAGAAAAGGTGGAGGCCATGAATAAAAATGGAGGAGAAAGAGATTGTGAGAAAGAAGATAGCTGTAACAGCTGCAAATATGCAGACAATAAAGTATAGAAATAAGAAGAATTGCTCACCAAGTTGGGAAACATTAGATTGAGGGAAGAAAAGCAGGAGCGGCACACTGTAATCCTTTCTCTTCTCCCCATCTGTCCAGCTGATGACGAAGCATCCAGCGAAGCGACTGGGCTGTGGTCCGGAGGGGGAGAGAGACATTCGAGAGCACAGCTTCTTCCGCTACATGGACTGGGAGAAACTGGAGAACAAGGAGGTGCAGCCTCCTTTCAAACCCAGAGCTGTAAGTGTGGCAAATCACACGAGTGGCACATGAGGCAAAACACTCCCCAAGCAGAGCAGAGAGCAGGAGTTTAGGTCCTGCTGCTGGTTAGACTCCAGGTGAAGACTCTGCTTAGAGGCATGTGGTGCAGAATAAGGTTCACACTTCTTCCCTTCTTTCAATCTAACGTCCTCTGTTTCCTTTCGACACCTTATCTATCTCTGTCTCCTCACTTTCAATGTGATGTTTCTGTCTCTTCCCCTCCCCTGTGTGGGACAACGCACTCAGGTAAGTCAGGAAATCATGGCAGTGATGATTAAGAATGTGTGCTGATGAGGCCACGGTTTGTGATGATAATAAAGCCGGAAAAACGTTGATGCAGGTGATGATGATGAGACGGTGACGATGTGGGTCGGATGGGAAAGACGATGAATATCAGCGGCGGCAATAAAAAAAAAAATGTGCTTGTGATGATGATTACGACAGTCTTGGATATAAAATCGGTGTCTGCAGTTTGGTGCATTCTGCATGTGCTGGAGGGATTTTAGTCCTTACTGGGGTTTAGACTAAAGCTCTGGGGAGAAAATGCACGTTCACGTCAGAAAGTGACCTAAAACATGTGTGTGTTTGTGCTTTTCTGTTGTTGTTGTTTTTTTATTCTACGACAAAATGAGTTTGAGCGTAACTAGAGCTGGAATGATGTCATCTCACACATACACATAAAATGCGCACACTCAGGCAGCCTCGGGCCACGCTGCTGCTAAAGAGTTTTTCCGAGTTGAGCTTTTTATGCAGCGTTGTCGGGCCGCTGGGGCGTGTGTGTGTGTGTGTGTGTGTGTGTGTGTGCTGGATCAGTAACACCGCAATCTGGAAGCATGCATCTGGGTGTGTGCCTGCGTGCATGTATAGTTTCTCATGTATCCTAGAGGTCACATTTAGGGCCTGGCTTCTGCAAAGTCCTCTGATGTGGCTACCAACATATGTTGTCTGATCTTCTCTCCTCTCTACTTTTTCTTTCCCTCTGTCTGCCTTTGTCTTTCTGTTTGATCTCGTCTTTCTTACATCTTTTCTCTTTTCCGTCACTTTTCTCTCTCTTCCTGTCTTTCTTCCTACTGAAGAGAATAAATAGGTTTAGATTTTTCTGATGAACCGTTGTGTTTACGACACATAAAAGTTAGGGACTGTCTCAAGGTGGTTCTTTGATCCTCCGTGCTGCTGTTATCAGACTTATTTTAGTAAAGCGGGTTCATTTTTTGCCTCTGTGTTATTTTAAGGAGGGTCTCCCTTTATTTCTGACTACAAACCACCTCAAACCTCTTCTCCTGCGAGTGCTTCTATTAGGATAGTTGTTTATGAAGGATGATTGATGCTTTTTAAATGCATATTGCTGGTTGAAGCGGCAGGATCGCTTTGGTCAGAATTTAGTCTCCTAACTGTTCCTGATCACTGTCTGTTGTGGTTTTGTATGCCGTAGTTGCATTTAATGAATCTATTTGATGCCCGAGCACGTGTGTGCATGACTGACTGACCGGCTAAGACCGACTGACTATCTGGTTTATTCATTCATCCGACAGATAAAACATGCCATTACATTGGACTTTCATTTAAAGTTATCACCGTCTCCATCCATCTGTCCTTCCAGCAATCACTAGTGGGTCTGTTTCTCCATCAGCATCCAGCGATCCATCCATCCTTCCACCAATCCATCCATCTACTCACTGCATCAACCCATCTGTCCTTTCATCAACACATTTTATTTGTCCTCTATGTGTTCAGTTTTTTTTGTGTATTTTTCTGTTTATTTGCATGCTCTAGGGTTCGGTCTCAAATGAAACCTGTCCTGGAGTGCACTTCTTAAACCTCGCAGTACTGAAAATAATATCAAAATCTTAGCGAAACACATGCTGATCCATTTTCTTGGGAATATGAGATTAAAGTTTAACATCTAGTTGGCCTAAAAAGAAATAAATTGCTCTAAAGCAGCATTTCACCAAAAACAAACTCAGTAACACCCCTGACATCATTCAGGTTGTTGACCTTTGTTCCTCTCTGATATGAGACATTGATTCTCAGATACTTCTAAACTTTGCACACTCAATTCATTTCCCTTTGTGGCAAATCCTCCCTATCTGGCTCCCTCCAAACAGGTTAAAACAAATGCAAGTAATTAGCTGCAAATATTATTTGACCCTGGTGTATTTCTCATTTCACATATTTCCCCAAACTATAAACAGTCTGGCTTAATTTCATTTGGTTTTTCCGAGTTACAGAGATTTAATGAGTTTGTAGTTTTCCTCTGGGTGATGTTGTCAGAGGACACCAAATCCTTGTTGTGTTAATTAAAGCTCAGCGCAGTGATGGAGATGGAAAAAAAAGGAAGAGCTTGGCCCAAAGTCCCTGTGAGGCATACTGTCGGGAAAATATAGTTTTCAAGTTAATAACTTGTTTTATGTACTTAGATGGACACACATCTCAGGGGTATAGAAGCTCTTTTTGGGCTCCCAGTGGTCAGAAGCAGGAAATGAAGGAAACTGAAATGAACAATGACTTCTTTTTTTTTTTTTTTTTTTTTACAAAAGCAATCCGACCTGATGCAAACTGTACAGTACTCAGATAATTTAATTCTATCATCCATCACTGCTTTGTTAGCATTTAGGCTAGCCAAGAGTCTGATTAGTTTCTGATTTCCATTTTCACCTGGTAAATGTCACACAGAGAATATCTTAAAAGTCAGTGGAACATTTTAGCAAACTGTGCCTCTTCCAAACAAAATATCTAAAGAGATTTCATGTTGCTCCCTGTGCTCTTTTGCATAGGAGCTGATTGTCTGATTTGGTTTATCGTATCTCAGCAGGTCTCCACAGCTGCAGCATATAATTAACCCACCATTACACCAATAATTATCTTTGGCTTTGAGCCTTTTTTTCTTCTGTTGAGAAATCCCAATTAAATCCCAGAACCGTAAAATCTAGATGAAACAAAAAATAAATAATAGTAACTTCATGGTGAAAATGCTCTTTACCAAAAAGTTCTAGCTCCATGCATGACACCTGCATGGTCTCCAGTTTAATGTAGTGCACTGCCACGGGATGTTTGAGACCTCAGTGACCTTGTTATGTTTAAGATTTGAGTTGAATATGCTTCAAATATTTGAAAAAGGAAAGCGAACCTGAGGCGTGCTTCATTTATCCTCTCCTGAGAGTGATGCTCTCGTATCACATCGAAGGCAGTAACAATTTCCAATTTTATCCGTGGCTAATGGAGAGTTAAATCAAGCACACCCCAAGTACTGGCACTTGTTCTCATATTTGAAACCATGTTCAAGTGATGTCATCTCACACCCTGGTTCAACCTGCCATTCCCCTTCTTTTGTTCTCCTTTTCCTTCTCCCCCCCACCCGACCTCGATCCATCCATTTTTGTCCATCCCCACTCCTCCCCCCGATCCTTCCCCCCGATCCACCCCTTCCCTCCCGCTCCATCCCTCCTATCCACCCCTTCCCTCCCGCTCCATCCCTCCTTAACAGTGCGGACGGGATGCCGAGAACTTTGACCGTTTTTTCACACGCCACCCGCCGGTGCTGACCCCTCCTGACGAGGAAGTGATTCAGAACCTGGACCAAGACGAGTTCCAGGGATTCTCCTTTATCAACCCCGAGTTCCCAGGAAACGCTGCTACCACCACTGACACCGAGCAGGCTTGATTTCAGCTCATGCACAGACACATGGACACACACACACACACACAAATATATACACAATCCTCTCTCTGGTATCAGCCATGCATACCCTGGAACATGCACAAACATGTTAACTTTAAATATCATGGAAGACATGAAGTCATGACGAACAGATTCAACTTTGAACACACATTTCTTGTTCACACTGTTGCAGCTCAGATGATGTGTTGGCTCTTATCTGAAGGTGAAAAACCTGACTGCATGTACTGTAGCACTCTGGTGGACGTAGGAAACTAAACTGAGTAGTTGAGCTAATTGTATTTAAAGAAATCTTTCATGCTCATTTGTAATCACATTATTGCTACAGTTTGCCACTGACTTTGTCTTAGCATCATTTTTGAGAGGCTTGTTACTATAAACTAGTGTTTTAATGTTATGCATGATCCAGTAAATATCATATGCAGAGAAACCAGAAGCTTCTCATTCACCACAAGCTTTTTGAATCCAAATGATTTTGCATTTTGGATGATTTTCAACTGATCCTGCTCACAGTGTGAACAACAAATTGTGTTCACTTCACCATACATGATCAGAATAAGGATTACAAATTAATTGGGGCCTTTTAAAGTTCAGAAATTTTAGAATTTCAACTCAGAGACAAAATTGTTTGGATAATTAGAGCATCATTTTTACATAACTGAAGAGCAATTTAACTGACACAAGCATGTTTATTTGATAAAAAATATCCAACTTCGCTACAGAATATCAACAAGTCAGCTCACACTTACACACAACTGCAAGGTTTCCTGTGTAACATAGCTGCAGAAGTCCATGTTAAGACTTTTATTTGGGTGGAAATTGTGATTTTTACCTTTTCTTTTCCTCATTTCTCAGCTATTCCAGCACATTTTGGTTTAGGCTTGTAATTTCTGTGTGCTTTTTTAATAAGTGTACAATAATAATAATAGTGTCTGTATCCTTATATTAGCTAAAACTGGAATGCTTGACATACGTGCATGAGATTCTATATCAAGAATAGCCCTGGATCTTGTCTCCCAATGGCATTTTAACAAAATATTGTACCACAAATATCAGATTTTTCATCTGCTGATTAGTGTCCACCCAACACTGAGGTCAGAATGATAAAATGTGGTTGGGAAATGTAGTCTTTATAGAGGGTGTGAGTCAGTGAAATAGATAGATAGATAATACTATTTCTTATACTCTGTTATCTTGTATTTAAGCAATGAAAGAGACTAGCGGTTAGTTTCTTTGTGTTTTACAGAAGCATGATTCCAATACCTGGGCATTTGTTTACAGAGTGTGTGTGTGTGTGCACATGTATGTTTTCTATGTGTGTGAACAAGTATTGTGCATAAAAATGCACGTTTGCATTTTCGTATGTGTCCATATTGCCTTCCCAGCGCCTTGCCTGGCCTAGTGTTTACGTTTGTTTGTTTGTATGGCGAATATCAGCAGCCCCTTCATATTAAGCAGTATTAGTAGGGTTTCACTTTGCTTTCGGTTAGCAGCTCAACGAGTTGCAAAAAAGGAAATAACAGACAGCGGTAAAGGAGAAAAATAAGCGTTTAATGTAAAAGTGCATTTTAATTGGAACAATAGCTTTCAGTCATGGACTAATCTTAACAGCTTTCTTAAATTTTGTTTTTCAATCAGCATTGGCTGCAGTCTCCACCCATAGAGTCCCTGGACAGCACCACCTTAGATCCATGGCTGATTTTTTTTTAAAAAAGTTCTCGTCTGGCTATCTCATATTTGTCCGATTTCTTTTTCTATTCATACAAATGTTATTAACCCTTAGATGCACGAGTATTGGACCGTACACTCTTCCATAAGTGGGTCAAAAATCACCCGTATAAGAAGCAATGTGTTTTTCCGCAGTTTTTTTGTCATTTTGGTTAAGAATAGTCATTTGTGTTATTGTTTGTATTATATTTTGATCCACTCAATAATGATTTCATGTTTGAAATACATTTATTTTTTGATTTACAACAGATTTTGAACATTTTGATGATTGAAAAAGAAGATTACACAGAACAGCATGTCAACATCCATTTTGTTGACATTTTTCCAACATTACATAAAGCAATGTTAGCTTGTTTAGTTTGCTTGCTAGTGGAACTATAAAGTAGGCTAATTTGATGATACATAATAATAATAATAACTCATATTCTTTCATGCAAAAATCATGAATGTGCAAGTACGTTGAAAAATATCAATTTGATGGCATCTAATTTCTTCTGAGATAAAAAATGTAGATAATACTTACATGCATCAGGTCTCGCTATGTAAAATAATCTTCCTGATTGGTGACACTTCTGACATAGTGTGTGTGGTCCACAGTAAATATATTCCTGACAGTCACAATTGATAAGAATCTCAGGTTTCCATGAGATTCTACAGGAAATGCATGTGGGTCATTTTTGACCCACTTATGGAAGCTTGGAGTAGTAATACAAATATTATAATTTCTTAAAAAGTATAAAAGGTAACTTAAAAATTTAAATGGAATGATATCAAAAACATGTTTTTTGAGGAATAGCTGGAGCATCAAATAATAGCAACTTTTCAGTACAAAGATATTACAAGAGAATGACCTCAACGGGTCATTTTATGACCCACTTACACATCTAAAGGTTAAGTAAAACATCTCTAAAATCTGGGGTCATAGGTGACTTTAGTCTTTGAGTTAAAAGTTCCTAAAGAAGGTGAGGCCATGTCACATTTTGCGGTGTTTTCTTTGCACCAATCTGTGTATCAATGTTTGAACTGCCGTGACTTTTGCAGGTTCATTGATATGTACATATGGTCTTCAATGGCGCAGCCCTGCGCTGATAGAATTCTTGAAACCAGTTATATGATGGGGCAAATTTGGTCAAAAAATTTCTGTCCACTCTCCACCTTACTTTTTCAGCCTAAGAGGCAGATTTTTTTTTCTATGATTGCCACCAATAGAAGATTTAAAAATTTAGAGAATGGTGACCGTCAGTGTCACTGAGGAAAATAAATTAAGATTTCATATTTTGCATTTATGGGCAATATTTGAACATGCATTGAGCAGGCCTGATAGGTGAAACCCCTCTGAAAGTGACCCCAGCTAGAAGAGTTCTATAATGTTGTTACTGAGCTAAACAAACATCACTGTTTTCCAACTCGCTTCAAATAATTTTATCAAAGATGATACCATAGACAATTTTGTTAATCAGTCAAATTGAAGATGGTCAGACGGGGGGCATTCGGTGAACGGAGACAGAAGGACCCACCTGGACCCAGATCCCTGCTTTTCAAATTCAAAGTTCAATACCCGAGCATCTCAAAAAAGTTACTAGGAAAAGTTTTAAAAAGTAGAAAAGAGAACAGAAACAGACCTAAATGTCTTGTGGCCATGGATATTTTTATCAAATTTTTTGGAAGTTTGAAGCTCAGCTCACTGTGACTGGTGTTTGTCTGATCAGTGTGTGCAGTAAGAATTTCCACGCAGTAAAAGTGGACGCAGGTTACAGCTTGGCCTCCCGAAGCAGGAGAAAGTGTGTGTGTGTTTCGTCTTTTGTTTTCCCTAGCTAGCAATAATCCTGCTGACAGGAAGACAGAACTGTAGGTTAGAACTGTCAGTGATTTACATACAGAGGCGATGAGGTTATTAGTGGGTCTTTTCCACTCTGCCAGAGGAGAGAAGCGTTTGTACTTTACGTACCACTCTTCATCACAGAGGGACATCGGGGGAGTTTGTTTCTGCAAAGTGGACACATTGACATTCTAGTCAAACGCTGGCGTTCATCAGTAGTTTTCTACATGTACACTCTCCTCCAAAACTGTTGAAACAGTGAGGCCAATTCCATTATTTTTGCTGTAGACTGAAAACATTTGGGTTTGACATCAAACGATGAATATGAGACAAGAGATCAACATTTCAGCTTTTATTTCCAGGTATTTACATCTGGATCTGATTGCATTATTTGTAACAGAACACCACATTTTTAGGTGAGCAAAAGTACATAGATTAAAGTGAATAAGACTTAATATTTAGCTGCAAATCCTTTTTGTACAACAACTGCATCAAGCATGTGACCCACTGACATCACCAAACTGTTGTATTCTTCTTTTGCGATGCTTTTCCAGGCTTTCACCTTTTTCTCAGTCTACAGCGAAAATAAAGGAATTGGCCTCACTGTTTCAATACTTGTGGAGGGGAGTGTATATCTGTTACTGAGAGTCAGTTTTGTTAATTTTTCTGGAAGGAATTTCAGGACTGACCAGAGTCTGACTTGGACTGGATCCAAATTATACTTCATTTAGGTTGGACTTAGCGTTGTCCACAAGTCTCAGGTCTGAGCGTTATTATGTCCAATCCCATAAATGAATCCAAGCACACAACTGACTTTTAATACATGAAATGTAATATCCTCAAAAGAGTGTATGAGGACATTTCAGGAAATCAGATTTATGCTGTTTGATAACAATTACTTGTTTGAATTTAATTTACAGATATGGGAGAGGTTATAAAATGATCATCTATCGCCCAGTTAGTTACAAAATGTGCAAAACGTGGCCATACTTTTATCAACTAGACTTCCAAGAGGTTAATTCTCAGAATAAGTTCCTGTGATTTTGTCTTTGCTCTCAGGACATTATCATGTTGCTGTTCTCTCCTGATCATCTGTTAAATGATAGCACCTTATATTGTTGGTGTTCTCTGTATAAGCATATGTTTGGGATGATTGCATTTTGTATATTTTGGATCTGGTCTAACTTGAATCAGGTCTGACTGACTGTGTGAACTCCAGGGTGTTGGTAGGTTTATCCAGTAGAAACACTATCACACAGCTGATTCATTTAAAGGAGTAACACTTATCAGTCACAGTCAGCATTATTACACATTATTATGAAGATAAAGAGCACCGACATCTGAGAATATCTTTAAAAGTGACTAGAATTTAGTAGAAGATCGATGTTGATCTGATAGCTGTAGTTACACGTGAACTGGTGTTACAGTCTTCTGCACAGATTGTATACAATCTGAAATATGCTGTGAAACCAGCTTGATTTTTGCTGTGGTTTAGAGATGGGCGATAAAGAGTTGGGGAAAAAAACAAGGTAACCAAAGCCAGGTCAGAAATTCAGATGGGAAAGTCACACTTTGAAGGTTGTTATTTCCTCCTTTCAAAGCTTTGTCAATTCATACTTTCAGGCATGGTCTCATATAACGCACTCAAATGGAATGTATTATATTAAGTAATTCTACATTTTGATTCCATTAATAGTGGAAAGTCATAGTAAACATCTGGATCCTGTCAGAGATCTCTAGTCAAGTCCAGCAATGAAGAGCAATTTTACTGGTTTTATATTTCGTCCATAATTGTGAGTGTATAATTGAATGCATGTGTGTCCATTGTCTGTGTTCCATCTCTACTATCAGTGTTTATTTCAGTCATCACCCCCTGAATTCTAACAGCAACAACAAATACATATATATGCTAATACAGAAACATATATATTACTGTGTCAAATATTGGTATTTGCATATAATTAAACCTATTGTCAGTGTTTTGAAGGAGGAGAAGAGGAAAGGTCTTACTCCAGGATTGGTATTTTTGTCTCTAGGATTCCTTCCTGCTGAAGGAGAAACTAAATGAACTCTGCATGAAAAAAAACGCTTTTGTTTGACCTTTTTATTAGTTAGGATTTATATACATTTAACACATTAGGGCGGTCCATGTTTTCTGTATCAGCAGTGCTTCAAAAGTGTGATCCAAGCTGCTTTTATGTGCGCTGTGTGTGAAAATACATATATATCTGAAGAAGAAAAAAAAGGAAAAAATGCTTTTCACAATGCTTTCCATGTGCCAAATCTTTTTTTGTTGTTGTTGTTTTCCAAAAAAAAAATGCAGACATACCTAAAATAAAGAAATTAAAAGCAGTGTTAGAGGATGTTTATTGTGTGATCACTGCATGTCTAGTGGCTGTGGGTTTCTCCATGCTTTCTTTAATTTAGCCCCTCATTTACTCACTCTTAATCCATCACATTGTCACACAAACGCACACTGTTGCTGGAGTAAGTAATAAGGGGAGATAGCGGACAGTGAGAGAGGGGAAAAAAGGAGAGAAGGAAGATAGAGTGATGGAAGGTGACAGACAGGGAGGTTTCTGAGCAGCTGGAAGAGAGAAAGAATAACTGATGAAAAATAAAAGAAGAGGCAAGCAATGAGCGACAATAAACGGAGGCAATGGGAAGGGAGGAAAAGGTATTAAGAAGGACAGTGGTGAGGAGAAAAGGATGGAGGGAGGGGACGAGGAAGCAAAGCGAGGCTCTGAAGCGAGGCAGGCGGCTACGACAGGCTGTGCATATTTCATGGCTGCCACTTATCATAAGAGCCTTTCCCTGATGGGGGAGCGTAGGTCTGATGACTTCAAGGAAATAACATGCAGAACACGGCCTACATACACACAACCCTGCTGAGCCACTCAGCCGCTTCTCACCGCCTCTAAAGCTGCTCGCAATCCACTGTAGTCGAGCCACTGCTGCTGCCGCTGCTCTGACTAGCTGCAAATTTACTTTTAATAACCGTATCTTGCACCATTTACTGCCTCTAGTACATTATAATGTTAACACGTATGGACACAAACTGGATGCAGTGGTTGTCAACCATGTCTGGGATGGGAAACTAAATCTACAGTGCGCCAATTATCCATCATGTCTGTGTTCATAAGGAAGCAAGAAGAATTGGGATGTCACTCAGAAAATGTATTATAATGCCACACTTCTGGGCTTTTTTTGCATTACTCTACAATATCGCCTCACATTTGTTTAACAATATAACGCTATTTTTTTTTACATATGCCCACATATCAGCACAAATCCGATCTCTTTTAATAAGGACATTTTGTCATAAAGCCGACGGCAATGTTCAGAATGCTCAGAATAAAAGTGGTAACTGTACCTGATTGCTAGCTATAAATTAGGAACAGAAATGTGCTACCTTACTGCATAGCAGACAAATGTAATGTGATTACAGCGATGCATTACTTTGCAATATTTTACCCTGAGCATTGAATGCCTGCGAGATTCAGGACTCTACTCAGAAGTGTTTTGGTGGTCAGTTTTGGGGAGAATCTCAAGGCATATCACCAATGAGCATTCCTCATATCCTATGAGAACAGCTAATGAAACATCTGGCTAAGAGGGGATGTAAGTAAGTTTCATCAAGTTTTACTGGAAAGAGCACAGAGCACTGAACTGATATAATAAGATTTTGCTGTGAGTGCCCAGCAGACCCTCCATAATAAGAGCTCGACTGATATTTGACAGCTGACATTCTTTACACACATACACACACACACACACACACACACACACACACACACACACACACACACACACACACACACACACACACATATATATATATTCTAAAAACAGTGAACAATATTTCACAAATTTTGCACAAATTTTTAATCTGCCAATCGATATATCATGTGGACTCTATCATCATCTACACTACCGTTCAAAAGTTTAGGGTCACTTAGAAATGTCCTCATTTTTGAAAGACAGGCATTTTTTTCAATGAAAATAACATTAAATTAATCATCCAGTGTAGACATTGTTAATGTGGTAAATGACTATTGTAGCTGGAAACAGCTGATTTTTAATGGAATATCTCCATAGAGGTACAGAGGAACATTTCCAGCAACCATCACTCCTGTGTTCTAATGCTACATTGTGTTAGCTAATGGTGTTGAAAGGCTCATTGATGATTAGAAAACGCTTGTGGAGTTATGTTAGCACATGGATAAAAGTGTGAGTTTTCATTAAAAACATGAAATTGTCTTGGTGACCCCATACTTTTCAACAGTGGCAGTGTTTCCTCTAGGATTTTTTTCAGCAGCGGTGGCAGGCTCCCTGCTCCCTGACGTGACGTCACTTTCAAGGCCGCGCTCTCGCGAGTATTTAACGTCGCATTAACCCCTCAAAGAGTAGATACTGAGCAAGATAGTTATCTGTAGTTTACCTTAGTACTCGCGAGTACCCGACAGTGCAATACTGCTGTGAAAGTGGAGACAAGCGGCGGTGGAGTATTTGTGACGATTAAAATAAATAAAAAATTTGAAGGAGCGGCGGCTGGGCTGGGAATGAATGTAGAGGAAACCCTGGGTGGTGTGTGTACCACCCACGTTGCCTGTTACTCTTTAATCCAGGCCTGATACAAGCTGAACATATACACTCACTAAATCTATGTGGTATTTACTGTCATATTTACTCTGGACCACAATATCAGCTCTGTACTTATTAACATTGTATATAATTTACAACATGTAGCTGTAAAACTCTACAGCTCTAGCAGTTAACCTTGTGATTTATACAAGCACGTATATCTCATTTATGCAGTGGCACTAAAGAAACATGGATTAGTCAGCAGTCTTTGCACTATGACTGTCGTTGACACGTTTACAACAGAATGCAGTAACTCTTTTTTTTTCACAGTCTGTCCTCTACATAAACAGGCATAATGTTGTTTTCCCACAAAATGATAAATGATTTCTTTTAAGGTAAATAGTTTTATATTTAGGGAAATACTCTCATTCATTGTCCTGCAGAGATGAGAAACTTGATTCCACTCTAGTGTTTTTCTGTTGAATATGAAGCTGGACGTATAGAGACTGAAAACAAAAGGAAACACATCTCGACATCTACCAGCACTGTGGATTCTCACAAACTAGGACATTATGTATTTACTGTTTAATCTGTCCATTAAAAGAAATGTAAAAATGACTAATTGTTTTTGAAAAGGGACATATGGTGCTTTTGCCTGGATGATATTAAAGCTTTCTCGTATCAAAGTGCATGTATTTGCATAATCAGATCTTTATTGACACAGTTTTAAAGTGAACTTTTTGTGGTAAAATGCCATCATACTGTCTGAATCAGTAGATTTTAGCAGTAGAGTTTCTCTCACTGGTAATGGAGTGCTGCAGTCAGCTCCTCTGTGATCCTCAATGAAAGGACATTCAAAGCCACAGAAACAGTCGCAATCCGGTCATTTGGGCAGAAATAATAGTCTGCTGACCTGTTAACCCCAGTGACTGTTTGACTGAGTGTCATCTGATAATCTATAATTCATTTCACCAAGAAGGAAATCACACAGACTATTTATTTTTTGATTCCAAACTCAAAAAATAGTGCAATTTTGTTTTTGCTAAATACCTTTTTAAACTTGCAACAGATAGTGGACCAGGGATAAGACAAGAAGCAGAAAAATCTGAACCAAACTAGTAAATGGGGTTTTTTGGTTGTTTTTTTTTTCATTTCTTGTGTGGAGACAAAAATGAATACTCCACATGAAACCAATGAAAAGTTGCACAATGTGCAATCTGATCTGAGGACAGTCGATGTGTTCACCTGCTGTTGCACCGACCTGAGTACCTTGGAACAGACCTGCATTTGTTTTATTACTGAAGTGCTTTTGAATGGTGATGTAGAATCTGAACCTTGGAAAACAAAAGCTGCAACGAACCACATGAATCCGTCCATCCATGATCTATACACCGCTTAATCCTCTTTAGGGTCGCAGGGGGACTGAAGCGTATCCAAGCTGACTTTGGGTGAAGGCAGGGAACACCTGGACAGGTCTCCAGTCTATCGAAGGGCTACTTGTAGAGACAAGCGATCACGCTATAATTCACACCTATGGACAATTTAGAATTACCAGTTAACCTCAGCATGTTTTTGGCCTGTAGGAGGAGGCCGGAGTACTCGGAGAAAACCCACGCATGCACAGTCTGAACATCCAAACTCCATGCAGAAAGATCCCAGGAAGGCAGGGATGCAAACCAGGGATCTTCTAGCTGCAAGGCAAAAGTGCTAACCACCAATCCACTGTGCAGCCCCCCTATTTATACTGAAAAGAATTAAGAATGAAATCAGCTACATGAAAGGGTTTTTAAGTAATCCGTACAATTGTCTGAAACACTGAGCAACAAAACCTTTCCTGATTAGCCATCTGACTAGCAGGCAAGTCAAAGACTATCCAGAAACAATATATAACACTGTGAGACAGTAGATCTGACCAATCAGATCTCAGTTAACAGCAGCAATGAGTCAGTTTCAGTTCAGCTTCCGGTATGGAACAAACTCAGCTTAGTGAAGAGCATTTTTCTTCTTATATATATTATATATTATATATATATGTTTTCATTGAATAATTTGGGTTTCTTTAGCCAATAACCTGAACAGAAGACATGCCCCACACCCCTCTTTGTTAAGTGTACACTAACATTGCAGCTCAGCTGTGTTTTATGCAAATTTATTATAAAGCAATTCAGACTCCTGTGTAACAGTAAGTTCCAGCACATAAGCTGTATAAAGTTTGTACTGGAGTGGATGTAATAGCCAGTGTACACAGTAAGCCGCAGCACTGCTGGAGTGTGTGTGATAATTAATTCCAAATGTTGCGGCCCCCAAATTAAAGCTAGTGGCTTCAGCACAAAGCAGCCTGCGCTTATCAGCCCAAAACAGGTCAGCGTTCGATACCGCCTTTCATTCACCCTCCTCTCCTCTTCACCTCCCCTTTCCTCTGTGCCTCCCACTCTCCCAGCATCCTCAGCTGACATCGGCTCGTCTCCCGCTAATCCTCTCGTTACTGAAAAAGATGGGATGAGGGAGAAAGAGGGAGAGAGAGAGAGAAAGAGGTGGAGGGGAGGAAGAGAGGGAAGGGAGGAGTAAAGAGCCCAAGACTAAATTGAAGACTCGGAGTCATGTTTCTCTATTAAAGCCATTGCCTCTGGAACACAGTGATGTAAAAAATAATTCTATGTGTTTTCCCTAATGCCACTGTACACTCTGAGCTTTCTATCTATGCATCTATACCAAGGGCTACTGATATTTATCTCACGCCCTGTCCTCTGCTGCATCTCTTTTCCTGTATTTTTTCTCTCCATATCTCTGTCTCTCTGCCTCGCAGCATTAACTTCAACTGAAGCGTGCTGAGATGGAACACATTATGAGCTGGCCTACATGGCTGGCAGCTGTGTGTGTGTGTGTGTGTGTGTGTTTGTGTGTGTGCGTGTGTGCGTGCTTGCGTGCATGTGTGTGTGTGTACATGTGTGTGCTTGCTAAATATCTGTGTGTGTGTACAGTTTTCTGCAATGTACACAGTGGACTGTTGTCGAGGTTTTGGGAACATAGACACATACATGTGTGTGTTTGTGTTTCAGTCAGATAAAATAATGTCTTGACTGCAAGTCAGAAGCTAAATGACAATTAGCCACAGTCAGAACTGAGATGTATATTTAATAGAAAGATTTAGGTTGATAGTGAATATATATGAATATATATATATATATGTGTATATATGTGTGTACATATATATATATATATATATATATATATATATATATATATATATATATATATATATATACACGCTACAAGTCAAAACTTTGGATACACCCTCTCATTTAATGATTTTTATTTAATTATTTTGTACATTGTAGATTAATACTGAAGACATAAAAACTATAAAAGAACACATATTGAATTATGTTGTTTACAAAAAAATGTTAATCTTCAATAATAGTCTACAATGTAGAAGATAATACAAATGAATAAAAAGCATTGAATGAGAAGGTGTGTCCAAACTTTTGACTGGTAGTGTATGAATATATACATATACACTACCGTTCAAAACTTTAGGGTCACTTTGAAATGTCATCATTTTTGAAAGAGAAGCATTTTTTTCAATGAAGATAACATTAAATGAATGATAAATCCAGTGTAGACATTGTTAATGTGGTAAATGACTATTGTAGCTGGAAACAGCTGATTTTTAATGGAATATCTCCATAGGGGTACAGAGGAACATTTCCAGCAACCATCACTCCTGTGTTCTAATGCTACATTGTGTTAACTAATGGTGTTGAAAGGCTAATTGATGATTAGAAAACCCTTGTGCAACTATGTTAGCACATGAATGAAAGTGTGAGTTTTCACGGAAAACATGAAATTGCGTGGGTGACCCTAAACTTTTGAATGGTTGTGTATATATATATGCATATTCCAGTACATCAGAATTCCATTTAAATGCCCTGTAGTACACATGCATATAGCTGACTCTGAATACTGGCCTGTTAAGCATTCTATTCTTACACAGCACATATGCAGGTGCGTACTCTTCGTATCCATATGCACAGACTGAAAGCAGACAGCTGCCATGCAAAGCGTGACATTTCTGCTTACACCAGACACAGACAAACACATGGGGCTCCTGTGGATGTTTCAGAAAGCGCTGGGACTTTGCACTTTTTACAGGATATAGAAACTACTTCCAGATTTGACTGTATCACCCTGTCACTGTGATTATTCCTGAGGTGTGCCGAGCAGCTCCATTACACAGGATTTCTGGATAATTTAGAACTTCCTAATGTGTTTGGGCTTGTCAGTCAGTGTGATTCCAAAGTTAAGCAGCATCTTCTTCAATTACAGCTGCTTTAATGACTAGTTACAAAGGAGTGGATGATGCAGAATCTCTTTGTAAAGTCTCTTCTAGCAAGACTGTGTTTTTTCCTGATACCTGTGCAGTCGGTGTGATGGCAGTGCGGTAATCGGTATGGTTCATAGAAGGGTCCATGAGGACACCTTGCAGACTTGGCTGGATGATGAAATTTGCATCACATGTGCCCTTCCAGACCCATGTAGACAGGCGGATATAGAACATTGAGTGTGTTCACATGACACTCCAAGCTCTTTAACTACCAAATATTGTAAATGGCCCATGAAAACTACTTGAGTATGTTGAAAAATCCAAAGTTTGACAGGTAAATATTGCCTGGTCACTGCTGGGCTATGACTGAACTGTCATCTTCTCAGGAGCATGTGTGGACTCTCCTCTCTTAGTTGACATTTTCCCGACACTCGTGTTAGGTTTGTTCTAGCTGTAATTATGTCTTTGTCATTACTGCTCACAGATTCTGGTGACCTCACTTAATCCACTCATCTAAACAGCCAGATGCACAACACCTGTTCTTAATCCACAGAATATGTTCTACACATCTTGTGCATCACTTCACACACAATTCATTGAGACACATTCACTATCTTCAGAAGCTTTGTGATCTCCACCATTCTGGACTTCAATTGATGGGGTTAAATGAAACTCCATCTAAAGCTGATTAAACTATAAGTGGCATTCAAATTGAAAGCTGAACTACATCCATATGAGTGTTGAACCGACCAGGAGTGCAGGCTTCTCCTGAGAGGAGGCACTCCAGCGGATATCATGGCCTGGAATGGAGAGGTGGATCTGGGCCAGCTGTGGCAGCTGTGTGTCCCTGTGGATGGAGGAAACTCCTCTCAGGCCATGAGACAGTTGGCAGATAAAGGTAGGAGATGTGACGTTGGTTTGTGGTTTCTCCGAGCTCTCCTGTCCCTTTCTGTCCTCCTCGTTGATGCTTCTGATCCCACCATCATCTTCCTCACTTAGAAATAGAAACAGTTTTTTTGCCTTCAGAAGTGTTGGACCAACATTATATTCAAAGTCCATGTCTGTAATCCTGCTTCTGTCTCTCTTTCCCTGCTCAACTTTGTCTTATTATTCAGACTGTGGCTTCAGATGTTTGTGTTTTTCAGACTCTGGATTTTATGGACATATTTTTTAAACTGTTGGCATTCCTGTCGTATTTCACAAAATATTCATGGTTATGTTTTTTCCTCCTTGGCTGATCCTTGTGAGGTTTTCTCTGTGACCTCCAGCTTTTATTCCATCCATTTCTTTCTCTCCCTCTTTGCTGTCTTCATTCCACATCTGATCACTATCTTTCTACCTGTGGTTTTCTGATATTGTGCCTTAACCAGCGACAGCATTTACACAGTGAGTGTTTTTCCTGGTTATTTGGTGTCTCCACAGACACAAACACACATATTTGTATGTGTTATAATTATTCACTGAGGGTGAGACACTGCAGGATAGCATGTCTTCTTACAAACTAGTGAAAAGAAATCATCCAAAATGCGCAATTCTGTTTATTTTACTACAGTTTATTGGACATTTGTGCAACTTAGTGTATATTTAATGCAATAATACAAAACAGTCTGCATATTTAAACATAAAATTTCAGACAACTTGTGCAAAAAATAATAAGTAACCAACTGGATACGTTTTATGGTTATATCTGTTTCAGAAAATATTTACATGACAATAAGTTGTTTATAATAAAAAAAAAGCATGGAATTTGACAATACATACTTTTTAAAGATTATTTTCTCAAAATGCTTTTTTTTTCTGAAACCTGGTCAGCAGCACTTAGATACACTAGACTTTCTAGTTTTATTCATACTGATATTGTGTAATATATTATAAGATGCCATAGTTGCATATTTAAACAATAAAGGTAAGAAAACTTGTCATTCAAAAATAATTGTCTTAATGTCAGTATTCACCAGGGGAAGCTCCGTAGTGATATCTGTTCAAATTCTTACCCATAAATATTGATGCCCTCTAAAAATGCTAAGAATTTTACAACAAATATACTATCAGTCAAAAGTTTGGACACACCTTCTCATTCAGTGGTCTTTATTTAATTATTTTATACATTGTAGGTTAGTACTGAAGACATCAAAACTACAAAAGAATACATATGGAATTATGTTGTAAACAAAAAAATGTTAATCTTCAATATTAATCTACAATGTAGAAAATAATACAAATAAATAAAAAGCATTGAATGAGAAGATGTATCCAAAGTTTTGACTGGTAGTGTATTTTAAAAGGCTGTTTTCTCAAAATGTTCTCATACTTTGAGCCAGAAATCTCCTCTTCAGTGGCACTCGCATACACCAAATCTTCCAGTTTTATCCAGTATTATCTGCCTTCATGGAGTGATAAAACAAGACATCCAAAATCTCCTCTGTAAAAGCCCAAGGCTCTAACAGCAAATTAAAACAAGAATTTTGATCCTGGCTTCATCCATTGCTCTGATTTCTATAGTGGAAATGTAAGCAAATAAGTTTTAATTCAATATGAAAAACTCCATATGCATATTTGAGCATTACATTTTAGAAATCTTATAATACAATAAATAGTTTTTGCCAATGTAATTATCAATCTATGGAAGTTTCATGATGAGATCTACAAGGAAGGGTTTTATGACACCTCCGAAGAGAGAATATAATTTTTAAAAATCTGATTAAAGCAGGTGAAATGTTTGATTGTGATAATTCCATTAAACCCACTATATAACAGTGTAGATGCTTCCTCCTTTGTTCCTCATACAGTAGCTGTTTCTGGTGCATCTCAGCAAACAAAGTCGACCGTATTTGCCTCCCTGACTAGAAGTTCTCACAGTGACTTTGATGAAAGTTGAAAATGAGCACATTGGGGATCATGTGTGTCATAGTCTGTAATGTCTTGGCTCTGGCACTGTCTATGCTTCGCTCTTCTTCTTTGGGGAACATCCCACAAGCCATTTTGGGCATATAGCGCTGTGTGTGTGTGTGTGTGTGTGTGAATACCATCGTCCCTCGGTGTTTGCTCCTCTACGCAGAGCTTCACTGTACTGTATATAGCAGGCCGAGCCCCAATAATCTCCAGCCGTGCAAGTGTGTCAGTGTCAGTGTGTGTGTGAATCAAATGGCAGCCGCTCTCTTTTACTGCGTCTAATGTGCCCCTCCCCCACCACCTAACATACACTCCTCCATCTTTAACAGCCTGTTCACTCTTTTCTTTCCTCCATCCATACACAAACCGAGCCAAGTGGTGCATTAACAGCTCTCTGCCCCAGAGAAACCCTCTACTACTACTACTACTACTACCGCTACTACGGCTAGTACACACACACACACACACACACACACACACACACACACACACACCTCCTACACAAAGTCACAGTTGGTACTCTCATCTCTCTTCTCTCTTGATTTACTGTGTGTCTCTTAGCACCTCTCCCTCTGTTGAGTCCTCTCTGCACCTCTTCTACCCTCCTCTCAATGCTGAAGCTCCAGAAAAACAGCATTTTTTTATTTTTTATTTTATTTTAGATTCACTCCAGCATCTAGCATGTCCCACCTGCAGTACAAACTTCTTTTCTTGTCAGGTGGTAGTATGCCGTCTGTAGCTGCCATGGTGGACAAGGAGGTTCTCATTATTAAGCTGTGAAAACATCCAGATTCCTCCAATTCACATAAAAAGATAACACTGAAAAATGGCTTCTGGCTGGTGCGACCTAACTGTAAAGATTGGATGTTCAGGTGAGGAGGAAAAGGGAAATAACAAAAGAAACATCTGAGCAAAGGACACGCAATTAATATGCCGTGTGGTCTGTTCCGTGCTGTTGACTGTACATTCTGCACAGTCGAATGATGCATCTGCAGAAGCAACAGGTACATACTGGTACTCATATGAATTACCATCAACGATACCAATGTTTACAGAGATTTTTTTAATTTATGTGTTATATTTCTTACAAATTTGCTGATATTGCCTGGAATTGTGTTGAATTTTGAAGGTATACTTGCTGTATGATTTCCATTATGTTTGCATTTCTTTAGAAATCAGCAAAAGAAATTGCAAGAAGCCAAAACAGTCAATACTTTAAAAGTTAGGTTTTTTTAAAGAAATGATTTCAGAGTATACACTACTGTTCAAAAGTTTGGGGTCATCCAGACAATTTCACGTTTTCCATGTAAACTCACACTTTTATCCATGTGCTAACATAACTGCACAAGGGTTTTCTAATCATCAATGAGCCTTTCAACATCATTAGCTAACACAATGTAGCATTAGAACACAGGAGTGATGGTTGCTGGAAATGTTCCTCTGTACCTCTATGTAGATATTCCATTAAAAATCAGCTGTTTCCAGCTAGAATAGTCATTTACCACATTAACAATGTCTAGACTAGATTTCTGATTAATTTAATGTTATCTTCATTGAAAAAAAAAGTGATGGACCCCAAACTTTTGAACGATAGTGTACTTGTTTGCTCTTATTTTGAGAATTGGATAAGGTGATTGTGACCACTTAAATGTTTGTACAGTAAATGCTGCCAATTAGCATAGCATAAATACCGGAAACAGGGGTTAGTATTGAACAGACAGACCATTTCTCAATCCTAAGGGGGTAAATACAGCAGTTTTGTCAAACCCACTGGTGTCTCAGAGACAAGCACATGCAGTCTATTGATGTCTGCGCCACCATCAACATTTGACACCAATTCACATTTAGAAGTTTTTGCAGTTTAAACATGCCTTGTCAGAGGTTGGAGAGGTTCAGTTGGAAGTGGAGTCACAGGACTTTCATGCAGGAGAGTTAGTTTCACTCGCTGTTTGTTTTTAAAGGTTAAGTTTAGGTTCCACAAGTAATGGGTTAAGCATAGGAAAAGGTCACGATTAGTAGAATACACCCCCACAACATTAAGCACATTTTACAGGGCAAGTTTCTCGTTGCCTGAAAAAGAGCGACAGTGACGACACCAGTGGAAAACATTTGGCTGCAGACTCATAGCGTCTACTTCTGGCTTTTATATGTATATGTATATGTACATTGACAAACGGTGCTAGAGGGTACCTATTGCACTCAAATGAGACGCCAAGGGATCCTGGCAAAGCGGTTGTATGTGACGACTCAGGAGTAAGACTGGGCTTGACAAACATGAGAGTGTTATCAATGGAAGGAGTGCTATAGAAGTATTCTTAAGGTGCTGTATGTATAATTTGTTCATGGTAACATTAATGTGCAGAAATGTTACTTTAAAAACTCTCTCCAAGCAAGAAAAAGTATAAGGACAGACAAAGTGTTTCCACTACTCAATGTTTAACAACAGTGCTTTCTGTTCTCCCTCCCTACCCATCCCTTTCTCCTCCAACTGTTTTTTTCATTTTTCTTTCCTTCCATCGCACCCCCTCCCTTCATAAACTCCACTTGCAGAAAAACCGTCGGGACACCTGCAACTTCGACAAAGAGTTCACCAAAATGGCGACGGACTTGACGCCGACGGACAAACTCGTCATCATGAACCTGGACCAGGACGAGTTCCTCGGCTTCTCCTTCACTAACCCTGAATACGTGGCTCCTGGAAATTAACACACACTGATAGGTAGTAGAGAGGGAGGTTTCAGAGCTGATAAGAAGGCAAACTCACATTAAAATTACAGCTGTTTTGTGTGTGTTCAGTAAATGCCTGCATTCCTTTTAGGCCACAGTGGGGTCTGTTCAAAAAATCAGTCCACCCAAGAGAGGTATCCCAACACCAAAACCTGCATAAAACACTGGATACCAAAGATTTTGAAGTTTTAAAACAGAAATGTCCAAGGTGTCAAAATCTGCTTTTTGTGCACATGATAGATTTATGTAGGGCAATATTAGTTCCATACAACCAAAACTGCAGCTCAGCTAGCTCTCCCTTTATTCATTTCAAGCAGCGATTATAAAACCTATAGAACTTGGTTTGCTGCTCTTTTGATGGCATTAGTCTGCTTAAATTGTGCAACAAGCTTTTCACTATTTTTCGCATTCTTAAGTGAAGTGTGGTGATATGTTCTCTTGTGATTCCACACGTTTCACCGCATCATTGTGACATCAAAAATGAAACCACTGAAAAATAACTAGTCGTTGAAATGAAACCCAGATTGTCCTAAATAGATTCGAGCAGCAATTTCAGTCACCGGGGTGGGAATGTCCTGGTTTTGTTAAAATAACTGCTATTGATAAGTAACCATAACTTTTTTTTTTGTAATATGCCACAGTCCCTTTATTCCTGCTTTCAGTCATGTCCTCTGCGGCCAAATGGGACCAACAACTACAAAGCACAATGGGAATGTACATCTGATGTTTATAGATTGTTGAGTGGTGTGTCATGATGTTGTCTGTGTAAAGTTTTATATATTTTGCTGTCTTTGTAAAAATGTATAGGAGGAAAACTTTATAACTTCCTCAGTTTAACAACTTACATCCACACCTACATCCAACCACTTACTGCAAGTGCGGGAAACAGAGGCAGACCTTTCCTGCACTGGTAGCCATCTTTGCCGTGCACCATGAGCAGCACTGCCTCCAACTTGTGTGTGTTGACCGTCGTTCCCTGTTTCAAGCAGCCACAAGCTGCAGTGTGGAAGCGCTGACACACTTAAACCGAACATCTCACACTGGGCCGTCACAGAGGAATATGGCTAATGAGCAAACATCACAGCCTGTCAAACCTTTTCTTTTTCCCTCTTTTTCTTTATTTTGGCTCTTGCCTTTCCCCCTCTCTCCCTCCTCTTATCCCTCTGTTGTCTCTCTTTTTATTTTTTATTTGTTTTGGCTCTAATCCCTACTTCTGACAAGGCCTCAGTGGGAGCGTAGTGTGACATGGTGTCACAAGGCCTGGCAATGCAGCAGTCACCAGTGGAGCACGCACACACAAACACACACACACAGACGCACAAGCACAGCGAACGATGAGCTGCTTTGACAACCCCCAAGTGAGTAATTTCACAAACAGCAATAATAACAACGGCAATGCTGCTTTTCCTCATTTCATTATTTTTGCACCTCATTCCTCCAATCCATTTGTGTGTGTTTTGTGCTGTGTTTGTGCATTAGCATATATGCATGTACTTGACTTGAATACACGTAACAGCATGTGTGGAAGTGTGCGTGTGTGTGTGTGTGTGTGTGTGTGTGTGTGTGTGTGTGTGTGTGTGTGTGTGTGTGTGCGTGTGTGTGTCTCAACTGGATACAACCAATTACTTCAAATTCAGCTGAAATTCAGGAAATCTGCCTTCTAGCTTGAAAACCACATTACACTGGCTATAATGCCAACTATCTCCGTGTACTATACACACACACATACACATATACACACGCACACACGGCCATATAGTCCGATCCATGACTGAGGGTTGGAATTATTAGGTGAAGCGTAACAAGGCGGACAATGACTGTGAAATGTTCGCTCCTGGAGGCACACAAGACATATACTGTAGGTCCATTGCACAGGCCTAGATTTTTCCCCCCTTCTTTAGCACAAACAGTACCCTCATGCATACTATATAAAGTGCACACGCCTATATTGTACATATATATCAATATGCACAGCAACCCTTTCCTGAGTCTTTGCAGTTTCACCCTGCAGTCCTTTTTGTTTTGTGTAGATGTTGTAAAATGTAAAATACATGAAGTACATTTTGTGTATCGGCCTTTCCCATAAGAGAACTGTACATTGCTCCGATCGAGGGTGTAAATAAATATTAATCACGCCTCATCTTAACATCTGCTGTTGAGAATCGTAGACCCTAAAGCATTATAGCACTCGACAGCTGTCTACCTGTTTGTATGGCTGAGTCAACGAATGAGTGTGTCACTGTACATGCATGTAACTCGAATATGTTAAGTACTGTACAATTTAATATAGATCTGTCTTTAATAAGAACATTTAATAAGAACATGTATCTCTAATGTCACCTGATTAAACAGCACAGATGTAAAGCTAACAGGAGATTACAACTGATCTACAGTAACACACACAAGTTGTGTGAAGCTCCATTCTTCACATGAGTTTAAAATAATCATCAACAAGTGCACAGTTATGTTTTGTGTTAAGGTTCATGACTATGGGGAATTATACTATGCATGCATGTGATGATCTCTCTCTGTTTTATATCCTATAATATGGATTTATTCTATATTAAGTGTTTGACTGGTGTGTGATAATTACTTTATTGGACAATAATAGAATTTATGTTGCTTGATTTATGATAAAATGATGTCTCATTTCATTGCTTCATATTTACTCAGTATTATACGAGAAACACATTCTGCTTTATTTGTACATATATAAATACTTTTCAAATACATAGGGGTAAGAGTCTTCCATTCCATAGTTACATTTATACATATAGAAACCGATGTGTTTAGGAGTAAAAAATAATAAACATATGAGTTGCAATAGAAAAATATCAGGGCTGACTGCAATGTAATGACATCTGAAATCAAAACCTATCTGTTTAATGCTCACACAGTTTTACAGGTTTGTAGTAGACTGGCTGAACTGGCCTAAAAGTGTCCTCCGTCCGTCCCGCATTTCTTTCTGTCCGACCTTTTCTTTGATCACGCCTTCTCACCTGTCATTTTATTTTTTCTTCTGACCTTTCTCTCTCCTTCTTCCTCTCATTCTCTCCCACTCATCTTCCTTGTTGTCTTTTTCTTTCCTCATTTTCTTTCCTCTTGACCTTTATCCTTCTTCTATAGGCTTTCCTTTGCTCACTCTCTCCAACCACTTTCTCTTCTCTTCTCTTCTCTTCTCTTCTCTTCTCTTCTCTTCTCTTCTCTTCTCTTCTCTTCTCTTCTCTTCTCTTCTCTTCTCTTCTCTTCTCTTCTCTTCTCTTCTCTTCTCTTCTCTTCTCTTCTCTTCTATTCTCATGGCATTGTTTTCTCCTCTCATTATCCCTGATTTCTCCCATACTGCCTTTACATTTCTAATTCTTTCTCCCACCATTTGCAGTCTTTCTAAAGCCACTTAACACTAAACTTGACATCTGATGAGCAACAGTTCAATTACAATCTGATAGCTGCCTTTTAAACTTACTTCTGCTTTGATTTTAGCTGGGCTTAGATGTGAAATACTGAGTCACTTAACAATAACCTGGAGATAATTTTCAGTTTTTAAATGCAGAGAGCAGCAGAGATAATGCAAGAGAAGAGTAATTATGTGAGATAGTTCACTTATAAGAAAATCTGTATTGTGATTTTGTCAATTGTAGAATAATAAATCATGTTGAAAAATCACATATTGCCTTGTTTCCAGTCAAATGTTCTTTATCTGTGACTAATGCGATGGTGATTTTGTATTGTGCTGAATGTGAATATCAGTATTACTCTGGTGCAAAGAAAGACTCAAAAGAGATTATACAAACTGTGAATCCAGCATTACAGTAAGTTTATGTGTAAAGTCATTCTTTGCATCCTTATGGAGTCAGGTTGCGTCATAAAAAAATTGAAAATAAATGTATTAACTTAAGACTTTTATAAGTGTCCTGTAATTCCCTTATCACAAAGGATATGTAATTTTGACCATTTAAAAAACAAGATAATAGAACAGCTATTGCAAGCAAGTCCACTGATATAATTGACTTGACTCTCAATGTTTTGTTAATTTATATAGTTATTTATTAATATAATAAATGGGACACATGAAAAACTTGTCTTTCAGTGGTGCAAGCATAGATTATGCTAACCAAACTGATGCTGATCAGACAAAAACATTAGCATTCTAATTTGAGGTATACCATGCTACTTGAGAAATGTACTTTATATCTTCTTAGTTTAAATCAGTAAATAGCATTTTAATCAAATCTGCCATCTATTTTGCAAAATATTTTCCCCCTCTCTCTAAATAGGAAATGAATTTACAAACTCACATTAATTTTGCAAGTTAGCTTGTTAGCCACCAACAACCTACAGAAACTTGGTGTAAATACTCTGTCAGAGATAATCTTTTTTTTTGTCAAGTGCAACCTATTTTATTTATTTTGGTAACAAGTCTAAATTTTGCAACCAGTTGAATTCATCAAAGTGTTAATTATAGCTATGTAGTGCCTTTGTTTGGGAAGATTTAGGCTTTTCGGAAGGATCATGGTTTGGGTGAAAAAAATAATGACCTTATGAATCAACAGTACATTAAGTATGTTTTTGTCATCCCATCCATCCACCCCAACCTCCTCACTCACAATTTTAGCTCCTGAAAGCTTCCAATAATTAGGAACGCCATGGGAGTTTACTTGAAGGCATTGGTAGGTTGCCTTTTTGTTAGACACAATAAATCTGTATGTGTGCTACAAGGCATCAAGATTAATGAGGTGCCTGTTAGTGATGTGTGTGGTGCAGAAGTCTTTATTCTGTATATTTTGAATTGGCGGTCTGCCCTTCATTTTACATTTATATACACACACCTCTGTATGCACATCCCATATGGCCATGCTTGGCTTCATCTGCCTTTGTGATAATAATGATCACACTTCTCACAATGACAACATCAATATATCAGAGAGCGTGGGATCAGCTGAGGGGACAGTGGGGGCGAAATGAAATTTAAAACAAGTACAAGGAATGAAAAATGAGGATGAAGGACGTGTGATGGAAAAGAAGAGGAAACAGGAGATGGTCAACAAATAGAAACAAAGCAGGTTGCCAATTAACTGCTGTACCCGCTTCTCTACACACTTGGCATATACACAAAGTGCAATGGTATAAAAGACTTGACATTTGTTCCATATGAGAATACACAGAACTGTGAAAAATACAAAATGTTCTGTCCTGCCAAACAGTAACCTTCCCTGAAGACAATGACATTTCCCAAATAAACCAAAGTCGTGTGTGCGTGCAGGCATACAATACAGGGTGAATTAGCCCAATGGAGGATATTTTTTTGTATTTCAGAGTTCTGGAATATATTGTGATATGATTCTAATACATTTACTTTACACCCAGTGCTACTCTGACATCCCCAGGATATGTCCTAATCAAAAGAGAAAATGCAGATATCACATTCATAAAAGAAACATATCAGTGTTATCATTCTGAATTTCCTTCTGTGGGACAGCTCTGTCCAAAACTAAGACACAAATAGTCTATGTTAAAAGGCTTAAATCACCTCAATCTTATAATCAAGGCTACATATGCAATCCCATGTTCAGTAATTTTACCACTTACAATAGTATTGCTGTTATAAAACCAATCATAGAATGTCTTGATGCATTCATTAGAAAGACATTCAGTAGTCTATATTAACATATCTGTCATGTAGAGAAAGCGGAAATAGAGGCTAAACGCTCACAAGCCTGTCTTGCAAAATCTTACATTATTTTTTATTTCACTAAACAGAAAACAAATACAACCGAAATAGTTACATTTGAAGGCAAGACATCAAACCCTGAAGCGTAAAACCATTGTTTAACTCACACTGCAGTATAGATGATAATTAAATAACCTTTAATGCATAGGCATAAAAACAACACTCTGCTGAAATTAGCTCATTACATTTTTGGAAACAGCCAGTTCTTGCATGTCCAGAAGCCATCATGGTCTGTAACAGCATTATCCACTGCACAGCTTTCACAAAACCATTGGGCTCAGACTGCACATGGAAGCCACTCCTCTGTGGATTTGTGGTCTTTTCTATGAACGCTGGCAGACTGCATAAGCTTCTCGGTCCACTGCGGCTTTCCCTTATTCACTCCCCCTTTCTTTTTGTTAAAGGAAACGTAGTGGTTGATGGTCAAATTACAGGAAGGAGGTTTGGCCCAGTTGTGGTTGATGGTTGGGTGCTGTCTAACTGGAAATTTAATCTGTTATTAGAGAGAGACATGTAGCTGTTTCACCAGTTTAACCTCCTCTACCAGGAATGGAAATCTTACAATGGTGGACAAGAAAGAAAGCACTGAGGAGTGGAGTCTGCTGGATGGATAGCATTGTACAGTGAGTGGCATATGGGCTGTCCCAGAAGATCCCACATCATCATCATCATTACCATCATCATCATCATCATCAAGTGAAGGACAACCTGGGTTAGTGCAGGGTCCACTGGAGTGTCTTGAAAGGATCTCTCAGTTGTTTGAGATGGCATGAAAAGATTCTCACTGAACTCAGTTGGGCTATATTGGTTTTTCCCTGACCTTCAAAGAACAGGTTGATGGTGCAGCTTTCACCTATTCCTTTTCAAAATAGTGGCACGAACAATGCCCTGTCAAGTGATTTCCCTTCACTCTCCCTAGGGGTCCTACATCCCTGAAAGTGTTTTAAGCTCTTGAACAGTGCTGTGTCTGCCGGCTGCAGATAGTGAAATGATGTGACAGGGTTGACTAAATATATGGATGTTGTTCTCCATCATCATATCTAAAAAGTCAGTGTACATGAGTGGTGTGCCCATCAACAAGGAGCAGATGGAGCTGTACAAGGCCAGGTTTTTAGCCATTATGGTGCCCCCGGAGAGGATCCTGGAGTACCTGTGTCCTTGCAACTTCAGCTTAAGGTTTAAGGTATTTTCCAATCCCAACTTTTTAATCATTACATTTTAGAAGCCACCCCTTCTTCTTCTGAGACACACATGAAATCATTTATAACCAGCGTTTTTCTTAATTTTACTGAAGCCTTTATTACTCCCCCAAGGAACGTGGCTGAGTTATGTGACAGTCGGCGTATGTTTGTCTATGCACAATATTACTCAAAAATGGACTAACGGATTTGGATGAAATTTTCAGGGAAGGTCAGAAATGACACAAGGACCATCTGATTAGAATTTGGTAGTGATATGACTTGCTAATTTCCCTGTTGGTGGTTACTGTATGGGGTGATTTTTGCAGTAACTCATCTGTTTATGTTGTATCAAAACCTCAAATTATACATGATTAAGGGCACGGTCACTTTGAGTAACAGATAGGTGCTGTCACACCACAATTCATAACTCAACGACGTCTGCATGTTCCACCAAAGCCCCATCTAGCTCCACTTCTTTGCTCATTTTTTGAACAGCCAGGAGTTAGAGGATCTAAAATGCTGCCAAGATGGCAACTTCAAAGCCAGTGTGGTGACATATTGGAGGGTTTGATCATCTTTACATACATTATTTGGTGTTAACCTATAGTTTTAATATATTTCATTTTCTGAGACAAAGCCTAAGTATCCCACATAATTCAGTGTCCCACATTATGGCAATTCACCCCATATTAAGCATATTTAGAGTGTTTCATAAATGTGTCTTGTGACTCTGTACCTTCCAGACCATAATAACAAATGCATCTGATGTTTTTCTAACTAGGAAAGTGGGTAGCTGCTGTTTTTGATCAAAAAAAGGATGGTGAGAAGATGAATGCTGAAATGAACGACAACAGGGCACTGCAGCACACTGGGGAGCGAGATGGAAAAGGGAAACTGACAAAAGCAAAAGAATCTCTTATTTATTTCATTCAGTGGATCTTAAAAATGCTCAAGAGGGGAGCATGACAGAGGAGCTTATTGGATTTATTTCACACTATCGTCCTTTCTTGCCCTCTCTTTTACTATCTCTCTCTCTCTCTCTCTCTCCCGCTCATGCAGCCCTACAGACATTTTCATTAGGCAAACATATTAGACACACTTTCACACCACCAGACACGTGCCTTTACAATTAATACACATCTCTTTTTCACAGTCTCTCCCTTTAACTCACTCTCCACTACACCTTTCTTTTAATCAATCAATCATACTGTCGGTTTTTCACCCTATTAGACAAACATACACAAAGTCATGTTTACTGGAAAATTACCTGAACCAAAATTTTAGCTTTTACCTATACGTTAACCTAACTTTAACCTTAAATCGAATCTACATAAGAGAAGTTATTGATTTTCATGATAAGGACTTTTTGGGGCCTTTTTGTCCCCCATTTAATCAGACATATGTCCCTACAACATGAGTAACACATGCACACTTTTACACACACTTTCAGTCCCACAACAAATCAACCCTTTGGAACACCACCTAAAGAACACAAAACTCCAACATTTTAAAAGAATTTTGGAAGTCAGATCAGATCGTAAATCATATTTTTGTCTTTTCAAATGAAGCAACTCACTGTCTAAAACAGTCTACACAAAGAGACAAACACACTTTCACACGCCATTTCCTCAGGCTCTGTCTGCAGACATTCAAGTCATAAATCACAGCTTTGACGTATAAGCATCATGCCAGAATCATGCCACATCACCATATGTCCTCCCTCTGGCCTGGAGTTATTTCCATCTGGTAAAAGACACACAAAGACAAATATAAACACAAATGCACACACAAATACACACACACTTATTGTGCACAGGCAGATGGGTAGATATGCATTTTAATAAATACACAGACATCATGATTCTCATTAAAGTCTAAGTACAAAGAGCGATTGAGAAGTTGAGATTGAGCCTAAAAAAAAGCAAAAAGCGTACCTAATTTAAATGTGCCTACTATCCGCCTTTAAGCAGCCTTCTTGTGCAGCGATACACATCTCCCAGCACTCCAGCCACATCTGAAACGCTCTCTGGAAGTCCTGTTCTGACAAGCTGCTGGTGCATGTTTCACCCTGGAACTCAAACTTAGGGACAAAACATAAATTCTGCGTTAAACTGGCAGAACTTTCATGTCGAGAATCATCAACGGTGACAAGAGTTGAATGTGCAGCTACAATCCAGGGAACAAATAGTAGTCTTCAGTGGAAAAAAAACACAGTCTGAAGAAAGTGTATCAGGTCAGCAGTGCAACCAAGACTATGTTTGTCTTTTTGTTCAACTTTCATGAGGTTGTATACTGTGAGTTCATCCACCAGCATCACACTGTCGACACTGAGTTCTACTGTAACGTCCAGAGGCGTCCAAGCTGTGGTACGTGCTGCCGTATAAATGCTCACAGCCTGTTGGAAAAGCACACATTTTTGGCCACTCTAACACAATCTTAGCCCTCCAACCACCCCACTTGCCAGATTTGGCGCTCAGGAACCTTCTCCGCTTCCCCAAGATGAAATTAAAGTTGAAGGGTCACTAGAAACAGATCCAGCATGTGTCGCAGCTGGTGCTGAATGCTCTTACAAAACAGGACTTCCAGGGAGTGTTTCAAGCATGGCAGGAGCCCTGTGAGCACTGCATCGCTACAGAAGTAGATTATTTTGAAGGGAATAGCAGTTAGCAGAAGTTTTTAAAACAGTTTTTTCTTTTTATAGGTGCAGAACTTCTAGATCAGCCCGTGCATTATACGTAAAGACATGCCTACACATAAAGGGGTCACTTAGAGTGAAAACCTGTTCATTTAATGAACTAAAACTCAGTTTTAGTTTTAAAAACACACATATCTATGCATGTATCTAACTGACCCCCACCCACCCCACATCTGTGAGAATATCAGGCTCTTTGCAACATATTTATGTTGCTATTCATCTTGTACTTCCTCCTACTCTTTCTTCCTCCTAACAGTTTATCTTTCTCTCTCTAATTTCTCCCTGGTTTTCAGTTTCCTCTAACTTCCTCCTCATCTTGCCGACCCTCCTCCTCCTCCTCCTCCTCTTCCTCCTCTTCTTCTTCTCAGTCTCTGAACACTGGCCAGAGGCGTGAGAAGGTTCCAGCTCACTGAGCAGAAACCCTGCAGTCTTCCTCCTCCTCTCCTCAAGAACCACCCCATCTCCTCATCCTTCTGTTGTACTGCCAATAACCGAGGAGAGGAGAGGAGAGGAGAGGAGAGGAGAGGAGAGGAGAGGAGAGGAGAGGAGAGGAGAGGAGAGGAGAGGAGAGGAGAGGAGAGGAGAGGAGAGGAGAGGAGAGGAGAGGAGAGGAGAGGAGAGGAGAGGAGAGGAGAGGAGAGGAGAGGAGAGGAGAGGAGAGGAGAGGAGAGGAGAGGAGAGGAGAGGACTGTGGAACAAGAGAGAAACAGCAACAGAGAAAGAAAGGGCAAACACAGGGCACTTTACTGATTGCAAACTGCATGTCCCATGATGCTGTTCTCCACAAGGGCCCTTGAGACCTCTCTCTCCCTGCTGCCTAGCAACACGGGGTCCATAAGCCAAATGGTAATCAGACTTCAGATAGAAGTTAATACTGTATCTTTCAGAAAAGTTCCTGTCAGCAGCCTGCGCTATACGTCTGGTGTAAGAGAGAGAAAGAAAGAATTGAAGGCAGTAAGAAAGAAAGATGCTGATGTTGCAGTGATGAAACAATGATCTGCACCACTTATTGGTAAGAAAAGTGACGGCAGCAGCAGTTTTTTTGGTAGACTTAATAATATGCACAATGTACTTGGAAGAAAAGCAATATCTGTTGCCATTTTGAAATTTCTGCCACCTGCAGGCAATGAACATTATAACTGCAGTGTTTACTTTTTATTAGCTGTCATGGTAGAGGGAAAATTACACAACAAGGCTACAGCAATGCCAGTGGCTGTGCAACTGCATTTAGGCTTAGTTGCTCTCTAGCTAAATGTCAGTATGCTAATAACCTCACGATGACAACGCTCTTTTCCAGCCTTAATACCTGCATTGCTCATTGGCTTTTTCACATCAATCCTTTCTCCTAGAAAACATGTTCATATATGACTAAACTGGGGACCTGAATACCAGATAGCACAATGGTAACTCATTCATTTGAAAGCTACTTAGAGGTGCCAAAATATCAAGTTTCTTCCTTGAGGTACATGGATATCTCTAAAGCTTCCACAAGTTTGGGCCCATAAAGCACAATATTATCTCTCGTAGTCAAGTCGGTACAGAGCATGCATGATTGAGACTCCTGCTGGCCAAGCCGGCTAACTTCCATCTGGCTCCCCAGGAGAAAATAACCATATGACTCTCCGAGACTTTCCAAAAATTATTGGACAGATTGGATCAAATTTTGGTAACAAAAATGATAATTCTGTGGAGTTTGTAATGTGCCCATCCACTCGTTTTCCAGTGACTATGAATCAGAAAAAGGCCTTTTGGACCAGTGTGCATCGTGTGAGTGTGGAAGTTGCAGTTATACTGTTTGGCCACTAAGCCCAAAATCACTACACAGGTATCACTTTTTCTTTTTGCAGGGTGGCCGGGAAAAAGTCAATAATATTCCTGAGGAAAGTGCTCCCTGATTGACCAGTGAATGAGCATATGAGGAAGCAGCTTGTGCCTTTGCCACCCTGCAAAGTGAAAATTTGCACACACACACACACACACACACAAACACACATTAGCGTTTTTGGTTGTGGGGTGAGTGATTTGGGCAAGATAGCTGAAATTAAGTTATTTCATTAAGAAACTTCAGAATGATGAGTGCAGTACAAAAAAAATGTTTCGGGAGTGAAGATTACCTTTTATTGTATTCGCTGTACCACAAATTGTTGACATTAAATATTCATTATGTACAGACAGTGTATTTGCTTATCGATTTTGTTATTTTCTTTTTTGGATTTTTCAATATTTCTGAAATACAGAAAAATAGAAAATAAAATTTTAAAAATATAAATACTGTAACTGAATGACAATAAAATTGTTATGGTTTCTATTGTAAGAAAATTGACAACTTTGACAAAAATGTTAGAATACACTTGCAAATTTGACATCATTTCACAAATATTTTCTTATTGTTTAACAGTTAAAACTATAAAATTCAAGTTTAATCATTTAAATTTGTTTCTAAAATTCTAAAGTGTGTGTGTGTGTGTGTGTGTGTGTGTGTGTGTGTGTGTGTGTGTGTGTGTGTGTGTGTGTGTGTGTGTGTGTGTGTGTGTGTGTGTGTGTGTGTGTGTGTGTGTGTGTGTGTGTGTGTGTCAGTTGGAATGAAGATTTCTGCAACTATGACGCTTTAAAAACAAACACAAAAAACAACAGCAAAAATAGACACAGCTTTAAACTCTGCACTGTGAAGTCAGAGATCCAGTGTTATTGCATTACTTTTATCCATTAATAATAAATTATTTAGTCTAAAGTGCCAATCTGAAGTTTTCAGGGCCCAAAATGACTCAAACTAATTTCCAGGTTGGACTATCAGTTGTAAACCAAAAGCTGAGAAATACAACAAATTATCAGATATGATCAAGTAAAATGAGATTAAGTTTGGCAATTTGCTTGATAAATTAGTTCAACTATCCAAAACGGCTGATCAGAAGTCTCTCTAAATGTTTCTGGGTCTAATTTGGAGGAGACAGTGTTGTTATTACTGATAAAAAGCTTATAATATCCCAGCTATTATAAACAGTATCATCCTTCTATCTGTATCATCCTTCCCTAACATACACCAAGTGTCTAAACATTTGATGTATGTTAGGGAAATACCATGGTCTTCTATTGAAAAAAAATCAAAAGTGACTGGAAGTGCAGTGCGTGTATGTTTACTGTATAACCAGCTACACCTTCCTATAATCTGCCTGCAATACAAGAAGTGTAGCATTGCATTCGTGCATTGACAAAAATAAAAATGCCACTGAACACAGTCCTGGCAGTTTTTCTCCAAATGTCATTTGGCAACACAAATTAGCGCTTTGTAAACTGATTGCACAATATGTCACTAGCTTCTTTTTTCTCCATCCAATCACTCCCTCTGCTCCATCTTTCACCACTTCCACTCCGTGCTCACTTGTTGCCTCCATCAGTGCATCTCCCTTCTGTCTTTATCCACTACTCATTCTTTTATTCCTTATCTCTCCACTCTTCTCATTCACAGCCTCTCTTTTCTTCCATCCTCTCCTTATGTGCTGTCATTCCTCCTCCCTTCTTTCTCCAGCTTCCCTCCCTCCCATCTCTTACCAGAGGTGAAACGCTGTACTTCTCTTCCTGAAGTCATTTCTATGTTAATGAGTCTTCTTGTGAGATAACGCAGGCAGCGAGAGCCTCGGACACACACACACACACACACACACACACACACACACACACACACACACACACACACACACACACACACACACACACACACAGTGGAAAAGCAAGTGAGAAGGATGATAGGACCTGTCACTGCTCTCTGTTGATCTGTTCATACATTTATTTATCTGTAATCCTTCTCCCTCACTCCCCTCACTTCTCTCTCTCTGTTTGTTTTTGATCACTTTAATTCCTCTGTTTCCTCCGCTGTTTAGTTTGTAGTCAATACAACAACCACCAGTCACTCTGTCAGTCACCTCATCACTCACTCTACCTCTCCCACCTGATAGACAGTCCATAAATCAGTCCGTTAGTTGGCTGTGGCACTTAAACACTGAACAAGACTCCTAAAATGCTGTAGTTACTCAAAATAACCACTTGTCTGTCCACTGAAGGACAGATGGAGATATTTTTGAAAATGCTTGGTTATGGTGCATGAGAATATGTGTGTGTTTAGCCCAAAGTTGTTTCAAAAAATAAAGAAATAAATATCTGTATTGATGTTAAGAAACACTATGTATCCATCAGTACATATACCGTTTTAAAAATCTGTAAATTTGTAGAAATTTTTAATTGTTTATTCTATGGAATTTTTGGTAACCCAGCTGCCGGAATATTAACTTTTTCTGACTATTCTCGATAGTCCAAAGTAAATCAGCAGGGTTTTTTTTTTTTTTGCCATGTTAAACCCTATTAACTTCCACTAAAAACGTTAGCACTGTAAAAATCTGTTAGCTTAATTGCTAATTAGTGCAATGTAACGTCCCAGTTGTATATGCTAACAGTATTAACAACGTGAACGTTGGATTTGTAAAGAGCTTAAGATACTCAACTGCCATGTTCAATCATGCTGTAGTTTTAAGACTTGTATAATTCATTGTAAGGCACTTTTAGCTCAGCTGCAGTTTGGCTGTACTTTTCTCAAAAAATTCACGATTGTCACTGGTGCTTTCTGCAGTTGAATACATCAGAAATTGGGATTTTTAAATTGATGAATTATCTACATTGTACAATGGACAGTTGAATTGGAGCAATACGTTGATTTCATGAGCTCACTCCTATGAACAGGAACGCTCATAGAACTAGCAGAAAGGGGGTTTTTTTTTTAGGTGTTGGTCAGGTTTTTGAGTTGGAGCATTCTTCAGACAAAATGAGACCTCAAGCAGATCTCGGAACTATTAGAGAAGATTGCAGAGACAAGATTTCAGAGACTCCATGTAGAACTTTTTCCATCACTGGATGGCGAGACCAGCCCACAAGATGCAGAACCTGTCGCTGGGAGTAGGACTACTGTGATTTAAGGAACCCTCCTATTTTCACCACCTGCTCAGAGTGTGGTAGGATTGAACTTTACACACACATACAGCTCCAGAGACAAATAACCGATTTCCCTCTATTCATATTGATTCCACACTGGATTGGAATTGACAACAGTGATGCTGTGAGAAATACCACAGGATTTTTTTTCCCTTTTTTTGGTTTCTTATAAGTGGGCACAGTTTAGTTTATTTTCATTTCTATATTGATATACATCATCACCTTGTTTGCTCACTGTATATTGCATTTCAGTACATACAGTTAAAATCTCATATTTTGTTCTGCATTTCTGTTTCACTGTGGTTGTCCATTTTCTCGGCCTTCCTCCTTCCTAAAGTCTACTGAATCTGGTCCACTTCTACTGTTTACTTCACACTGCGCTTTTCAGTGGCAAATACTGGTTACAGTCTTCATGCTCATTGCATTATATGTATGAATACTCACTGATTAAAGTCCCTCTCCTGCAGTTGATTAAACCTTTAAAAGTCTCCTTTGCATATCATAATTACATATTTAGAAATTTTTCCTTGAAAGTAATCTCTTCCTCCCATAAAATGTAATTTTACACCACTCTTTCCTCTAGAGAGTGTAGATCCATGAAAGCCCGGCCTCTCCCTCGCCCATCTTTCTCCACTCGCTGCAACTTGAGCACACTAGTTCACCACTAACTCTGCTCAAACACTGTAAAACTACTCTATACTAGAAACTAGCAAGTTGTATGAACAAGACAGGTTTCTTGCACCTCATTTCTGCATAGCGCTGTGTACATGTGTGAGTCAACCAGAAATCCATTCCATTCTTTCCTTCATAGGAACCTGTGTGAGCTCCAGAGTGTGCAAATATACCCTGAAAATTTTGAACTTTTGCAGTGAGTTTTGGAGAGTGTAACATGTAGAGTGAATGCATAGTGGTTCATACATTGCAGATTCTGTCATGAAACAGGTTGGCTGAAGCCTTTCTGTCTGGAGTTTGCATCTTCTCCCAGTGCCTGTGTACACAAACTGCGCAAACTGTGGAAATAGCAGCAGATATCTATTATTGTAACAGAATAAATTACTATTTGCAAAAATACAGTTTTTTGATTTCAAATCTTGACCATTTTTTTTTACTGTCAACATGTAAATTAGTACATTTTTTCTGTGATAGTATATAAAAAAACAGTTAAAGAATGTACTGACTCTTTTTCAATCCATAGTATATAATACAGGATAATATATATTACTGGATTTCCTGTCTCAGAGCCCCCTTCTGTTCACACTGCTCACCCATGACTGCGTGCCGAAACAGAATCCAACATCATCATCAAGTTTGCCGATGACACCACAGTACTGGGCCTCATCAGTAACAACGACGAGACGACCTACAGAGCAGGAGTGGAACACCTGGTAGGATGGTGCAGCAACAACAACCTGACCCTGAATGTGGACAAAACTAAAGAGCTGGTGGTGGACTTCAGGAGGCCACTGGCTGACCACCATCCACTAAACATCAACGGCTCCACAGTAGAGAGGGTCAAGAGCACCAAATTCCTGGGGGTGCACATCACAGATGACCTCAGCTGGTCTCTCCACACCAACTCCACAGTGAAGAAAGCACAACAACGGCTTCACTTCCTGAGGAGACTGAAGAGAGCCAGCCTTCCAACTCCCATCCTGACCACCTTCTACAGGGCCACTGTGGAAAGCGTCCTGACTGGCTGTTTCACCACGTAGTTTGGAAACTGTACAGAAGTGGATCACAGATCTCTGCAACATGTGGTCAAGACAGCGGAGAGGATCATTGATGCCTTCCTCCCGGCTTTCCAGGACATTTACCAAGAGCACTGTATGCACAGGGCTACCTCCATCATAAAGGACCCCCCCACCCCTCACATGAACTGTATGTTGCCTTTCCATCAGGAAAGAGACTGCGCAGCATTAGAACCCACACATTAAGGTTCTGCAGCAGCTTCTTCCCACAGGCAGTCAGAATGTTGAACACCCTGCGGCTACAACACAAGTAGACCTGAAAACATGCTCATGAATGTGAGTGTGATTGTTTGTCTCTATATGTAGCCCTGTGATAAACTGGTGACCTGTCCTGGATTTCGCCTGCCTTCACCCAAAGTCAGCTGGGATAGACTCCAGCCCTCCTGCAACCCTAATGAGGATTAAGCGGTGTATAGATAATGGATGGATGGATTTTTTTGCCCATGTCTGTAAAAGAAATACTGTAATTTTACAGTCAGACACTGTATAAGAACAAATTATTATTTTAAAACCTATCTACAGTTTTTCATGCATTTTCTTTAGTAGCTTCCTCCCACTGTCCAAAGACATACATGGTAGGTTAACTGATCATTCTGTCCAGGGTGTGCCTAATCTCTCAACCAAAGTCAGGAGCTAGACTCCAGCTCACCTAATGGACGGTAGGAATACATGCACGTACTCATTCCTGCAGTCTCCAGTGAAGAGGCAATGCTTCCATTCGTTGCAGTTTAACCAGGCAATACACTGAGCTTTAAAGCAGCCAGTCGCCTGATTTTCATATGCACACACAGTACACCTACGAGAGTCACGTGAACACAGACATAAACATCACACTTGTGCGCACACGTGCACACGCGCGCTCCGGCGTGCTAAGTGAAGTATGAAGCGCAGACCGCCTTGTGTGTGGAGGCCTTTGCTGGAGTGGAATCATTAAAAACGGTCCATGGCTCTTTAAGTGGCGTCTCTGCTTCTCTCCCGGGCGCGATTCTCCATGCATCGCTTGCCAATCTCTCTCTCTCTCTCTCCCTCTAACTAATCAGTGCGGTGCAGGAGCTGCTGGAGGAGGAGAAACAGGAAAACAGAAAAACAGAAGGAGAATAACGCTACGCTTCAAATGAGCACCAAGGACAGCGCCACATTCAGCACCAGGGACAGCTCTCCAGACGCAGCAGCACTGAGGGCAAGTGGCGAAAAAAACTGCAATCTGCATTCAAGACAACAGGCAGTTTAAGAACCAATCCACTTTACTGTGTTAATACAACTTTTGCACGGATACAGCATCATATCCGATTACACTGACCACTTGATATTTTTGATTGTCTCCACTGACTGGGTGCAAAAACGCTGCGCTCTGGGACATAAAGGTGTGTCTGTGGTTCCACATGAAAAGAAACATTCCTTCCGTGGCTCTGAACACGATGCTCTCTCCGGTCTGGAGCCTCTCGGTCTTTATACAGACGGGGCTGCGGCGGAGGGCGGGACAAACGGCGGTGAAGACGTACGATTAGCCGGCGAAGAGCGCTGTCACCCACCGGACCAATCCGAGCCGAGCCGCGCAGCCTCGGGCGGAGTTTGAGGAGACGCGCGGTTAATTTTAGTTTGTGTTGGTTGGACAGAGGAGAGGAGGAGGGGGAGGAAGAAGAGGAGGAGAGACGAGGAGGAGGAGGAGGCGACGGCTGTCATTTTTTTTCCATTTGTACCAACGGGCACGTTTCTCAGGAGCAAACCCAGGCGGGTGTAAGTGTCCTACAGGCTCCTGCATCAGGCGCGTCAGCCGGTTTGTCCCGGTTGAAGTCCGGCAGCGAGAGACTGTTTTTGGAGAAGAAATTTGATGAATCCCGTCTTAGGTTTATATTTTTTCTCTCTATCTCTCTTTAACGCCCGTTTAACTCTACAGCATACCCGTCTTTTCACTGCAGATAACCTGTGATCAGGTTTGGACGAGTTTCTGTAGCGACACTTTGAACATCGAGGAGGAGAGAGAGAGAAAAAAAACATGTCAGTGAGTCAACAGCTGGAGTGGAAAAAACACGACGGATCTCGGTCCACTTTATTCGTTTTGCACCGCTCATTCATTCAGTAATTCGACAGGGAGGCTGCGGGTCGCCTCTTATCTGGAAGGAGGAGATCCTGAGAGGCTGATCAGTGATGCGTTAGTGGGATCAGAAACACGGAGCTGCACGCTGCGGGGGTGACATCAGTCAAGAAAACAAACGAAACCCCCCCGTTTTTGTTGCCGTTTTAAAGATGGAGTCCCCCCACGCAGACCCCGGCTGCTGATGCTTAATGAGGGAGAAGCCAGAAGTTGAGAAGAGAGACAGAAGCGACTCATCCGACCAGTAAATTAACGGGGAAAGAGGAGGGAAGAGGAGCGGCGGAATGTGGCACCGCGGCTCCCCTGCGCTCTGAATGGGCACCGTCGAGCAGTCGGGGACAACCGGTGGCCGTTAATCCTCCGGTGCGTGTGCGTGCGTGCTTGTGTGTCTGTATGTTTGTGAGGGTGGTGTTGGTGGTGGTGAAAACCGGTTTTCGATGCGCGAGAAAGTGACGTGACACCCTCCCACCTTCCCACCCTTCGCCACGAGCCTCTTGTCAACTCAGCCAGCCAAGTAGTGTTTCATTTTTCTCTCCACACAAAACTCACCTTTTTTAAAAAATATTTTTCCTCCTGTTTTTTTTTTTTTTTTTTAATTATTATTATTGCTTGCTGTCCTCCTCACTCTCCAAATCTCGCGGGATATAAAGGAAATAAAAGAGAGAAAAGAGGACAGAAAAAAAAGAGTAAGACAAACAGGAGCCGCCTATATGAAGATGCTGATGTGTGACCGCGGCGTCCAGATGCTCGTGACGACGGTGGGCGCGTTCGCCGCCTTCAGCCTCATGACCATCGCCGTCGGTACCGACTACTGGCTGTACTCGCGCGGGGTCTGCCGCGTGAAGAGCAGCGGCGACAACGACACGAGCCGCAAGAACGAGGAGGTGATGACGCACTCCGGCCTCTGGCGAACCTGCTGTCTGGAAGGTACGTGATCAGTCTGACTGACTGGCCGCCTGTCTGCCTGTCAGAGCCGGGAGTGTGTGGACATGTCTGTGTGTGTTTGTGTAGCTGTCTGTTAAACACACACCCAGTCTCCCGTACTGTCTCCGTGTAGCACAACTGGTGTGTGCAGATTTGCCTGTGAGAGTGTGACAGCAGCCCATAATCCCTGAAACTCTGAAATTCTCCGTGCATGTTCGCATAGAGGAGACATGAAGTGATAAAATTTTATCAGGTTATCTCAACTTGAATTGAGTTTGAAGTCAATTAATGCAGAAAGCTGGCTTCATTTTACACACAATATTAAGTTGATGCATCATTATCGCCAACCCAGCCCATCAAAATAATGTGTGCACCTTAAAATGTTTCTTTTTTAATATAATTTTGCAACCATGCATTGGATTAGGTGCTGGGAGTAGGTCCCTTGAATTGCAAGAGTTGTAGTGTAGGACCAACTCAGATTAATTGCTTTAATTGGTAACATGACTGGAATTATCCGAATTAAGTGAACAAGTTAAATTAATGCCACTGATTTAAGTTAGATGTACCTAAATCAGCTGATTCCTGTCAAATAAGAATTGCTACAACTTAATTTTAAAGAACTTGAAAATTCCTTTTTTTCTCCACCTTAATTATTTGTTTTTCCTAAACATAAAATATACAACACATTTTTGACGTTAAGCTTTCTTTTCTTTGCTTTTCTCTGTTTCTTTTCTCTCCTGCTTGAATAAAACAGTGGTTGAGATGCAGAGAAACTTGGACATCATTATGCCATATGCACATTGCTTAAAAAAAGCAGCAAATTTAATTTCTGTTCAGAGACAAAATGTAATGTCCAGTTGATAAACCTCACAAACGTAAACTGCCTTCACAAAAGCAGAAAGATAAGTGAGATTTCTTCAAAACAGTACTCTAATTCAATTATAGCTCAAATACACCTTTTACAGTGTGCTGCATACACTGTAAAAAGTCTAGCTTAGTACTTTCTTCAGATGAATCTTCTTTAGCTTTCTGGTCTGATGACTCTATCAGCTTGAAAATAACACTTTGTCCCCCTACAACTGGTATTCTAATTTTGGTGAAAGTGCAAAACTGAGGTTTACACCTTTAGTGTTGTGTATCTGAGGTTCAAATGTTTCTGCTGCATTTCCACCACTGTTTGCTTTGAATATACAGGAAAGAAAAGGACAGAACAGAATGAAATATTTTTAATATATATAAAACTTAAACCAGCTGCATTAATATCGCTTGTTAGAATTTGGGTTTTGATGAACTTAATTCAATTGTGTGCCTCCAATTGAAGGTATTAATTTAGGCTGATTCAACATTTGCCTTTTTTTTAGTGTGCTGAAGGTGCAAATAAAGCACCAGAGGGCACATTCAAAGACAGTCGACTGTGTCATTAACAAGTCAGCTGCACCACTACCAAGTTTATGCACACCGCTACAGGACGCTTGCATCCAGTGTTGTTAGAATTTGTTCATTTGAAGCCGTCTTGTTGTCTTGTTGCTAGGAGTCTGAAATTGCTAATTTTGGCAGGTAAGCTTATTTGAGTGGGATCAGGCGTGCATTTGGCAACCACCTGTTGATTATGCAAACAAACACAGTTGTCATATAATGATTATTTTTTTCTGGCATGTAAACTGCACAGATAATATAGAGAATCATATTTTTGGGAGTATGTTTGTTGACTTTGTATTTTCCAGTGAATCCAAACTGTATAGAGCCTGTGGCTAGGGTTCATTGAATTAACTATATCTTAAGGCAGTTCCAGACTTGTCACACACATGTGAGTATTGCTTTTTCCCACTGTGTTAGTGGTATTTTAGACTTAAACGTCATGTCCGTGCAGTCAGCTCCACTTGTCACAAGTGATGTAATCCAGGGTCAGGTTTTAATTGGAGGTTGTGGTTGGATAAACCTCCAATACTGAAAGACCCCTTCTGATGGAAATAGTCAGTTACTGTATCTTAACATCTTATCTGTCTCTGAAACATGGATTCGGATAGCCGCTGTGTCATATGTAAGAAATCTAAGTAACCAATCCTGTCAACTTCCAGGGTGTTGCTTTGTGTATCACTATTCTTCAAAATCAGTTTCCCGTTTCAACATGTGTGGCTGAAGTACTCCAAAATTACAACTTGCCATTGTGTAGCACCGAGTAGTTTTACATACACAGGTTCATATTTAGCATGTCTATCAGTGACACACAGACTGTTTTACCTGTACAGTACACCTGTAATTTATCAACTGTACCGAAAATACAGAGCACAAAAAACTTTCACGAGTTTGCGAGTCAAGCAAAGAGCTGCTGTGCTCACTGCTTTTGGTTGACATGAAAACTGATATCAAGAGTTGAGAGAGCCTCCAGCGTGTTTTGTGGTTTTACAGAAAATATTAGGGGAACAAAACTTTCTGTTTTATCACTCTTGGAAGCAGCTCGTGGCTGGTGATTCCAAATGTTTGGGGGACCCTGTCGTCCCGCTGGCACTTAAACTCTTGGATGTGGTGCAGCTCAACTTCTGAGAACGTTGTTAGGGCCAACTTTGTAGTTATTGCAGGAAATCAGATGAATATTAATGTCATTTTTGTAGTGAGTTGAGTGGTGTGTTCACTGATAATTGGGTTTGAACATCACTTCTGGCACTTCTTATGTCCTCATTTTGCATCATTTAATTATTTAGGTGAGATGGGAAAACACGAAACCACCAAAACTCGGGGTGACTTCCATGTGGAATTCAATTTTTCTTTCTAGAAACTTTGAGGGCATTTGGATTCCGAGATGCATCGGTTGTCTTTAGCCCCACAGATTATGACTACAGTATCAGATCAGCTCTCTAAAGTCTTGTGGTCATTTGGTGAACTTGAAAATCAAACAACTAAACCAACCAAGATGATGGACGCTGGCCTTGCTTGCATGTTGTCAGATAAAAACAGATGTCGTAACACCATTAAAAATGGGGCTTTATAGCACAGAGGTTTATCTCTAAATAAGACAAAACAGATGCTTCTTGGATTTATTTGCAATTTGCATACTGGTTAATGAGATAAAACCTTTTCTAAGACAATTCAAGTGTTGTGTGAAGGTATACTTCACCTCTTTGGCAAGTCATTAGCTGCTCTTTCTGTCTTTTATGCTAATCTGGTCCAAACATGCTGCTGAATGCACCAAGAGAAAAAAATATCAGTCCTTTCATCTACCTCCTTTATTCAAAATTCCAAAAATCCTAATTATTTCTTGAAGGCGTGGGGTGACTTACCTATCACCTGTGCTGAGCTGAACATTGCACTCTTAAGATTTTTGCTCTCTGATGCTTCATTATGACCATTTACCATGAAAAATGTTTCCTCCAGCGTGCACGCCCCTTTTGTGCATGTGTGTCTGAGCCAGACATCACCATTTCATTCTGGGGGGCATAAAAGACTATTACAGGGCCAGATGGTGCAGGTATGAGGCTTTATTGAAGACACACACATACACACACTTCTAATTGAATGAATAAATAGACAAATTCTAGGATATTCCCAAGCCACCAAATAAGCACAGCTGTGGGAGCAGTACGGCAAGTTAACACAATGTCAGCACAATGTCAGTGCACACACACACACACACACACACACACACACACACACACACACACACACACACACACACACACACACACACACACACACACACACACACACACACACACACACACACACACACAAGACTCACATGCGACACACACAGAAACATACAGTTGCACATACAGCCACTCATGCACGCCTTTACGCAATTACACAAAGTGAATAAGTTCTCTTATCTCATTTGTAATTCCATCCATCTTATCCCCACTTCACTCATTCCCAGGTCCCCGGTTGTCATGGTTTTATAATTCATAAACTGTCAGGAAGTGGATGTCTGTACATGTGGCTTGTACTCTGCCCGACATCAGAGAGTGAGTAAATGAGGGATAAAACGAGAGAGGGGAGCAAAGAAACATCATACATGCAGTGCTTTTACAGTAAATGCACAGAGCAGCCATGCATACACGCTGTGCATCGTATAGCACATTTTACGGTGGCACAACTTATTTAGCAGTCAGTGTGGGGACAGAGGGAAATAGCCTTAAGATTCATCTGATTTCATCAAAGAAAACAAAAAGGATTTCGCTCCGAACATCATTCACAAATGAGCTAATAGTGAGCTGTAATTGGACTGACCCCATTTCCATGTGGTAGTATCTTGAGATCTTATCTGGATAAATAAAAATAGATGTTACTGGAAGTTGTGCCTTTTTTAAGCAGATCTATGCCAGCTGTAAATGCAACCTGTACAATTTGGCTATTCTTCAGAAACAAATCGTGCCTGGAGATTTAGACGCTCACCTAACTCTGTATTTTCCACCTATTTTACCCTTTCACTGCCTAACAAAAAGGAGTTCAGCCTCTGCAAAAGTATTGTTTCTTTTGACTTGTGACTTCAGGACAGGCTTTCAGGAATGCAGCTTTATTAACAAATGCAACTGCATAACTTCATCATAGTAGGAAAACGAATTCACAGTGTCTTGATGGCTTCCATGGAAAAAATAGAGAAAATGTTTATTTTGAATTTAGCTTGGAATTTCCACACACAAATAAAAATGAATAAGGATGAAGGAATGACCTCATATTGACACACGTTTGTAAATTAGTCTGACTTATCAGCTGTGTGTGCCTGCCATTGGCCATACATTACATGTGGCTTGCTGCTCCCCTTCTGCTGTATGTGTTACGTTTTCAAAATTCACTTCACTGAAAACTAACAACCTCCAGCAGCAGCCCCCCACACTTAAAATTTCAAGGTTGCAAAGGTTTTTTGGGGGGGATAGATTAGCCATTTTAATTGACAGTTTTCATGTGCTTGTGTGCAGATGTTCCACCACACAACAATTTACCCATCACTATTTTGAGGGAACACAAAGCTGCATCCTTCGCTTAGTTCATCCAGTACAATTGTTATTTATTGAAATAAATGCAAACAAGCCACATAGCAGAATGATATGAAGTGCAGCCAGACCATTCAGAGAGAGACTGCACATTATATAAAGAAAGCGAGTATGATTATTTTTTTTGAATATTTTACTGTTCAAACTTGCCAAAATAACAAAGCATACACAAAATACAGAATACAGAATACCCCTACCCTCCGTACACATACATATTAAAAGAGTACCTAACTCAAAGAGAGTAGGTAATAGTCAAAGTAATGAAAATAAAATAAGAGGTGGTGTAAATAATCCTGGCTTATACAGGCGACTCGCGGTGTATCAATTTGATGTCATTTTTATAGTGATTCTGATAAAGGTGTTGGCAAGTACTATGACTTTTGAGGTAAACTGACCAACATCAATAGGATGCTATAAACTGTTGTGCACTGCACTGAGCTTCACCTTCAGCTCACACCTTGACGTCAGGCCTCAGAACAGGCCACCGGGACGGCTGTGTTTAGGGTCACAGGGTTGTAGGTGTTATTTTACCGCAAAGCTCCACCAGTAGAGGTGTTTCGGTGAGGATGGGGCAACGAGAGGCCCATGGACTAGTGCTCTTCAAGAGCAATGCATGAAAGTCAAATGGGAGCGTAATGGAGATCGAATGGGTTCCACTGTCAAGAGACATGACAGGATGTTTCTGAGCTAGGGAGGAAACGGGGTTTGTTCATGCAACCAGACTGCATTTTTGTCATTTGCTTTGTATATAACGCGTTTGAGTGAAACTATCAAGCAATTTATGGGACACTTTTCTCATTGCTATATAAAGTGTCTTGCACTAGAACACATTCTTACTTGCCCTATATTGTCAAAATACCTGAATACATTGTTTTCAGATAAAAATACACAAAAACCACAGCCACTATCCATATCACATGCCTCACTTTGCAGAGAAATGCATCATTTCCAGGGTCTCTTTCCTGTTTTATACATGTTTTTGTGTTTGTGTAACACCACAAGTAATGCCACTGAATGACAACACCCTCAAACTTTCCAAACAACCTTCACCTTACACAGTTTTTAGAGGAATTCATGATATCCTGATTGTAATTTAGCACAACAGCATGCACCCTTCTGCACATACAGAATGTAGGTAACTGGGAAGCTTATTAATATCAGGTATAAATGCAAATGCTTTGGAGCTGATAAATATTCAGATGCTAATACCAGGTGTGTAGCGGGCTTTAGTGTTTCATTGTGTGGTTTTCTCTGCCAGCTTGACAGTGTGTGGTCACGGTGGGATTTCTTGCATGCAGTTTGTGTCTCTGCAGGTGCACTGAGGTGTTGTGATAAATGAGCATGAGGAAGCCAGGAAATGAGAAGAGAGGGATGGAGGTGTGTGGAGGCGAGGGGGGAGTCAGAGGATGGAGACAAAGCATGAATGAACAGAGAGCAGAATGTACATGAATGAAGCAGGGGAGAGGGGTGGAGGAGAGCGGAGGGCGAGAAAATGATGGATGAGGCGTGCATGCCCTCTGTTTCAGGTGAATCTCTTGGGAGTGTTTGACCACACCGGAGAGCTAAATGATCACCTGGTAATAGAGAGAAGGAAGGGGGTTTTAAACCGAGGCAGCGATAAAAATGATCAGTCAGGTGGCTGCAGAAAGGGGCGATATAGAGGGAAGTGGAGGTTGAGGAATGGAGGGCAGAGTGAAAAAGGAGGTCACAGCATAGGGAGATAGGCATTAATTAAAGATGTGAGGTGTTTGACCGTGTCGGGGATAAAAACAATCACCTGACAGAGAGGGACCAGGGTAAAGATAGAGGAGGTAAACGGAAAGGGTAATATATGGGAGGAGGTCTAAATGAAAAATTGGAAAAAGATGGCGAGAGGTAACATTTGATTTGAATAATGTGGAATAGTAATGGCCTCTGGGGACTCAGAGAAAAGAGATGGAAGAGGATGGAAGTGAGGTGTGGTGTTTGCAACAGTACACTGAGCAATCTAAATGTTCCATTTTAACTTCTATGCAAAATTTCTTTGTTTGCATCTAAAAAACATGAGAAATTTATTAAATGTAGCATTTTTTAAATTGACATATAGTTTAACTTCTACCCAAACAGTTGGATTTTAAAATCAAAAATGCCCTTTATAGGTGGCTTCTTAAGAGAATAAACTAGGATTTTGGCAAATTATTCTGATTAACAGTTACATGAGAAGATTGATGTCGCTCTCATAGATGCCCATTACATGTTCAACAGCATGAAATTGCTGTTAGTTAAGAAGTCGCTAAAACAGAGCAATGAAGATAAAGAGAATGAAGTAGAAAAAATTCAAAGTTTGTCATTGGAAACATTTCACAATTTAAAATAAATATATTAATAATAAGATTGTAAGCACATGGTCAAAACGTGTACAAGCCATATTCGTTGTTAAATTAAGCCTTGGATTTTACTTTGTGATGCCTGTGTTTTATTTTTCAGTCCATATGGCTTTAGTGCAAACACTTGTTTACTCCAAGTACTAGTGGAAATGTTATTGGACTTTTGCCGATTTCTGAAATGCCAACTTTTTTCCAACTCATTTTGGCTGATTGTTGATGCTGATACTGATATAAATGCACATATTTTTTCTACCTAGTTGCACAGACCATTAGATCCCTCCTGTAGTGGAATGGAAGGAACCATAACTGATTTAATGAGCCATTCGCAGTTTCATTGTACCGGCCGTGTGTACTTAGACTTGCATGGCTTAATCTTTGAGACAAGCATATGCTACTGGCAGGTAGGTCTGGGACGGCTCGGGGAACTTGGGTCAGGGTAGGCTGCAGAGTAGCCATCCTCTGTGGTCCTCTGACCTGCCCCCTGGACGCCTCGCCCAGCCTCTCCACTTTTAATGCACCACATGACACTCAGGGTTACACTATCACGGTGCAGGGATAATGTCTCCAGTCTGGGATCGGGAGACATATTAACAGGGAGTAATGGGGGGATTTCACTAATATGGCCTCACTGGTGGGACCCGGCCCCCTTATGGCTATGGGGTGGTGGGGGTGGACCATCATCCGTGTTGCTGTGGCTGGGGGGTCCCCGGGACCTGGGGGCTGTGGTCGGGGGGGGGTTCTCCTGCGTGCCCGACGGGTCCAGGCTGGTGCGATGGCACTTGGTGGGCTGCGGGGGCTGGATTGGCCGTCCTGGTGGGCGCTGTAGCTGTACTGCGGGCTGGCGGCATGTGGTGGCTCTGTCCTGGTGGGTTGTCAGGGCGCATTGCGGGGAGTGGGGGCCCTGGGTGTACTGCGCTCACCTGGGGCCTGGTATGGGGGGTATGCGGGGTGCCTCCCTGTCGGTATCACCAGGCCCCACCACACTGTCCATTTTTACCCTCTGGACTTGCATCGGGTCCAGGCTCCGATTTCCTCTGGCCGGCTCCCGGTGGCGGCCTGCCTTGTGATGGGCTGGTTGCCGCCCCTTCGGTGGGCCGCTCGGCCCCTGTGTCTGGCTTCCTGGCTGTGTGGGGCCGTTGGCCCCCTCGGGGGAGGGGGAGGGAGTGGGGGTGGGCGGGTCGGGTGGTGGGGAGGGGGGTTTGGTGGGGACTGGGGTGGGTGGGGTTGGGGTTTGGGTGGCGGGTGGGTCCTCGTGCCCCGGGCCGCCTGGGTCGGTCTTGGTGCGCTGGGGGTGTCGGTAGCTGCTCCCTCTTGTTCTCCGGGTCCGCGTCGTTCACGGTGGCCCCGGTGACTCTCTGGTGGCCACAGTGGCTCTCTGGTGGCCCCGGTGGCTCTCTGGGGGTGCCGCCCTGTGGCTCCTACGGCCCGGGGGGAGGGGTGCCCTGTTGGCTTGGCCCTGCCTTGCCGTGATTGCTGTTCTGGACTTCGGGGTTCTTCACACTTGCATGTTTGATCAGGTCTCACCAGCCACTGCCGAGTCCCATTTCAGCGAATGATGGGACCCACCAGAATGTGCTGAGAATCTCTCCAGAGTCTCTACCCTAAACTCATTCTCTCTTGCACTAGTATCCTCTTCTGACCTGTTCTATTCTATTCTATACTATCAAGACATCCACAATTATGGTGCTCAGTACCGTTTGTTTAATTATTTATTTATTGAATCTCTTTTTCTTTTGTGCTGGTTTGGTTTTCTTTTATTTTCTCAAATTTTTATTATTATTATTTTTTTTTAATTGATGGACAGTTAGTAGTTGGGAATAACACACCATCTTACAATCTTTAATTGCAATAGCACCGCCTGTTAGTTTCTATCCCTGTTCATCCTGTTCGTCCTGTCCAGTCTTTGTTTCCCCCACACATCACTGAGGTGTAGCACTGCCCTCCCTGGCTTATAATAGGGAATTCTAATAAAGAATGTCTGCTTAGCTTTCAGGGAGGGCCGGTGATGGTCACACACATGCACTAAATATTAAAATATTTGGCTGCAAGACTAAAATATGCATCAATCTCATACAATGTTGACACCTCTTTTGTGGAGTTAAACAATGAGAACAAATGCAGACAAAAAAAAATAAATTACGTTGCGGTGAGCACAGGCATGTGTTATGCATGTGTACATTATGTATGGATACTGAATCGCATGACCTAAATATGTAGCAGGTGGCGGGAATTGATGGGACTCAGAAACACCCCCACAATTTAATCAATTGTTCCTTGTATGATTTCCAATGGATAAGCGGTCCATTTGTAGTAGGATCGCAACCATGTGATCGTCAGCAAGCAGCTGACGTAGTGTTCACTTGTTGTCATAGTTACAGTGATGCCAGAAATCTTTAAGAAATTCGTGTATCCAGACTATAAGCCGCATCACTGCCAAAATCTAATCACTTGGTCCTTGTGTCATTTCTGACATTTCCTGAAAATTTAATCCAAATACGTTGGTCCGCTTTTGAGTAATGTTGCTAACAGTCAGACAGACAGACGGACAAATGTACGCCGATTGTCACATAACTCTGCCGCATTCCTTGGCAGAGTAATAAAGTGTCTTAATAAGCTGCTGGGCCACCACATATCACCAGAACAGCTTCACCGCTCCTTCGCATTGATTTCCCAAGTGTCTGAAACTCTACTGGGGGGATGAACACCATTTTTCCAAAAGATATTCATTTGGTGTTTTATGATGGAGGCAGAGAGCGCTGTCGAAGATGTCGGCTCAACAACTCCCATTGGTGTGCAGCTGGGTTGAGATCTAGTGACTGTGAAAGCCATAGCATTTGATTTATGTCATTTTCATACTCATCGAACCATTGGGTGACCCTTTGTGCCCTGTGGATGGGGGCATTGTCATCCTGAAAGAGAGCACTTCCATCAAGATAGAAATGTTTCACCATGGGATAAAAGCGATCACTCAGAACGACTTTGTACTGATTTGCAGTGACGCACAGCAGAACAGGGAGTTATGGGGTCAAGGATCCAGGTTTTTCCTTTCATTTATCACCTGTCTGTATCCCTTTAAGCTTTCTACTTGTCGTGTTGTGTCATGGCATGTAGAGAGGAGGGAAGGGTGGTGGAGGACGAAGCTGAAGGAGAGAGAAGACAAAAGAAAGCAGCGTGTAGCCCAGTGTGGGTTATGAACAACTTCCCTTTAACAGAGAAATGGAGTGAGCCAAGGGAGATGGCTGAAAAACCTCAAAAAGTATGTAAAATAAATGCTCTGGGGCTTGAAAAGAGGGAGGGCTTTAGACAGAGCCACAGGACATTTAGCCATGTTTCAAAGGAAAGCATCAAGGGAGGGAGACGATGAGGGACTGAGGGCTAGAGGAAGACGGGAGGAGATGTAGCAGGAGATAAAAAGTTTGATTGGGCCTTGGGAGTAAAAATGATGGAAGATGGTTCAATCGAAAGAGGGAAAGAAAATAAAGCAAGGAAAGAGTGTTGGCTGTACCTTAGAGAGAGAGAGAAGGAGATCTGAGAATAAATGGAAGACAAAGTTGAATGTAAAGCTTCGTTATTTCATACAGTTAAAGGGAAAAAAAGTAGCATTTGAAAGGATGAGAGAAAAACAGGCTGAGGGTGGTTATAAGCAACAATACAGTTTGAAATACTGAAGTATATATTAAAAACTATATCTCAAATACACTACCGTTCAAAAGTTTGGGATCCTTTTTTTTTGAAAGAAAAGCAGTTTTTTTTCAATGACGATAACATTGAATGAATCAGAAATACAGTCTAGAAATTGGTAATGTGGTAAATGACTATTCGCTAATGGTGTTGAAAGGCTAATTGATGATTAGAAAACCCTTGTGCAATTGTTAGCACATGAATAAAAGTGTGAGTTTTAATAGCGCTGTGTAACTCAGTGGACAGTTCAGTCTGCCTCTGTATTCAGTGTCACTTAGTATATCACTGTATTTAGTATTTTAGGGTTTTAAACATCAGTATTCTTCATGTCTCGAATAAAGCTCTTTGTTTCCTACCAACTCTTTGATAGAAAGTGCAGATGCCTGACAAACTCTCTCCGTGTTGTGTTTACAGTCAACGGAGGGAACTTTTTCCTCACGTTACATAAGTTCCTCTTTTTGTTTTCCTCTTTTATCACTAGCTCTTCAATTATGCCCAAATTATCCATCTTCAAGCATCAGTTTCAGCTACAGTGACACTAAAATTGGAGCAGTACTGACTTCAAGGTTACAGTTGTGGTTTTTTTATATTTTCCCAATAGATTTAAAATTCAGAACCACCTCTAGGAGGTATTCACATTAGATGCCCATTTAAAAAAAGAAATTCTTTATTTGTTCTTGGTGTCATTTGTTGGTCAGAGGAATCATTTTTCAACAGAATGAAGGCCATTACTTTTGATGCTAAAGTAAGCACACTTGGCTTGATATTACTGCTTGTAATTAAGCAGGATTTAGGTCTGTCACAATTATTACTCAATCACCTAATCGCAATTATTTCAGCTTACTACAATCTTTAGATAAAACTAACAGAAATGTCACAATTCCATCAGTATTTCCACATCATTTAATGTCATCAACTGTTTATCTCGAGGTGCTTAACTTCTTATATTCGACCGACTGCCTTTTGAGGATCATCTATTGACATTAATGTAATGGATTTAGTTGTAAAGCCAAACACAGCAGCACTGCTGCAGGCAGAATTTGGCTTTGAGCCAAATGAAAAAGGAGAACCCAATAATGTGGAGGACGCAACTTCTCTAATGGGCACTAAAAAGTTGGAAGTCAAATGCACTAAAACCACTAATCTAAAAGAAATAGTGGCATAACATGAACAGAAAAACAGACATTTAAATCAGTAATCACAGTTATTTGTTGACCAGTATTTAATGATTGTGACAACCATAGTAAGATTCTGAATATAGTACTTTTACTTAAAGATCCCCTGAAGACATAAAAAGTACTCTGCTTTCAATAGTAATTTATTATCAGGTAAAAATATATTTTAAAAGTTTACCTAATGTATCTGTAGAGTCATTGTTTAAATTTCTACATCACACTGGTTTAAGTTGCCAGTTCAGACTTCCAAACTGTCTGTGGTGTCATAAATCCAAATGTACACCTTAAACTCAATTTTTAGAAGAGCACTGTCCATTTTTAGCCAATGATACATGATACAGTCATTTAGTGTCAAACTCTGTGCTTGAAGGTCTAATATCAAAGCCTTCTTCAAGAGTTTCAGTGAAGAGAAATCTTAACCTACAAAAGTACACAAAGATATTTTAGACTTACAGTGTGCCTCCAGTTTTTTACAGTTTGTTCCACAGCTGATTTGAGCTACTATAACATTCCAAAATCAAAGGATTGGCGGTTGTTAAAGCAGCACATTAATGCTCATGGTTCTGGAATAAGATGTGTAAGTTCTCGTGTCCAAAAACTTTTGGCCATGTGACGTGGAAGGCTCCATGAAACAAGCATGTATAGAAATGATAATAGATGAAAGGAGCTGAAGGGGAGACTGGAAAGGGATGAATGGATGTTTTGTAAATGTGAGTAGAGTAAAGGAGGGGTTATGAGAAGATGTGAAACAAGAACAGAGAGATGTTTTGGAGAAAGAGAGAGAGAGGAGGAGGAGGATTTGGGTGTTTGAGGAAGAAGAGACTGAGAGAAAAGGGGAAAAGAAGAAAGGAAAAGAGAAGAGGTGTGCATCCGAGCAGAACCTGCCTCGTTCTCTTTCATCAGCCATCACCGTGGAAACTAGCCTCTTCCTCTCTCCCAGCTTCTTTCTCCTGTGCCTGCAAAGAGGTAATCAGAGAGGACGAGCGAGGTAGAGGCTCAGAGGGGAAGGGAGTGAGAGAGAAACAGCACAGTCACCCAGACTGAGCTGTCAGAGGCGCTCTGAGGAAACAAGCAGTCCAATTTGCTCTGCTTTTCAACTTTCTTTCCTGTCCCTTGCTCACTCCCTCCTCTTTCTGCTAGCTAGTTGACAAAACCATTTACATTCTGAGTGCTTGTGTTTGTGTGTGCATGTGGCTGGGTTTACTCAGGCCACTCGCATGCAGCTTTTGGACGACATGCCAACTGATTGGGGACAGCTCGCCTGGGACTGAGGCTGTCGTCCCCACAAAAACTACCGCATTGGCCATTTGTTCAAATGTCTGAAAAGACCTCTGTTTTGGGACCTCTTGTGCTCGTACAAATTAGGACTGTTGACTCCCAGAAGCAAAAGATGAGGCAGCATGATTTTGTCTCTTTTTCTAGCTGTGACTGGGATCATTTACTGACCTGAACTGAGGAATTTTTCTACATTGCTGTTGACTAGACAGGAATGAGAGTCAGGATATCTGAGTCTGAGGCCACTGTTCTCTGACAGAAACTGGTGGATTGCTCTCTCTGGGTTGGGGGTGAGTTGCTGCCTTGAGTGGAAAAGATTAAGCATCTCGAGAACTTGTTCACGGGTGAAAAATTGAGCATGAGATGGATAGACGGCTTGGTGCAGCATCAGCAGTAGTGTGGGTGTTGTACATGACTGTTGCAGTGAGGAAGGTCTCGATTTATCAGTTGATCTACGCACCAAACCTCACCCATGGTCATGGGCTCTTTGTAGTGACTGAAACAAAGAGATCATGGATACCAGAAGAAGCTCTAACATCAACATAGACCCAGAAGAGGAAAGCGGGAAATATTCCTGGGGAGATGGGCATCTGGAGTAAGATATGTGTTGATCAATCAACTTGTTTTTGTTTGGTCTACATTTAAATGTTTCAACAACTACTGTAGGGATCACCAGTTATGTTCACTTCTCTGGCAGTTGTCTGTCACCTGCAGTGAAATTCCTCCCACTATTCCATGTATTATGCACATACATGCTTCCTTTAGGTTGAATTACTTTGGAGATCCCTTAACATTTCACCTTATGCCTTCATCAGGTGAGAATTTCAGTTTGCCCCAATGGTTATTTATGCCCAAATTCCTTGCAAACCACCATTCCCATCAGTTTTGACTGTTTTTTCTATCCTAAGTAAACCTAAATGCATTTCTTGAGTATCATGTTGAAGCTTAAAGTTTGAGAACTCTAATGTGTAGCTGACATGTTAGAAATAAGTGACTGCATTCAGAATGCACAGTGGTAAAATACATATACAGGGGAGTCTCGACTTATGTCGAAATTCCATGACGCGATTTTCTCTGTAAGTCGAAACTCACTTATGTAGATAAGTACCTATGTCACTCACCTATGCTAACACAGTGGTCTTCTGAAGCACTGCCATCAGAAGACTCTGAACCTCAACTGACGAATGTCAATGTCTTAATCATGCAGTGCTGTGTGACGACGTATTTGTCTGCTCCGCTCGCCAACTAGTTCCCACGCAAAATTTGTTTTAACATCGCAAACTTCGTATGTCGGAATGATGGAACAAGACTTTCTTAATAAATTTATGAAAGATGGCGACGTAACTACGAAATGCTGTAGCTCAAGGACGTCATAAACTGTGGACCTGCTGTATTCACTTACACAATTAATATTTTTCTAAACAGCTCTGACATAAAAGAAACACATAATTGTTCCATTTTGTGTGGAAGAAGAGTCGAATGACGCAGTCAACGCCCCATTTTTATGAGAGTGCACAAATTCTGATGAAGAAAACCTGAGATGGCAAAGAAAGATGATAATTGCCGTCATGATATCCATTATCTCTGACTGGGGTTTTAGGTTTTATAGAGCCAGCTAATACAAAGAAAGCCTTGGTGTGTCAAACTTGCTTCTAAGTACATCCTTCTGGATTCTGCTTCAGCCTGCTTCCTGTGTTTGGTTTTCCTGCATTTCTTGTGACTTTATACCATGTTTTTGCAAGAAAAACTTGCTTTTATTTTGTTATTTCTCATGTTGTGCTTTTATCTTCTGACATTTAAACTGAAGCAGGTAGTAGCAATACTGGGGAAACTACTTACAAAAAGAGCTCATCCCATTTGCTCTAAAATATAAAATGCATTTTTCTTTTCCCGCTAACTGCTCATGGTTTGCTGTTTTGGCAAGTTGACTTTTGCTGAGATCACTAAAGTTCTCACAGAAAGAGATTCTCCCAAGATGCTGAAAATAAACAAAGATGTGTCAGTTGTCAGTTGTGCTCCATGAACATCACCTGATTTCTTTTTTTGCTGTACTTGACAACGAATGGCTATGGACTTGCTTTGACCTCTTACTAACATGAATCTTTGCTTACAACACATCACTCTTTGCTGGATGTTGTTACTTAAAGGAGAATACTGGTTTATTTCAACCTTTAATTTCAATTTAATGTGACTCTAAAGGTCTCTAAGGTATTTTTTTAACTGAGCTTATGCCAGTACAGTCTTAAGTCGCTGAAGATTTTCAGGAATTCCACTGGCAATGTAGACATGAAGAAACTGAGGCTTTTAGAAAGGATGGAACAGACATCCATGTTTGATCTTATAAGCAGTCAACCCCTTCTGTTTCCTGTTTAGACTGTGTACATGAATGGTGATATGAAATGCATTTTTATGTGTGTTAGTATGAGCAGAGATTAATACAGAAACAGTGCTAAAATACTCATCTGAACAGATAAAAACATCTTAATGTGCAGGTAGTGAATTCTCATGGTAACTTTGCACTGTTTGCCATTGTTACGGATTATTTGGAAAAATGCGGAGTTGCACTAAACAGCTTGTAAACTGCTTTTAGCAGGGCACTGTTGCACAATCTTGAAATTGGTCACCTATAAGGGTCCTTTATCTATGTTTTTTGTGGTTTGTTTTAGTAGGTAACCAGCTTCAGCGTTAGTACATATAGGGTTAGTGTGTGGAGAGTTAGATCAAGGACAAGAATCTGGCACCTCATGGCTAGTTTGTCATGGGGGTATCTGGACTCACAATGCTGTTTGTATTTGTGTACTATTTAACCTTGTTTTGAGGCACCTTTTTTTTTTGCAGGGGATTGTTTTCAGTCGTTAGTATGCATAATGCAAAACTAGACTCATACAGCATGAAAATGCTTGCATTAGTGTGTAAAAGGTTGAAATGTTACCTGCTCTGAGCTGTAAAATTACAATCTAGTTTGATTATGTAGATGTTCACTGTGTATTTATATCTTCTATGCCATCTTCATATGTGTATATACAAGTAGTATAACAAGGCCCAGCAATAGAAAGTAGACCGCATGACTCAGATAAAACATACGGAGACACACAGAGGCCAACACTGGACTCTCATCTCCATTTGCCGTGTCCCATAATGCCTTGCTGCGGCTGTGGTTGCAGCTACCCTCAGGCATCCCTGACCTTTGCGAATCAAATGCCTCCTGATAAATGCTCCGAGTGTGTGTGTGCGTTTGCGTCTGTATATTCTTTTCTTTCCCTGCCTGTGTTCATTATTTTGTTGTTAATTAGACTGAAAAATACCCACTAACCAACAACAAATTTGTGGTTCCGTCAGACACAAAAGTGCTCATATGCATCTACCGCACACGCTCACACTTGACTGGACTCCAGACTAACTTTTTCTGCAATAAGCACTGATACTACGTACTGAAAGTTTCAAGAGCACTGGCACTAAATTTTGGAGCTTAAATTTCCATGCAATGCAACACATTCATCATTTTTTCTATCTTAAGTGTATTTGTGATACATTCTTTGGTAACAAATTTCCAGAGATAATTGGTCAGTCAGAAGCCACACATGCATAGACTCTCAGTAATAAGTTAGCTTACATATCAGTGCTATTGCATGTTCAAATAAATGTAAGCGGTAGCTTATGATCACAAATGTTTGCAAAAAGGGAATCTGACAAAAATACAAACTAGACTCAAACCAATCTACATGAATTAATCTTACAGTCTCTTAACTTTTGAGGAAAACATACTATCTCCATTGTCGTCTTCTATAGTAAAGTAAGTTGTAAATTTTTTTTTCTTAACTGTATTTTTTCTGCTGCTTAGCAATACTTGGATCAGAGCCCAAAGTCCATTGAGGGAAATTTGTTTACAGGAGATATTCAGGGTCAACTTATGCAAATCCCACTTTATTGGCATTTATACAGAGACAGCTAAAAAAAAAAACATTTTCTGTACATTTGCTGTAGTCTGAAATTTTACTGAATCCTTGGCAGAAGTGACATATCTTCTTAAATAAAGATGAATGTCATCTACACTGTAAAAAAAAAGAAGCTTTATTTTAGAGATTTTTGATATACAAGAAGATAGCAGTAAAAAAAATTATACATTTTCCTTTTTTCACAGAAAATTTTTTGATGTAATAAAATGCTATAATGCATTTTCAAATTTTTAAAAATGTTGTCTTTTTATTCACAGATAAAATTCTAAAATTTAAAACTGTAAATATATTTCTAAAATTAGATACAAATAATGATAATAAATCAAAGAAAGAAGGAATTTTTTTGTATTTTTATCAAGATTTATTTGTTAAACGACAGAAATCTTGTACAATTACAGATGTTATCACAACAATATGTTAAATGATTGCGCTTCCACCACCGATCGATCTCAACTATCTCATCATATTTAGATTATCATTACATATTATTTGTAATTTCATTGCTTTTACACAGATAATTATCCTTTATTAAACGCTAAAAAGCCCAAAAAATATATGTGGGCTCATCTGAAATTAATGCTAGAAAATGTGTTTCAGTTATGTTTAATTGCTGTATTTCTATAAACTGTTTTTTTTTCTCCAGCTGCCAAAATGCAGAATTTTTTATACTGTACATTTAACAAACATTATGCTCAGTACCACTTAGTGCATAACATATAATGGCAAATATGAATTGCAAGTCCAGGTATAATATTTGTATCCTCAATATCAAACTTCAATTCCATATCTATGCCCTTCAGTGCAAATACGAAGTTGCCAAGCATACTGAGCAAGTTATAACAATGTTTCATAGACTTCATCTGATAAGGAGAGATCAAATTAGAAGCACAATACCCAACTGGCAGATGATATCATTCACTTTTATGGACACAGAACAATGAAAGTGATCGCTGAAGTCTCAGAGGAAGGTCTCAGTTGCCACAATAACCTCTGCCACAGCGACTGGCTTGTCAAAGTCCACTATTTATGCTGTAGTTTGATAACGGATATTAATTAACCATAGGAAGATTTAGATATGTGCTGGTTTGAGACAAAAAAATAAAAAAAAATACACACTCTTAAAGCAGTGAAATGTTTTGTTTTGAATGAGACAAACATCCGTGACTAATTTAATGATCTTATTAATCTTCTGTAAATGAGACAGAAAGATTTTCTTTTGGAGGAAATGTGAGAAATGGTTTCAATTAATTAATATCTTATGCCCATGTGTTAAGCCCATATTGTGGGTTTTTAGTTTAACAAGCTTCGCATTTGATTTTTTTTCAACATGCCACATGTTCAGTTTCCATGTCCGCATTTTTTCTTTTAAATTCATTACAGATTTCTCTCTGTTTTAGGAGTTGCTTCTGTTTAAAAGAGTACAACTAAATTCATGAGAGAAATTTTCCCTAAAATAGCTTATTCATTGTTCCTGACAGATTTTTGGTGGTTCCTCTCTAATGCTGCCGTCCTCTGTCTCCTCTCAAGGTGTGGTCTTGAGCCAATAAGCTGAGTGATATTCAAATAAGCCACTGTGCCCTGGAAGGCTAATATCGTTAAAGTTGAGGGCTGCGGCATAATCAGTCTGAATTAACATTTGTTCTCACGACACGCAGGCTGGGAGATGGACAGAGCGAGACAGAGGAGAGAGCAGATTGAGAAGGTGGAAGTGATAAATGAAAAGATAAAGATGCTGAGTGAGAAGACATCAGAGGTTGGACGTAAGATTAAATTTAATAAGAAAGAACAAAAGTGAGATGAGGAATGTAGTCGAACTTACAGTCTACTGTATCCTGGGTATGTTAGCTGCTTTTAAATCCATTAAATAAGGCTATCCAGCTCCTCGAGATGTCCTGGTCGACTGGTTGATTGGTTGGTCCGCATACTTTCCTCCAGGATTCTTGCTGGTTGACAAGAGTGGCTTTTATTCGTCGGAAAGTGCTGCATCAATGTCCTCCCAGGGTAAAAGTATTATTTTTGGCAGCAAGAGGAACAGACTACTAACTTTTCACACCTAGTGGAGACTGCTAGGTCTGACTTGTTCCAGAACCTTTACTGGGATTCGGCTCCAAACTCGTAGCACCATGTCAACAACGTGACCTGTGTGGCTCTAACTCTGTTCTTACGATTTCAGTATAAAACAAGAAAAGCGCTCAGAGAGCCTCGTACTCCACCAAAGCTGCTCAGTCGTTTCATTTCCGACAGCTGAAATCTTGAAAAAATGTGTGGCAAAAATCACAGCACTATAGAATGTGGCCATATAATACAGACACCGAATCGCGTGTCCTAAATATGTAGCGGGCGGGGGGAATTGATGGGACTCAGAAACACCCCCACAATTTAATCAGTTGTTCCTTGTATCATTTCCGACGGATAAGTCCTGATAAGTTCACAGCGGTGGATTTGTAGTAGGATCACAGTCATGTGATCGTCAGCAGGCAGCTAATGTAGTGTTCACTGGTTGTCATAGTTACAGTGTTGCTATCTTGTAATGATACAGAAATCTTTAACAAATCCATGGATCCAGACTATAAGCCGCATGACTGCCAAAATCTAATTACTTGATCCTTGTGTCATTTCTGACCTTACCTGAAATCTTCATCCAATTCCTTTTGTCTGTTTTTGAGTAATGTTACTAACAGACAGAACAACAGACGGAACAACAGACGGAAGGACAAACGTATGCTGATCGTCACATAACTCTGCTGCGTTCCTTGGTGGAGTAAAAAGTGAGACACAAAATGGCAAAAAAAATGGCATAAAATGACAAAAACCAAGACGAAACAACACAAGACAGAAAAAAGCAAAAAAACTAGACACAAAATGACATAAACGAAATATAAAATGTCAAAAAAGGAGACAAAACAACACAAATAAGACACAAAACAACAAATATTATACACAAAATGACACAAAGAAGACACAAAATGACAAAAGTTAGACACAAAAGGAGACATAATGACAGTTCGCCGATCGTCACATAACTCTGCCGTTCGTTGGCGGAGTAATAACCAGATCAAAATGGGTTAATATGCTGCAAATACTAGCTTTTATGTTTATTTATAATTAATTTCGGATAACATGCCTAGCAGGCAGAGAACGCTGAGTGGACTGTGGCTGATTTAGTTAATCTAGAGATAATAAATGTACAGATATTATTTTTTCCTCCACGACCAAATGACTGGCTGAGGAGTAGCTACAATTTGAGTCAGGATTTTCTTTGGTTGACTACAGGCCGACTTTATGCTACAGTGTGTGTGAGTGTATAGAGGGAGTGTTGGATCATAGGCTGGTTGTGACACTTGACATAAGTCTGTGTGACAGCCACTGACTCACTTACTGATACAGCATTTCAAGGTAGCTCACCGAAACAGCACTGAGTGCTAAGAAATGTATGACTCATGTACACCCACCTACACACCCACACACATCTACACACACACATTTTTAGACACAGTCGCAGGGGGAGTGACAATGCACAGGACTGACAGTGATCCAGATCCAATAAGTCAGACAGCTACCCGGTCCTTTTTGAACATTATTTTTATTTAGATTTCACTCTAGTCCAAATCTATCTTATAAACAGGTGGGGCACTTGTCCAAATTGTTACTTATTCTATGCCCAGTGCAAGTTACAGCCAAAAGACAGAATTTATTTTATTTATAACTAATATGGAGCAACTTTAACTATTATAGAGCAATTTTAATTAATGTAGAACAACTGTAACTCATTGAGAGCAACTTTAATGTAGGGCAACTTTAACTCATTAAGAGCAACTTTAAATAATATAGATTAACTTTAACTAAAACAGAGCAACTTTAACTAATGTAGAGCAATTTTAAGTAATTTTTGAACAACTTTAACTAATATGGAGCAACTTTAATATGGAGCAACTTTATCTAATAATATCAACTTCAGCTAATATAGGGCAACTTTAACTAATTTGGAGCAGCTTTAATTCATGAAAAAACATAAAATTGTCTGGGTGACCCCAAACTTTTGACTGGTAGTGTATGTGTGCATGATGTAGATTTTACAAAAGTAATGGAAAATCATGCACAGTTTACATGAAGATGTCCTTGAAAATCCTGGATCAGCTGCAAAAACAGTAACTTGTTTCTTCAGCTGCGGATTAACTTTCCTCCCAGATTTGAATAAAATCAGTAAAAGGCATGAAAATATTTGCACAAACAGGCCCTGAAACATAACTTCCATGGTGAAGGTACATCAGTGATGCTTTTTGATACAACAGCAAACAAGATAATGTGTTAAAGGATAAGACAGGCGATATTCCATATCTTTGTTATTTTCAGCAAATGCTGTGGAAAAATAAACAACTTTTTGGGTTTGTGTTAGTCTGACTTACTTACATGCTTTCCATCTGAGGCACTCAGTCCATTTGTTCCTGCTGAAGACATAAATCTTTAAAAGCAGTTCAGTGTCGCCAGGCTGTTAGCGCATTTTGACTCAAGTAGAAACCAGCAAGCGATGACATCCCTTAAAAAACAGTTCATCAAGTAGCTGCCAGATGATACCTCCAAAAAAATCTGTAACTCTTCATTACTGAATTTTAAGTGCCTCATAGAAAAGCTGTGGTGTGTTTACTTCCCAACACAAACTGAGGTTTGTTTTGGAGGACAATTAAATGGACAGAACCATAGATTAAAATGACTGAGACATAAGGTTTTTGCTTTCTTCTGCCACTGGATCGATGCAATTTCTTTTCTGCACCAAGAATTTAGTTTTTTAAAAATATTCTGAGAAAGTTCCGCTAATGTTTTAAAGGGGAAATATTTTTTTAGTTCTTTGAATAGTCTTCTTAAAGAAAAATTAATCCTCGAAAAGACATTCTAAAAATGTTGTGAAACTATTTTTGCCCTAACATTCTGAAAACGTTTTCTAATTATTGTGTTGAGAATGTCCTTTCTTTGTTATCATGTTTTGTTGCGGGAATGTCTTATAGAAAAACCTTCTGTAATGTGTCACCTCAACAACATCCCCAAACATCCTCAGAATATTGCACCTTTGTTCACATGTCATGTTACAGGAACGTTTTACAAAAAGAAACAAACAGAATAAAAGGCCTTGGTAGCATCTCTTGAATGTTGGTTTGCTAATTTTCTTCCTTTGTTATCATGATCTATGGCCCTGACAACATCCTATGAGTGTTAGACTTAAAACATTGTATCTTAGTAAACTTTTAACCTCATTATTAAAATGAACTTTGAACACTGGATTACAACATTTTCTATTATAGAGCAACTTGAATTCGTTGAGTGGTTGCTGAAGAGAATTGCATCCTTTGTAGCAGAACATGATAACATATTAATTCTCATTAAGCAAAAACTGGCTCACTCCATATTAATCACGGGACTTTAATGGGGCGCATGCTGCCGTTTAAGGATAGAATATATGAGTCAAATTAATGTTGTAGCTGACAAACTGTATCCATGTGTGTTGCCTTTTCCAGTCTGTCTCTGCATTCATGTGTGTTGGTGTCGTAAAGATTCCCAATGCGCTGTTTGTTACCCACACATCATCATGATGAGCACGCTGACCTGGAGGTCCAACACACTGGTCTTAATGACTGAGTGTGTGTTAGTGTGTGATTAGGTTATTTTTAGCCATAGTCTTTGTTCTCCAAAGATTGGAGTGACATCATTGCACACACAAACATAAAAATGTGGCTTAATGAGGGTGTATGTCTTTGTGAGTAGGGTGTGTGTGTGTTTAAGTAGCTGATGTGTGTGTGTGTGTGTGTGTGTGTGTCTGTGTGTGTGCGCACGCCTATCTGCTTTTAAGTGTGTTTGCTCAGTTGTGATTTAGATTCTCTGCCACAGACAGAAATAAAAGCAGTCATCTATCTGTGTGTTCCCTCCTTTCCATTTACTGTGTTTAGATGTGTGCGTCTGCGTGTGTGTTTGTGTGCACGCGCATCCCTTCATGCGTATTTCATTGTGCGAGACCGTTTGTTGTACTATACATCAAAACGGTTCGATACAAATCCGTTCATTTAAAAGGCAGGAGGTATAATGAATTTCCCAGCTGCCTGACAGCAGGCAGCTCTGATTGATGACGCTTTACACCTTGATGCACCCAACAGCAACAGCTCCGGCTGCTGTTACCTCCTGTGACTCCCGTGGCTCGTACTGTATCATCCAATTAGACCGGGCCACGTTAAAAGAGAAGGAGAACAGTATTTTATGTTTTTCTCGTTACCAATCCCATCCCACGTGCCTAATTCTGATAGAGCTAATCTCCCATTGTTGTCCGAAAAACTATTAAAACACAATTACTGAGTCACACCGTTGGGAGTGAGTGACGTGTACCTTCATTATGGTGGGCATGAATGTCGTTTTCTTTGTTTAAACTCACCCCCACATGCATAATTCTGCTGCAGGATTAAATGTGTATAAGTCCTCCTGATATTTTCGAATTAGTTACTCCTATATGAGTAGTAGTTTTAGTTTTTGGATTGTATTTTTTTTAAACTATTATGTTATCTTAAATGCTGTCAGAATTTTTAACAAGCCAATGCCACATACTTCTTTAACCGTGTATCAAATAGTTGTTGTAATCTCAAAATTCAGCTTGGCATCATCAGAAATGTTGTCCTGCTCCAATATCTTCAGTTAATGAGTGCAACAACCTTCAAACCACCAAAGAGGCTTTAAGCGCTTCCTTCAGAGAGATTCTAGTCAGGGCCAAAATACAAATGAAATTATAAAAACTTAGACCAACCAGTTTTGTTATCTGGGATTCACTTATTACTCTGCCAAGGAATGGTGGAGTTATGTGACGATCGGCGTATGTTTGTCCGTCTGTCTGTTAGCAACATTACTCACTAACGGACAGGGAAGGTCAGAAATGACACAAGGACCAAGTGATTAGATTTTGGCAGTGATGCGGCTTATAGTCTGGATCCATGGATTTGTTAAAGATTTCTGTATCATTACAAGATAGCAACACTGCGTCACTGTAACTATGACAACAAGTGAACACTACGTCAGTTGCCTGCTGATGATCACATGATTGTGATCCTACTACAAATTGACTGTTGTGGACTTATCAGGACTTATCCATCGGAAATGATACAAAGAAAATTGTTTAAATTGTGGGGGTGTTTCTGAGTCCCATCAATTCCCGCCACCTGCTACATATTTAGGTCACGCAATGCAGTATCCATACATAACGTGCACATGCATAACACACACCTGTGCTCAGCGCAGAGTCATTTTGTTTGTGGGTCCATCTATATTAAATGGACACATTCTATGTTGCCGTGATTTCTGCAACAAATTTTTTCAAGATTTCAGCTGTTGGAAATGATACAACGACTGAGTAGCCTTGGTGGAAAACTGTGCTCTCTGAGTGCTTTTCTTGTTAACTGCTGTTTTTCTGGCACACTTGTTGCTATATTTTCAGTTTTTAAGGCATTTTTTTGGTTTGTTTTTTCTAGTGTAGGTAAATCAGAATGGATTTTTCATATCACATTGTGATATTGCCTGTATGTTCTAGTCATTAGTTATGCTCTCTTAACCATTTTCTAGATTAAGTTAGTTTTGTTTTACCTGTCATTCTGTACATACTTCAAAATATTCAGTTTACTTTCATTAAGAAAACAGAAAAGAATCATATTTGACAAACTGGAACCAGAGAAGGATTTTACTTTTGCTATTTTGTTTTAAATGGATAATATATTAAATGTAATTGCTTATTCATTTTCTTTCCTTTGGCTAAACTATTAATCTTGTGTGTAATTTCCAAGCACAAAATCTTTTCATCTCATACTGAATGAAGAGGGGTTTTGTGTACGCAGCTAGAGCAACCACCTCAAAGCTGTGTGTAGGTATACACTGAGGAAATCAAGTCTCCCGATATGAATTTCGGTTTGAATATTCCTCTGTGAACATATGTGGTTGCACTTTGAACAGCACAGAAGAAAATCATTAATGAAAGTATGAAAGAGTTGTGGATTACTGCATTACGAGGCTGTGGGAAGTATTCATATATTTATCTGTCAGTGTAGCAAAACAGACTTTGATTCATATGAACATTTTACAGATTATTAAATTCAAATATAAAAGACTCTATCAAAGTCTTTTTTTGTCAATCAGAGGTTAGTTTCTATCGCTGACTGCATGAATCTGGATGAATCAATTTATGAATGATTTTCTGAGTGTGGGTACTGGAAAGAGTCTCTTCATGTGCAAAGAAGCAATTAGGTTGAGTCGCTCATTTGTTCATTGGCAGCCTCTATCCTCCCATTTCACTCGAATTCTCCCGTGCCGTTTTACCACCAAACCTCTTTCAGCCGCCACTTCCTCTCTCTTCATCCTTCTTCATCGCTCTTTCTCTCCGCTCTCCCCTTTCATCCCTCCTCAATCCTGCTCTCTTTCATGGCCCCCGTGGTGTTGACCATGTGTGAATGGGCCTGAGTGATGGGTGGGAAGGAGGCTGCATGCGGTGTAGTCACACACATAACACACACAAACACACACTTCCACGAGCGTGAGTGGATACCGGTGGATGTTTGTGCGTGTCCGTCCGTCCGTCCGTGTGTGTGTGTGCGTCGAGGAGGATGAGTCACTCTCTGCATGACACACAGCATGCTCGTAGGAGACTGCATCCTAGTCGATATAACACAAAAACACACACAGTCACTCACGCACACAAGATACACTCACATCAACAATCTAGATAGTGAAGTCTTTTACTTCCATGTATGATTGATAGTGTTCATGTATCATTTTAATGAGCTTCTGTGTGTACACTTGATGTCTGCAGTTTCCCAGCTGTGTGTGTTTTTGTCTGCGTCGTGTGTGTGTGTAGCTGATAAGGCTTTTCATTAGTGTTTCCTGTAGCCTGAAGGCTACACCTCTGTCCTGCATCATCTGTCTCTCTCTCGCTCATCTTGTTTTCCTGTTGTTGATGTATTTTCATGTCTACTTACAGGTTCTGTTCATGTTCAATGTCTTAAAATTCTAATTTCATGCAGGACAATCCCACAAAATACCATGATGGAATGACAACCAAAGTACCAGCGAGCATTTGATTTAAAGTTTAACATTTTCTTGACTGAATAATTACTTGTTTGGTCAAAACATGACTGATTAACCCTCAGATGCATGAGTGATTGAACCCTACACTCTTCCATAAGTAAGTCAAAAATGACCCACTATAAGAATCAACGTGTTTTAATGCGATTTTTGTCATTTTAGTTAAGAATAATCATTTGTATTCTTGTCTGTATAATATTTTTGTCAGCACAAGAATTATTTCATGTTTGAAATACGTTTATTTTTCACTTTATAACAGATTTTGAAGATTTTGATAATTGAAAAAGAAGAATATTACACAGAACATCAATAGAAGAATGTCAACATCCATTTTATTGACATGTTTCCAGTCTTTTCCAGCTGTTGCTGCTCTCCGTCCCTCCAACTTTGTGCACTGCATCACCTCTTGTATGATATTAGCAGTGATAAAGAGCTTGGGGTAGTAATACAAATATTACAATTTCTTTAAAAAATATAAAAAGTAACATAAAAAATTTAAATGGAGTGATATAAAAAGCAAGTTTTTTGAGGAATAGCTGGAATATGAAATGATAAAAACTATTCATTACCAAGATATTGCAAAAAAACAACCTCACTGGGTCATTTTTGACCAACTTATGCATCTAAGGGTTCATTTAGTTATAGAAAGTAGTAGTAACAGTAGTCGTGCCCCTAACCTGCTGCGAACCTTAATCATACATTAAGGTCACAGCAGAGATAAGGCCATCTGCTACTGTGATGTGATCAGAAAATTATACATTATGCATTTTGTGCATTTAGCTCCGACCTATTTTGATTCACTGACGATAAATGCATCAGTAAAATACTTTCCAGACACAGACAGCACACAACATGATGTGAATGGGCGATCAGTGATGAAATCTCTTCTGGTTTATATTGGTTTTACTGCCATCGAGAATGTATCAAATTTTAGGACTTTGTCTGCGTAGCTTAAGATTTTCCAATTTAACACTACACCAGTAGAAATCCTGCATATGTGTGTATGCTTTTAAGTAAAAGAACATATATTCCACTTACTAAGAATTCCTCTTAGGGGAGAATGATGATCAGAAGTGAACTGATTGATCCGTGTTTCTCCTCTGCAGGAACATTTAGAGGTGTGTGTAAGAAGATCGATCACTTCCCAGAGGATGCCGACTACGAGGCAGATGCTGCTGAATACCTCCTCCGTAAGTTTAATATGAACGCAAGCGCAATGTGTGTGCAAATGCATATATGCACATTTCAACATATTTACACTGCCATTCAGAAGTTTGGGTTCACTTAGAAATGTCCTTATTTTTGAAAGAAAAGCATTTTTTTCCAATGAAGATAACATTAAATGAATCAGAAATACAGTCTAGACATTGTTAATGTGGTAAATGACTATTGTAGCTGGAAACAGCTGATTTTTAATGGAATATCTCCATAGGGGTACAGAGGAACATTTCCAGCAACCATCACTCCTGTGTTCTAATGCTACATTGTGTTAGCTAATGGTGTTGAAAGGCTAATTGATGATTAGAAAACCCTTGTGCAGTTATGTTAGCACATGAATAAGAATGTGTTCATGGAAAACATGGAATTGTCTGAGTGACTCCACACTTTTGAACAGTAGTGTATGTATATTGGCAACAAGAGACTGTTTTGAGTGGAGATCACACCAGCCTATCAACATATTGACATTCTGACCAATGACTGCTATGCAGTCATTACTTATATGAGTATTCAGTCAGTGTTCAGCTCCATGTACCTACAGACAAACAAGCACAAGCTCAACTCACCACCCCACTCTCCAATGATCTTGTCTTACTATGCAATGAACTTTAAACCTTCCTTAAACACTCCATAAAAGCACTTTACAGTAAGGCCTAAGTGATAAAATTATAGGAAACACTTCATTGATAGATTTGCTTAATGGAGGTCTAACAGACTGCATAAAACAAGGATCCAAACCCATGCAGATGCTGGAGTGAGTCTCAGATTCTACATGGTGTTTTATAATTGCACCGATCAGCAACAACATCGTGGCAACACATTGTTAGGACCTGTGGTTGCAGGTTTGGATCTTGGTGGGTTGGGCTTGTTCTAGCAAATGCCACAGTTGCTTGATCAGAGTGGGATCTGGGGGAGTTTGGAGGCTGAATCCATGCTTTGGGCTCTTTGTTGTGTTCCTCAAGCCACGCCTGCAATTTTTTTGCAGCTTAGCAGGGGACAGTGCTGTGGCTGGTTTTCCATCCATCCATCCACCTCTTAATCTTCTCCATGCAGAAAGATCTCAGGCCCAGGGATGTGAACCAGGGATCTTCTAGCTGCAAGGCGACGGTGCTAACCACCAAGCCTGGTTGATGTATTTTACAAAATATAATTAATAATTACGTTTTCCGTGTTTACGTAGGCTTACTTCTCTGTATGATCAAAAGGGGTCGCTTCAGTACCCTGTATTAGCCAGTCGCTGGTGGATAGAACAGAGTACGATACTGAAATGATAGATGGATAGGAAGGTGAGAGGTGTGTATGTATTGCTACAGACAACTGACAAATGGGTATACAGAAGCTGTAAATAGATGGTATGGTTTTTTATCATCTAATTTGTAAGAAAAAATAGCAAAAAAGAATTGCTATGATGAGAAAAGGACAAAGGGGTACAGAGAGAAAACCTCCAGATACATCAAAAGCATAACAGGACAGAAGTTAAAAAAGTGCAGTCGCAAAGATAATAAGAAGGAGATTGTGGAATCAGAAAGGAAGATGCTCTCCCTGTTTTTCCTCCCACTGTAAACAGAGATTAAAGATGGAAGCAGCGAGAAAACAGCAACAACAAAAAAAAAAAAAGGAAAATGGATCCAGCCTGTGCCTCTTTTTCATTGCTCCACTGAACACAGAGCAACATCCCCAGAGGCAGCCAATTAGGTTACAGGCCTCAGAGCTGGCCAGCCAATAAGGAGCAAGGACCTAGTGACCGGCATTTCATACAGCCCAGGGGTGTGGGCCACAGGGGTGGAGCCTGGACGCTCAGTCACTGCAGCTGTCGGTCATGGCGTAAATATTTAGCAAGAAAACAGAAACAGATTCGCAAATAAAAACTAGAATTGGCTCGTTTATTGAAGCGTTTCACAGAGATACACCTGTGATGCACAAGTGCTCCTCAGCTTTACCGCATATTTAAAAATACTACACAAGCTGTCTGCAAATATCCTTCAATGTTATCACATCAAGCACACATATGGAGCTCTGACAAATATTTCACTCCTTGCTTTCAAATTCATCATCTGTGCGATTTATTATTTTTGCCTTGCATATGTCAGTGTGACTCTCCATCTGTCTTGGTTTTTGTCCATCTTTTCCTTCTCCATCCATCTCTCGCTCCGTCTCCAGCAAGGCCTCTGAATGCTTTAACATGTTGTGAATTCAAGCTCAGTCAAGCATGTAGCAGCACACTGGCCCATGAGTGTGTCATGTGTGTGTGTCTCGTGTGTGTGTCTCGTGTGTGTGTGTGTGTGTCTCATGTGTGTGTGTCTCATGTGTGTATGTATGTGTGTGTGTGTTGGCTCTGTCCTCCAGCACAGTAGATATGAAAAGAAACAACATTCTGCACTTCCATCACAAATGATCCTTCACCATTTTCACTGCGCAAAGCAACGTCTTTAAACAGCAGAAGATATTTGTATCTTTCAGCTATGAATGTTTCAACTCTCCTTCATTGTGCAGGTGCTGTGCGTGCCTCCAGCATCTTCCCCATCATGAGTGTGGGTCTGCTGTTCCTTGGGGGGCTCTGCGTGGCCGCCAGTGAGTTTTACCGAAGCCGACACAACGTCATCCTCAGTGCAGGAATCTTCTTTGTCTCTGCAGGTTAGTCATCGCTGTGTATGTGCCCTCCTGTTTACCGGAATTTGTGTATTTGCTCCTCGTTACTGAAGAGGTATAGTGATTATCAGTTATCGGTGGCTTGTACGTACATTGAGCAGATGCTACATTTTTCTTTCCAACTCTACTGTGAAGCAGTCACTCAGTATTTCAAATGCAAGTCCCACATATTGCACTTCCCAACAGGCCGTTTCACACCTCATGTTTGACGTCATAGTTACGTCTGATGTCCAGGTATTATCAAAATAACAATCTTTTTTTTCTTTTTTGGTTAAGTAAAACAAACACAATATAGCCTTCTTTGCTACAGTGCAAGCTGGATGACAGAAGCAGCCAATATTAAGCACATTTACAGGTCCATTTTTCATATTTTGGGGGTCTATCAGAATATGTTTGTGTTTTAAAGGACTCATATGATGAAAATTCATTTTTATTGTGTTTTATGAGTTTCATAGACTTGGAAGGTGTAAAGTAATAGATGTAAAGATACACTACAAATCAAAAGTCTAGACACACTTTCTCATTTATTTGAATGAGAAAGTGTGTCCAAAATCTTGACTGGTAGTGTATGATGACATTTATTTATGCCATTTCTCAAGTCCTTCCCAGTTAGAGAGCCTTTATCCAAAATTAGTGTCATTAGGGTCCTTCTGTCCAATTTTATAATGCATTTTGGACAGGTTTTAGTCATTCTGTATGAATTTTGGATGAACTTGGGTCATGTTGAATGGATTTCACCTTATTTTGGATGCATTTTGGAGAAATTTTAGGAAGTTTCGGTAAGTTTTAGTCATTTTTGACTAGTTTTGGTTATTTTTTGTTGAGATTTGGATAATTTTGGGCATTTTTTTAGTAGTTTTGTTTACTTGAACTTTTCTAAATTGGGTCCGAAGTGGGATGAGGTCCATCCAGGATGACTCGAGTTTGTCCAAAATTGGTCCAAAATGACAGAAAAAAGTCTAAAATGACTCAAATGTGTTCAAAATATAATCAAATTATGTCCTCAATGACTACAACATTCTCAAAATGACTCAAAATTAGTCTAAAATGACATAAATCCTGTCAAAAAATGTCACTTACAAGCCAGTAACAATTTTAGTCAGATGCAGCGTTCCGAATGAAGAACTAACAGTCATTTCGCTGCGCACTGTTTGTGAGTTGAGCCATTCAGAATGAACAACTTGTCTTTCAACTTTGTGTACTTTAGGAACTAGAGCTGCTTCTGGAAACTCTAAAATGTTTTAGCCAAAAAAGCACAAAAAGTGTGAGTGATGGAAAGTCCTGGTCTCTCACACTCATTCACGTCTGTGTTGGTTACCATACAGTCAACTACATGGCTCTGAATTGTCAATCATAGATACAGAGAGAGTCTTCTTCCTGAAGGGGGCGTGGCCAGCAGCAAATCAGCTACTGAAACAGCGCATTTAGAACAGTGATAAAACCAGGAGTTATGCAGTCATGGTGAAATGAGGCATCTTTGAAGTATTTTACAGTAGCTGAAACATTGAAACATACATTCTGGAAACATACAAGACTTTTGACTGAAAAGAGGAAAAATATGGGGCCTTAAATCTCCAAGAAGCACAATATGCTGCTACAGTGCTTGTTCTCATCCTCTACAGTGTGAGCCAAAAGACTTTAAGATACTGTGACCTGAAGGAAGAAGCTGTCTCATGTTGAAGAACTTCTATATGCATTTAAATACAGGGTTTGCCACTGCATTTGAGATAACCTCAAGAGTTTATGTGTCAGAATTGAATGCGGCTATGAGTGTTTGTATTTTAGTTACTGTGGCATCATGTTAAACGGAGGAGGTGCTGCATCCAAATATTTGTGGAGGGGCCTGTTGTTCATCTAAAGTAAACAGAAATGAACCTGTTTGTTTGAGGAGCCGAAGTGTGGAGATGGGACACAGTAGCTGATTAATCGATCAGCAAGAATACCAAGAAGCCACTTTGATGCACTGTGAGGGTGTGACAGTGTAAAGACACACACACATCATATATCACATGAATGCTAACACTTACACTGGCAGCAATATTTGATACAAAGCATCCAATATACAGTAAGGCTACTTCATTTAGAAGTATGAATTGGGCAAATTGTTTTAAAATATGATATTCCTCAGAAGTAACTATATTCCAGCTAATGTAAATTCAAATTTTGTGCACCCTACATATTGTTTCTACTGCACCTGTTGTAAATAGAAGGAAGGCACTTTTGCTGTTTGTGCTACTAAACAGAATAAACAGGATTAGGAGGTAAATTTTTGGTCAATTAGGAGACAACAAGGTCCTTTTTATCAGCTGGTTGCAGAGCTGCAATTTGAAGGCCAGCTTCGTTACAGATAGACATATGGACTCAACAGAAAATGAACCAGGTCCTCTCAATTACAGGCGCAGAGCGTGTCTGTACTGTCTGCAGCTGTTTGTGCACATCTGCAAAGGAGTATTAACGAGGATTAATCTGAATGTGAGGCATTCAGGGAACATCAGTAAACCGTAGCCTCCATCAATAAGCAGATGTTCAGCCGGCAAGTCATTTAGGGTACAATTTTATTTACAGTACCATTCAAAATTTTGGGGTCACTTAGAAATGTTCTTATTTTTGAAAGAAAAGTAGTTTTTTTTGATAAAGATAACAATAAATTAGTCAGAAATCCAGTCTAGACATTGTTAATGTGGTAAATGACTATTGTAGCTGGAAACAGCTGATTTTTAATGGAATATCTCCATAGAGGTACAGAGGAACATTTCCAACAACAATCACTCCTGTGTTCTAATGCTACATTGTGTTAGCTAATGGTGTTGAAAGGCTAATTGATGATTAGAAAACCCTTGTGCTAACATAATTGCATATGAATAAAAGTGTGAGTTTTCATGGAAAGCATGAAATTGTTTGGGTGACCCCAAACTTTTGAACGGTAGTATATGTTAAAGCCATGTTTATTTTGACACCATTTATCAATGCAATAACTGAGTGAGGAGACTAGAGGCTTCTCTGTGCACAACTACCTCACTAACGGAAGTAGTATATGAATGTGTCTATACTGTCTGCAGCTGTTTGTGCACGTCTGTAAAGGAGTATTATCAAGACTTAATCTGAATGTGAGGCATTCAGGGAACATCAGTAAACTGTATCGTCCATCAATAAGCAGATGTTCAGCTGCTAAGTCGCTTAGGGTGCAATTTTATTCATAGTTTACCTCTATTTTGCTTCAAGAATTCACTTGAAGAACCTAATTTTAACTCTGATGTCCATGTAGCACAACGTGGAAGTGAAAGCAATGCTGTGTTTGTTCATTTCTTTGTCCCCAAAATCTGTGAAAAATCTTGATGATCAAGGTCTGAATATTAATCAAACTTTGGTGTCTACATATTCCATAGATGCACACTAAAATGTGCACGGTGCCACCTACCTGCATGGTCACATACAAAAAGGGTGACATCAGCACAAAGCTTTGTGTACATTCTCCGATGACAGATTTTTGTCAGTCAGACTTTCACCTATGAGTCACAGATGAGGGAATAAAAACATTAGATTAATCTGGCCCTTATATGCTCCTCTCACGCCCCATTTAACCAATTTCATTGATTATAATGGACGTGTAGTGTTACAGCAGCCATTCTGCAAATGCTCTGCGTACACTGTGTGTTCGTCGTAGACATGGCTCATAGAAACACAACATAACATCTCAATATGCGCACACTTAATGCTCGTGTGGCTGCCACACACACAAAGGACTGTAATTGCTGCTGAGTGTGATGTGTGGGTACTCATTGGGTCTTGTAGTAAATTCATGAAGCCAAATAGGTAATTATTTACTACAATAGTGTGGGGCTGATTCTGGTTAATTACAGATTGCTAATTGTTTCCATTTTGTGAATTCTCACACACTGCAGGAAACACTGTATTCTGGACCATTGATATGGAATAAGAGAGCCCAGCTGTGTGCAACCGCTCTCTCCAGTGTTTGTGTCAATCTCTGCTGCCTCCCTGCATTTTCCTCGTCTGTCCTTTCATCTTTTCTCTCCAGTTGTTGCTGTCATTTTTTTTTCTTACGAATACTTTTAACCCCAGAGGTTAAGGACATGAGGAAGTGCAGTGTTGAGTTTTAAGATGTTTGAATAGGAGGTGTCCTGATTTTAGAGTTCAGATAACGTGCATAGTTTAGAGGAGTCAATATTTAAAGCTACAGTTTAAAGACAGAGTTTGACCACTGAGTGTAAGCAACATGTGACAGTAGTACTACTTTATACTAAATGATCCAACTCAGCTTTTCAAACGTGATTTATGTCGTGTCACAAAGGATTCTTTATCTGGCTTTGGAGTGGTAGTTTTGCTATGAGATGGATGCAGAGAAGCAATAATTGGTCCTCAGCCTGAAGACACACTTCTGATCATCCACTGGTTTGAGAATTTTGAGAGAAATGTTCTGAATTTCTTTTTGAACCATTAGTATAAACAACAGCGATTCCCTCATTTTCACCCTAGCTTGTAGATGTAAGTTGTCAACGCTGTGTTAGGACTTACCAGGGTGCATTAAAATCCATGTGTCAGTGTTAGCACATGAAAGCTAACACTTCTACCCCATCTCTTAAATATTTTCTCTTTCTTTCTTCCCAGGCCTCAGTAACATCATTGGAATTATTGTCTATATCTCAGCCAACTCTGGTGACCCAGGCCAGAGCGACAGCAAGAAGTCCTACTCCTACGGCTGGTCCTTCTACTTCGGTGCCCTCTCCTTCATCATGGCGGAAATGGTGGGCGTCCTGGCCGTGCACATGTTCATTGAGAAGCACCGCAAGCTACGGGCCAAATCCCGCACCGAGCTCATCAAGAAGTCCGCCTTCAGCCGCATCCCGTCCTATCGCTACCGCTTCCGGCGCCGTTCCAGCGTGCGTTCTTCCGAAGCCCCCAGCCGCGACGCCTCACCGCTGGGGAAAGGCGGCTACACAGGGCCCGCTGCCTCCGAGATGCCCATGTACACGCTGAACCCACGAGAGGCCGGCAATGCTGGCACCAAAGCGGGTGGCGGCATGGGCGGGCTGCTCAATTCAGAGAGGGAGTTCCTCCAGAGCAGCACGCTCACTAAAGACTACAGCAAGGACCCCAACCGCAGGACCACGCCTGTCTGAGAGGTGCTGCCTGTAGATATCACCCGATCAGAGTATCAGAGAGTTGGAGGATCAGAAATACAGGGGAGGTGCGAGCAAAAGCAGGGGACACACAGGGTTACGGGGTGGGAAAGGGGGTTTGATAAACTATGACTGTGAACTGTGAACTTTTAGCCTTTGAACTGTGAATCCTGAGCCCTGTGAGAGTTTCAGTGTTTGCAGCAGGGTCAGTTTTGACGGAGAAGTTGTTCCCAACTCCACTTCACCACATATCATTGTAGTTATACCTGTGACTCCTTAGATATGAAGGCACATTCAATTTATGTCCATGAGGTTTTATGTTCATAAATTGACCTTTTGGTGTTTTTTTCTCAAGGGGGGAAACAGAATTGGCAAAAAGTTTAAAATGCATTTCGTAAGTGGTTTCCTGTTTGGGGCAACTTCTCCTAAAAATGAAAATAATGTGAATTTGAGGAGAAGAGGAGAGGTGACAGACTTTTGTGTGATCATTGACCTTTTGACCTCTGTCCTCCTGAGCTTTTGGATATCAGCAGAGCTGGATCAATGAAGGGAACAGCCTTAGAGCTCCCAGCTGACTCTCTGATTACGATACTATTTAAAAGTGAGGAAGATAAGACCTCCACATAGGGGCTGATTCATTTTCAGTTCAGCTGGATTCAAAATATAAACTGAAGATGTAGTTTGTCCATTCATCACAGCACAGTTGTGGCACTACTTCTTGTTTTCTATACATATTGTATATATAATCCTTTCACACTGATTGATTTTATCATGGGAAAGCTCATTTCACAAGTGTCTGAACTGAAACTGAATTGAGCTGGAAACATTTACGCCCATCTCTCCGATCCCGGGTCAGTTGTTAAGCCTGCATAGTGGTTTTAATGAGTGGAAAAGAGTAAACTGACGGCAGATCAGGTGTTGGAGGCAGGTGTAATTCAGCAAAACGGATGAATCTCTTTTAGATGGTAACGTTAGATCCATTGGTGCTTCCTTTTACTTCTCTTTTCTGACACTTCTTGATTTATGTTTTCACCTAGAACTTAAAGAGATGTTCAGATCTTCGTCTGTCAGTCTGTCTGTCGGCCTTCACGCATCACCTTCCACCTTCCACATTTTTCTGTCAAGCCCCATAACTCACCTCACCGACACACCTCCGCACATCCTCTCACTCTGTCTTTCCTCTCTTCAGGGGGACACAGCTAGATTTAGGTCCTGTCTTCCGTTGGTGTCGCTTGTAGTAAAGGATTTTTAGAAGTTGTTGGTTCAGGGTACTGTGGAGAGGAGACCGCTGAGCTGTGAATATGCTTTAAGGCAGTGCCAAAAAGACATTAAACAAATAAGAGATGGACTTTTTTTTGTTTGCCCACTACCTCTTGGTGAATATCTTTCAGATGAATTTAATATAAAGTTGTCTTTACTTGCCAGAACAACGATCAAAATTTCCGCCGCAGAAATAAACTCTGAGAGAATGCTCACTTCAGTTTAAAGTCTCTCAACCGGAGGACCTGTTTGTGCGTGTGGCACGCAATTTGCAGATAGGTAGATGGAATTGGAGGGAAATCCGTTATTCAAAGCATTTCTGCTCCATCTCTGCAGCTGTCACTCACAGCCTCCTCGCTCCTCTTTATCTCCCTTACATGTGCAGCTACTGTATACATCTGCACAAACACACACGCGCTGACACAACACAAGCCTAAACACATCTTTTCCCATGTCTCCCACCTGTGACAGGCACAAACAATTATCATATTCCCTCAGTTTTCACTGTGACAGATTCCGGAGAAGCATCAATACGTTTCCATCCAACCAGATCAGACACATGAATGTGAGGTGCACGTTATTTGTGGTGAAAAGTTTGGGTGCAGACTCAAACAGACATGTGATCTGAGTCCTGGAAGAAGTAGAAGATGAAGTGGAGATGAGAGAAGCAGTAGCCTGGCTCAGTCTCATTGTTAAACTTCAATAAACCCACAATTCAGCTGTGAAGTTTTAAAGAAAAAGTGGTCATTTTGTTGAGGAGATGTATCTGTAGCTGTGAGATGATTTCAGAGATAGAACTCCAACAGTTGCTTTACTAACATGACTGCAACTTATCAAACCTTTCTTGTAACATTACTGATCTGAGCAACAAATTATCAGATAAATCTCTCATCCAGTGGCAACACCTACAAATACCCCGAAAAGCATACTTTGCAACAGATAGTGTTCAAAAGACTGAATTAAGACGGCAAAATAGCCATAAAACACAGAAAGTGGGAGCTGTGGAGACATGAGCAGCTTTTTCACAGCATTTTTCTCAACCTGTTTCTGCAACTGGGAGTAACAAGTGTAATTCAAAGAGGGGGAAAAATGCATTTTGTTTTTTTTACCTCCCCGAGCCACCACTGCACTGTTGTATAAACTAAACATGAAACAACACCAAGCTGATCCCGTCACGCACTACTTTGACAGCTATTACCCTGATAATAAAAGATGTTTTAAACCTCAGTCACACTGTTTAATTTATGATGCTGCTGTTTTATCTCCTGTCTTTTACGCCATAAATGGAGCTTAAAGGGACAAACGCGCATCGCTATGGACTTGCTCTCGCTGTCCTCCACGTGTAAATATTAATTTTGCAAGCTAACTACAACATCAGCAGTTGTCATGGGCTGTGAAAGGGAAAAAAAATGCTTTTCTCCAAGCAAGGGCTTTTAATTTTTAAAGGACAGGAGCACACAAGGGCTTTTTACGCTCAGCACTGCAGCAATGTTGTTTCAAGGGTGTAAAGTGGGTGGGAGGGAAGAAAAGGCAAAGTACATTTGCACAGAAACTACAGTTTTTAAACCAGCTGAATAGCAAACCAATAATATAACATGCTTCATGCAAAAGAGAAGCAGAGGTAGAGAAAACTATACTCTTCTACTCAGCTACTTTTTTGGCTAACTTTAGGTTAGATAAATAACTTTTTGAAGTAATTAGAGGTGAAGAATATTGCCTTAAGCAAAGGTAGGACAAATTAATCAAGAATTATTTGACTTGCTTAAGATTCAAGCATATATTAGCAGAATATGGTTAAACATACTTGGTGCCAAATATTACTCCAAATGTTTCCTGTGTATCACGGCCTCTAGGTTAGCTTTAGATTCATAGGTTTGCTGCTGTAAGTACTCTTTTCTGCGTAGGATTTACTGACTCAGCAGTAGTAGCGATGTAGCTTAGCACATCAGGGGCCCGTCAGATCCTGAAAGGTCTGTCAGGGGTCACAGTTCAGAACTGCCATCCATGAGCCATGTCAGCATTGACCATTCAAACCATGCATGCCATATCCATTTGCTTCCAGTGCTTACATTCGCTGTATCTCCAGTCAAGTCTCAAATGGCACCCTAATCTCTGTACTCCGTAGAGACACTCGACTGCTACATTAAAGACGCCTTACAAGGGTGTGTGGGCCTGTAAGCCTGAGCTGTATTGATGTTTACTCCAACAGAGCGGGGTGCTTTTTGAGACTGTCTCTTCTTACTACCATACAGCTTTGATACTCTGATATCAACAAATAATTGTATTATTAGTAGAAAAGTATTCTATTCTAAAGGTGCCACTGTGCAGAGGATGACAAACTCTGTCACATATTATAGTTATTAATCTATTCCGTGGGGCGGGAGGGTTGATCGCAGGGAGCAGAGTTGGGAAGCAGGGGTCGTAGTCTTTCTAATATTATCTTATTCTAGTTTCATTTTATACTTTGATGTGGTTGTGAGGTTGTGTTGTTTTGATCACATCTGAAGCCTCTGACAGGAGGAGACGGTGGAGCGCTCGGACGATCTCTCATGGACATGAACCTCACCTCACTGGCGCCAGAGGCCACTTTACAATTTGCCAGCGGGACATTCTGCACCGCAACACAAACACAAACACACACACCTACAGGACACATGCATTCCAAGTAACAACACTCACAAGATATTATACTTTTGAGGACTTTTTAAACCCAGTGTGATCCAGTAAAGAAAAACTATCCATATTATAAGGATAGGTTTTTGTTATGACCCAAATAGTAACAACGGCAGTGCAAGACAGCTGCAGAAATACCATAGATTTGTTGGTATGTTAAACTGTTCAGATGAGTTTGAATTGTATTGCACTGGGACTGATTTTGCATTATCTACTCTTTTGTACAAGGAAAAGATTGACATTTTGGGACCTGTGCTCATTCACTTCTCATCAAGAATTAGATGAAACGATTGGTTCCACTGGCAGTTAGCTAAATTAGCTAAGCACAGAAACTGCTGACATAGATAGACTGGGTTAAAACTTAAACGTTTAAATATGAAAATTAAGTTTTTTACCTCGCTGACATGTTCATAGTGGGGGGCTTTTAAATCCTGGAAGACCTCTCATGAGCGTAATAAGTAGTCAACACCATGGCTGAACATAGACTGTATGTAAAAGATGGACATCATCACTGTGACATCATTTGTTAGTTTGTAGAGTGTCATTTTGGAATTGTTTTTAAAAAACATATATAAAAATGAGTGAGAACATGAGGACAGTGTGCACATTAATATGGTCTAACACAAGGTAGCTCCACCTTAAAGCACACCCTGATTTCTTTTCTATTTTACTCTAAATGGGACCATAATTTGCACAGTAACCATGATGTTTTATAGAAATAGTCTCAAAACCAGTGATTTAAACTTCAAACTTCTTTGGAAAATGTTTAGTTACTTTCACGCTTTGACCTACGAAATATTTGCGGAATAAAATATTTTATGCATATTAACCATTGTTTGGCTGGCATTATCATTTATTAATATGAACTTTGGTCTGAAATAGAACCTAAAAGTAGAAGAAAAAGAAAAAATGTTATTTCTCGCAAGCTTTCTTTGGGATATTTGTCCTCATAAGTATAAAAACACACTTATTAATGCTCACAAACATGCACACACACACACACACACACACACACCCTCACAGCTTCAGCTTTGCCCAGTGCGGTGCAGGGAAAAATGTGTCCTGTTAAAAGAAAAAATCACTGTGTCATGTTTTAGTGTTTCTTTGGAAGGAAAACAACAAACTGTTACTGATGCATCGATGTTGTGTCGCTCCTCAATGGAACTTCAAGTACACTGAGCCAGCTAATCAAACACAGAGGACCAGAAGAAGAACTGTTTGAGAAATGTGAATTTTAATGGAATTGTTCTGAGACAAACACTTGCTATAAGCACTCTACACTTTGCACTTGCCACCGACACACACACACACGCACACACACACACACACACACACACACACACACACACACACACACAGGTACACCAACACATACAAGGTTACTGTGTGAGGAGGGCTTACAGATGGAGTTATGTGCCTGCATGTTTGTGTGTGTTAATATATTCACGTGTGTGTTCGTGTGCGTGCGTGCAATTAGCCTCTCCTCACCCATGCACCCAGTGCCTGCCTGTCCTGCCTTCAGACAGCTCCAAGATCAGCCATGGGGCTTCCAGTATAACCTCCTCTGCATTCCCACGACCTGCAATGGTTGCACTGGGATCAGTTTTAGAGCTAACTGCCCCGATCACTCCTCAGCAGACGCAGCCATACAAGCAAATAGGACTGTTTTGGATTCAGCGGGTTCTGGAGGATTTATTTTTGCTTTCATTTTAAAGGCCTGACTGGACTGTTGGAATTATATTTTGGCAAACCTGCTGTTCGGATCAGAATTATTTCACACCTTGCCGTCTCAGTGGCTGATTTAGGATCAGCAGAGGGGGCTTCGCCGGATAGACAATAATCTATTGAGTCCCTAGTGACACCTGGTCCTGAATCAGCACAGCCTGGTATAGCTCGCTGCTCCTCAAACTCACCCAACGTAGCCAAACAAAAGGTCTCGGTGTGCAAGATTTGCTTGTAAAATTGTCGTGCTGTTGAGGATTTGTCAATAGGAGTTTTCACATAACAGCCACTTCCAGTGAATTTAAGAGGTCTTCCCCCCTTGCACTGCAATTAAAGAATTAATGTTAACGGGAAGGACAATAGATAGAGAGATTCTAGACAGGTACATTGTTGGTATAAGAGCCCTAAAAAGAATCCATGATTAGAGCAACCTCCATTATTTCAAGAATTATTCTGGCCTCGGTGCCTATTAAGCCTCTTTTCCTGTTGCCAACCTTTATCCTTTTAGCTAAAGAGATTTTGTACCTGTCTTGTATTTTACGTCTATTATTTTGACAGGAAGTACAGAGCGATTAAAATCTGCTTTTCACGGTTTTGCCTCAAGCCCTGTATTCAGACAGTGCTGTTTACATAGTTTACAGAATACATCTGAGGCTTGCACGGTTCACTGAACAAGGATGAAAGGCCCAAAACGCTGGGATGTTATACTGGGCTTGGGAGAGTTTCGCTCTGCATCAGGTATATTCAGGCTTCTTGCTTAAATTGCTTCAGAGCAGTAGCATCAGGACACGTTAAAGGTTTCTTCTTCTTGAACAAGTGAAATCACATGGAAGACAAAACATGGAAGATGAGATTCTGTCTTTACTGATATGTACAAAAGAATGACGGGGCAATTCCTACAATGGGATATACTATACTGACACTTATACTCTATTAGATTACCACTCAGATTTTTGTATTGAGTCCAAGAAAGCCATGCCCCAGAGAGTCTAAATTGCCCATCACTCTTTACTGAGCCATGTAGTAATGGGTGAAGTCAGGCTGACAGGCATATTTAGAGACCAGTGAATGCAACACAGAGAAATCTCAGTATGATACAGTACATGGACTCTAGGGTTTTAGCCATGATAGCCGCAAAATAGTCTCAACAACTACTGGTTGGATTGTCACAACATTTGTTGCAAACTCTTAGAAACTGGGTGCTTATATCTTGCACCATCTTCAGGTCAAATTTCACATTTGTCCAATACTTTGGTTTGCAACTAAACACCTGCAAAACCATCACATCCAGATCTGCTTTACCTGCGATTTGTGTTTCATGCTAATCAGCCAATATTGCCATATTGATGAGCTAAACTAAAATGATGAACAAAGGGTGTCTATAAAAGATGGATTACTGTTTTGAAGCCTCAGATTTGACATTTGGTCATTGCTATGTGGTCTTTTGAAACCTAAGTTCTTTATTATTTAGTTTTACTGTAAGTGGGACCATAATCTACTAAATTAACACCATACTGTATTCAAGAAGTCTGTAAACTAGAGACCAAAACCATAAAGGAAATGTTCACTGAGCTAACAGATAAGGTGAGAGGCAGGGTTATTTTTTTCATAGACTTTTGTACAATCTGACTTCTCTTTACACCCAGAGTAGTCGCCCCCTGCTGGCTGTTAGAAAGAATTGCCGTTTTAAGGCACTTTTCACTTTTCCGACAAGGAGGCTCCATCGATCTTTTACTATATATAGTCTGTGGATAAATATTAGGCCTACTGTATGTCCATATGTTAACATTGTCACTGTGAACATCTTATTATGCTGACATTTAGCTCAAATCACTGCTGTACCAAAGATACAGCCTCACAGAGCTGCTAGCATGGCTGTAAACTCTTATTCGAAAATGGAAGCTACTTAAGCAGTAAATGACTGTCAGCCTGACTTTGTCCATTTCAAACTGACCTGAGGACTGTTAAAAAACAAATGCCAGAGCACAAACTCAGGAGATAAGTCCGTTACATTTGTAAGTACTGATTTGTGTTTCACTCAGAGTAGAGTAACAAGAATATCACAGTGACAGAGTTGAAGATGCAGAGATATTATATGATCATATGTATATTGTTTGTGTAGCAGTGGTCTGGTAAACAACATAAAGGTTTTTTTTTCAGGGTATGTATCTTGCAGGCATTGTAGCAGTTTTGCTTGAAGACGAAACAGTTCAGCTGGAGATTAGGATAATAAATAGCAAACAGCTGTTACTCTGTGTGTCTTTAAAGGTCACACTGGGGGTTGGGGAGTGTTTCCTTGCAGCAGTGATGAAAGTGAAAAATGAAAGCCTAAAGTCAAATGCGCAGCTGGAACGTCAAGTAGCATTTTAAAAAATCCCCCAAAATTTGGGTTGTAATTTTTAAAAGCACCTGAACACATGGCGGTTGAAAGGTGGAAGATGAAGCGTCAGTGGGCAGCTTTTTATCCTGCTCCATACCTCTGAGCCTGATCATGAGATACATAGTCCTCTACAAACACATATACACACACACACGCACACACACACACACACACATGCATGCAGAAACATGCTGGCACTCACATTTGTCTTTCTATACACAGAAACACTGACTGCTCCCACACACACACACACACACACACACACACACACATATATGTTCAGACACACACACAAACATAGATAGCTGCCAGCCAGTTTCACTGTATACTTTATAATGTAAACCTCCAACTAACAGCAGTCTGACACGGACACATGCTGTGAATAAAAGCACACTTTTACTTACATGGTATAAATATGATTACCTATGTGAAGAATATTATATACAGTATAATAATTAGAAAATAAAGAGTCACCTTTTCAAAGCGCCTGTGGTGAGTTCATTTTCTATTTGACTGTGTGTATATAAATGTGTCGTGTGTGGTTCTTTCTCCTTCTACACAGTATAGTTTGGTGGTCCTCTGTCAACAATTTAACGTCATCTAATCTTTATCGGAGACTTTCGCCACAAGATAAAACCTGCACAATATTGATGAGAAAATATACGGTGCACGCACTCCTCTCTAAATCTGCGCACACATAGAGGCGTATGAGATGTGTATCGGCTGCGCTGTTTTCTGAATTAGCTGTCTGATAGATAAAACCCCTGCTTATCTCCAGCAGCCACCGTGCAGATGTCCGAGTGACGGAGAGAAGAAGAGGGCAGGAGGAAGATGAGAGTTAAGAGGGGAAATGGGAGGGAGAGAGGAAAAATTAATGAGGTGACTTGAGGATGTACCAGATTCAAGGTGTTTGATAAAGTGTTTGTGTGTGTTTTTCGTCCCAAAAAATAGCCTAAGTGGTCACCCTCTGAAGCTCAAGCTGGATAAGACTGAAGTTTTGTCCCTTCAAGGGAAGAGATATCCTCACTGGGACCTGTCTGTCACTGCACTGGCAGCATTAGAAGCCTGAGGAGCCTGGGGCAGACCCTGAACGGTGAACTTCTCGGCAAACCCGCTCCTTCCTACCTCAGGACAAATTCTGTAACTTTGCAAAACCGACAGTCTGACAAGTTTCATGCAGTGAGGCGTTTGTGAGGTGTAGACACTGGTCTTCACTCTGAGCTACATCCACATTAATATGCTTACTTTTCAAAACACACAGCTTCTGCAGCATGTCAGACACCAACACTACTTCAGCATTTCAGGATTCCTACAATGGATCCTGTTTAGTATGAAAACCTCAAGTGTTACATTTTAGTCTAGATCAGGGGTGTCAAACATTAGGTCCGCGGGCCAAAACTGGCCCACTGGAGGGTCCAATTTGGCCTGCGGATGACTTTGCAAAGTGTAAAAATTACAGACAAGACATTGCAATATAATGTCAGTCCAGCAGCTTTAGTATGACAGAGTTTGATTTCGTGGAACCCTATTTCTCATGCACTGCCACAACTTTTATGTATTTTTTCTGCATAAATTTAATACATTTCCAAGGCAGGGGACAACTTAATTTTCTTCTTTAATAGTTTCCATTTTAGCTTGTATGCTGTGGTGGTCAGGATACTACGCAGATGTGGAAATGAATGTAAAATTAAAATAATTTCTAGATCTTGACATGTTCTCTTGGTCATAAAGTAAAATGCTATGTTGTTCAGTTCCAGATACCTGCGACTGAGTGTTTTGTGCCATTTTAGATAGATAGTTATAATACACATATGTAAATGATTAACTGAGGCATAATATCGTTGAAATATTATTCTTATCATTATTTTTCTTTTAACATGAACATTTTTAAAATGTACTTTTTTGCACTAAAACAAAGGAGAAAAATTTGGATTTGTCGTTATTTATAAGTAATTATGCTATGATTCTACTGGCCCAGCCCACTTGAGATCAAATTGGGCTGCATGTGGCCCCTGAACTAGAATGAATTTGACACCCCTGGTCTAGATGGACAGAAACTGAGACTTTTGAAAACAGTGACACAGAAACCTATGTTCATTTTCTAATTCGGTCTAAATTGGCACTATGTTTTGATCCAAGCCTTGACCACCACTGGTTAAATAACTGCAGATAAAAAACTGTTGACCTTGTTTACTAGCCGCGATTGTGGCCTTAAGAAAATCTCTGGTCTTCTTCCTCTTTAATATTTTCTACAACTAAACAACCAACCCTTTACTTCCTGTTTCCACTGACACTTGCATGCCCACTGTACATGAATGGTCATGTGTTTAAGCACTTTCAGTTCTGTTAGGGTGCATGAATATTATGAATAAAGCTCTCGATCTAGCAGTCGGTCTTTGTTCCAACTCTCACCTATGATCATGAGCTCTGGAAAGGAGTTTCAGATTAGTTATGACGCGTTTCCACCAGCACCTACTCGGCTCGACTCGGCTCAACTCTACTCGGTTTGTGAGGTTTTCCATTAGGACATAGCACCTGGTACCAGCTACTATTTTAGTACCTACTCAGCCGGGGTTCCAAGCGAGCTGAGTTGAGCTGATAATGTGACGTCTACTGGAGTCTCTGCGCCACACTGGGATTGGCTGCCACTCTACTTTTGTTCCTCTTAACTGCCTCTGTGTGTGTCATTTTGTCACTCTCGCGTCACTCATCTCTTCTGCTGAGATGACCATCACCCACGTTCCACTATTCCATTTTCTTCTTTCTCCATGATCCTCTTAGCCATTTCCCCCTCTGCCACATTGTTCGGTTTGGAACATCTCCCTCGCATCAAGCAGTATGTTACTGTAGTAATTGCTTTCTTCAGCTCCATTGGCCCAATAAGAGAAAATGGGCCTTTATGCTAATAGCCCATAAAAGGCCCTGAGCATTTCCCAGCAGGAAACCCGCACCAGATGATTTTATGTTGCTGTAACAGACAGTCAAGTCTTACCTCCGGATGGTCTAAAAATAAAACAGGGATTTGTGACAAACACAGTTTGTTCTGAATACTGAAGGTTATTGCACCGACTTACTTGTTTTGTCGTGATTCTATACCAGGCAGCACACAAATATGAGTGTCTGCATGTTTGTGTGTGTCATTTGTGTCCCTGTTGGATGCTGCTATCACAGCTGTTTGTGACTTGAATGAGGCTCAGAGGGAGAGTAGCTGCCAGCTTTGATGTCCTAATTATCTATCTATCTATCTATCTATCTTCCAGTTACTCTTAGTTTAGAGGTTTAGTATATGACTGTGTGTAAGCCTGAGTTCACCTGCTCTTCAAAGTCAGCTGGCATAATTTTTCGTGTGCTTGCAGGCAAATAACCAATGTGTGTCAGTGTATGTCTACGGTTGTGGTTTTTACCGTCTGACTGCACATGTTTACTTTGTTGTACAACGTTTGGCTGCACAGTGATGGAAGCATCCATGTGTGCATTTCCTGCTCTGCGATCAAACTTACTATCCTCTGTTTCAATAGCATGCACGCTCAGATGCCATCCATCCATCATCTATACACAGCTTAATCCTCATTAGGGTCGCGGGGAGGGGCTAGAGTCTGTCCCAGCTGACTTAGGGTGAAGACAGGGGACACCCTGGACAGGTCACCAGTCTATCACAGGGTTACACATACAGACAGTCACACTTGCATTCAAACCTATGGACAATTTAGAGTTACCAATTAACCTCAGCATATTTTTGGACTGTGGGAGGAAGCCGGAGTACCCAGAGAAAACCGATGCATGCACAGGGAGAACATGCAAACTCCATGCAGAAGGATCCCAGGCCCGAGCCGGGACGTAAACCGGGGATCTTCTAGCTGCAAGGCGACAGTGCTGACCACCAAGGTACTGTGCAGCATATGCTCAGATTCAGTTTCCAAAAATAAAATACACATATTGTCACCTTAACACTTCTACTTTCCTCCTTGAATGCTCTGGAAATAAGTTTCTCTAGTTGTTTTTGCTAAGGCAGTCTACCTTCTGTATACCTTTCAACCTTATTATACTTCTTCTTACTTTGCCCACAGCATGAAAACTATATTACGTTATATTCTAACATTAATTTGCATCTTGGGGGGTGAGGGGTGGAAGCTCCCCTTGAAAATTCCATTGATCAACTCCCTGTCAGCTGCTTACAGGATAACAAGACGAAGAGTGTGCCGCCATGTCTCTGTGGAGCTGCACGTAGACACAGCAGTGCTATGAGCTAAATGCTAATGTCAGTATGCTGATGTGCAGCTATGACAGTCCAAACCAATGTCATCACCTTAATAATATAATTAGTTTTGCAAATATTTTGCTTCAAACCAAATCTATTTTTTGTCCTGATGACAGCAATTAAGTTAAGTTAGAAGATCACTGAAGTGAAAATCAGATTCTCAATCTGCTTTATTGGCCGAGTGTGAACAACAACAAGCAATATGACTCTGGTGTTTCCCTTGCTCTGAAAGTACTTACAGGAAATAAATGAATAGATCAATAAAGCATGTGTTTAAACGAAGGAACGACAGTAAATAAGTGTTGAACTACTATGTACAGGTACAGATCAGAATCAGAATCAATTTTAATGGCCAAGTATGTACACAGCATACAAGGAATTTGGTTTCAGTTGTTGGTGTCACTCTAGGAATAAGGAAAAGATTATGATAAAATAACTATTTAAAAATATATATATATATAGAGATATTTACACATCTAGAAAAGAATATATATACACTGTAGTGCAAAACAACAATTGCTAAAGTGAGATGTGTGTAAAAGAGCATGTTTAATGTGGGCCAAAGTTTAATCTGATTTGCACTGATTCTGATGTAGGAATTAATACAATTATTAACAGTAACTACAAAGTCCTTGACACCTTATGTAAATGACGTAGGAGGATGCTGGGATCAAATATACACAGATATACGCTGAAAAAGAAATGTAAAAATCCTTTTAAAACTGTTAAAATCTGGCATAAAGCATGTTTGACATAAAAGTACATTTAAAAACTGCAAATACTGAGACAATAACTACAAGTGTCTGTAAAAGAACATTACTTGTAACTGATATAATAACAGTTAAAAGTAGAATTTTAAGGTCGTACATCGTAAAAGGAGAAATTACTCAGTAAAAATACAGATTTTGGACATTTAAACAAACATTATTTACTTTATTATTTATTTATCTCACATCTCATTCTTAACATATTGTACTGTTTATATTTTTGTTCTTTGATAATTACTTTTTTCTCTAATTTACCAAAACTGGGATCATCTGGGAGAGTTTCTTTAACAAAATGTTTTTTTAACAGGCATTGTTTAAATTATTTAGTAAAAAACAAAGAAAAAGAAGTTTAACTGATGTGGTTTTTGAATCTGTTCTAGGCTTATGTGCTTGTTTATGCAGTCCACAACCCTTTTGTCAGGTTTTTGTTTGGTCTGTATTCTTACTCTTTGGAAATTGCATCATATTATAAGGAAGGAAAGGACAGTTAATCTCTGTCTCTCTAAAATCGCTTCAAAATACCGGTTGCTGAGACTGGATGTGAACAGAAGTGAGCATGAGCTGACATTGTGTTTGTACATAAGTAAATGTGTACGTATTTAAAATGGATATAACTTGGAGTACTTAATGTAATTAACCGGTCTGGTCTCTATGATTATAGGTGGCATTAAATCTGGCTTTTTGTTGCATTTGCTAAAGAAAGGTTTTACTCATTTGCCTCAGACCTGGGCCATAAGAATCAGGAAACAAGAAGAATCACGAATCTTTACTGTCATTGCGTTTTCACACAGCAACAATTTGATTGGTGACTCCCAGCTATAGATAAAAAACTGAAAAAGGCACAAATAACAAATATACAAATAAAAAAATCCTCAAAAGATCAAAATATGTAAACGCTGGTATAAAGGACGGATGATAAAGTGAAGTCCAGTGCAAGACTCAGTTCTTTATTGCAAACAGTGCGCCTGTTTGTGTGTGCAGAGGGGAAATGGATTGGACAGCTCTGGGATAAAAACTGTTTTTCAGTCTGGAAGTTAGAATTTTTATGTTTCTGTATCATTCACTTGAGAGAAGCGGAACAAACAGTCCATTTCCTGGGCGGGTTGGGTTGGTGGCGATACGTCAGGCCTTCCTCTGGGAGAAGTCCACGTATATTGAGACCAGATCTGGAAGAGGACTTTCCACAATCCCCTGTACTGTTTTCATCACCCAGGCTAAGTCCTTTCTGTCCTGAGCTGTGCAGCTGCCGTACCACACTGTTGCACTGAGACAGAGGATGGCTTCTACTGTGGCTCTTGATGAAGAAAATAGCACACTTTTTGCTACAGATACTTTCCACTGTTACATGTCACTCCTTCATTCCATTTTCCATGGTTATCCACAATTCTTTTTTCTTTTGTTATTTGCAACTGTTTGCTGGACTTCTCATCTCTTACCTTTTGCTGCCTACCCAGGCCTCTTGATTTAATTTCCTTTTGTTCTTTGTTGTCTTACCGTCTGTCACTTATTAGCAACCATACACAAATGAACCACTATTCACCCTTGTATTTACATACAGCCCCCTCCCTAACTTCTGACCCACTCTCTGACCATCCCTACAAAATGTTCTGGGTCGGCTTCCCTTCACAGACTCATGCTCAGTGTTGGTAAGCCCACCGTATACCAATAAACACCCCACTACAGCAAACTTCAAAGGACTAAGAATGAAATTTCTTCACCACCTTGTAGAAGTTTGCCAGGAGCTGAGGGGAGAGACCAGCATGTTTCAGCTTCCCAAGGAAGAAGAGTCTTTGTTGAACCTTCTTTTCTAGGTGAGCTGGGTTCAGGGACCAGGGCAGGTCAGATGTAATATGGACCCCCAGGAACTTGATGTTGTCAACACACTCAACTGTTTCCCTTGAATGAAGAGAGGAGCGTACTCTGTCCTCCTGGACCTCCTGTAGTCCACGATGACCTCCTTGGTCTTGTTGGTGCTCATATAACATCTGAAAGCCACAATGTTGTGCCAAACCATCCAGTAAATACTGAGATAATTCAGTCCGGACCAAAGTGGCAGACAATTGACATTCACATCCTCTGAGCCGTGCTGCTAAAATGGTGTAGAAAGCCACCAAAACACTTTCCCTCCCTCACATGATGAGAGTGCATGAATTGCTACCCAGCCTGAACTTGCAGATTCAAAACATCAGATCAGAGCCAGACTGGGTAGACAAATTTCTGCAAACTGAGGGTTTTTTTTTTCCGCACAAGAGACACTCGTGCTTTTGAGAAGGGCAAACTGTGATTGAGGAGCACTCTGAGCCATTGTCACTGACAAAGAAGAGCCTCATATGTGTGCATGTGTGTGCGTCCTGAGTGGAGTAACACTATAGCCATCTGAAGCGTGAAAAGAAGCCTTGGAGCTGTGAATGCTGCTCAAGCAGAAAGACAAGAGGGAGAGAGAGAACTGTGGAGGGGAGGACGGGAGAAAGAAAGAGGAGAAAGAGGGTAATGTGTTGAAGGCTGAAGGCGGCAGAGGAGGGATGATTATTGGAGTCAAAGGTGCCAAGGAACAGCAGAGGACTCAAGAAGGACTCAGTCGATCATTTAGGGCCAAGCTGCTTGTTTGTTTTCTCAGTTTTGGCCTTCAAACAGAATGTCAGTTTTGTGTTATATGAGGACATAGAAAACAGAAATGAGCAATAAGTGATTAATTGCATGGAAGTGCTGGAATTCTGTCTTTGTTTCATTAAAATTAGCACATTTGCTGCTTTCAGCTCCACAATTGCAGATGACTACTTCTGTTCTCTAGTTTCTGATTCTTTTGTTCAAACATTAGGTGAATAGATAGATGTTATTTACCTTCCTTGACAATTTCGGCGAACACTCTCACCTTCCTCAGAAGCGCCTCACTGACAGCGTGACGTGTCAGCTGGCAGATTTTGACAGCCGGCATTTGCAGCACACTCAGAAATGTTCTGAGAATACTGTAAAAAATCTAATGCATAATTCATAATTCACATAAATAAAGTGCTGGTAAAATTACAGAAAGTGTACATGACTGACTTTTCTCTCTCTCTTTGCACACAGGAGCTGAAAGCATGAATTGGCCCTCAGGTTTGTATCAAAACCTGGAAAACTAAAAACATGTTTTTGACATTTGTCTTCGATATATTGCAGTTTCAGATATGGTGTCAGCTGCTTATTTTTGCTAATTACATGTCTTCTAGCATGTGAAAAACATCATATGGAGAAGTAAAGGATGTAAAATAATGATTTTCTGGGTCTTTAAAGGTGTCTGATATGACATTCAGAACCACTGGATGCAAATTACTGCCAAGAATAGAGAAGCTTGAATTTGAACACAGACATTCTCTGGTAAGGGGGCCATTACTCCGCTATATCTTTACGTCGCACATAATTGTTCCTGAAACACACCTATTTGATCTCTTAATGAGAGTTAAATAAGAAGACTGGTGCAACTAGCATATCTGTTTGATAAGTATGGAGGTTCAGTGTGGACTGTTCCCTTTATTATTAGGACCATAAGTACAGCTCTTCAAGCTCAATCTGGTTCTTTATGAAATACATAATGCATTAGATGCTGCTATACAATACCAGAGGCATCCATCCATCCATCCATCCATCCATCCATCCATCCATCCATTATCTATACACCGCTTAATTCTCACTAGGGTCTTGAGGTGCTGGAGCCTATCCCAGCTGACGTAGGGTGAAGGCAGGGGACACCCTAGACAGGTCGCCAGTCCATCGCAGGGCCACATATAAAGACAAACAATCACACTCACATTCACAACTACGGACAATTTAGAGTTACCAATTAACCTCAGCATGTTTTTGCACTGTGGGAGGAAGCCAGAGAACCTGGAGAAAACCCACGCATGCACAGGGAGAACATGCAAACTCCATACAGAAAGATCCTGGGATGTCCGGAACGCGAACCAGGGATCTTCTAGCAGCAAGGCAAAAGTGCTAACCACCAAGTCTCTGTACCAGAGGCATGTCCTTGTTAACATAATAATTTTTTAAAAGACTTGTAAAGGTAGCACTCTACAGTACTGGGAGTTTCTGTTTTTAATGTAACATTTTTTGACTGTGCACATTGATAACAAAGGCCTCAGCTAGAAACTGTTAGCTTAGCTTAGCATAATGCTGTTATGATTCTCCTCCTGCCCCTGTTCCTTCTCCCTCTTTCTTTCTTCCTCCTTGTTTATCTGCATCTATTTTGACCTATTCCTTTGGCTCCCTCTGTCTGTCATCTCTTTCCCTCTTGTCTCTCTCATCCCTGTGTCTTGCTCTCCCTGCTCACCTGTCTGCACTCAGCTGATTACTACAGGTGACTCACATTGCAGTAATCAGCTCACCTGCCCACAATATCACCTGTTCACTATTTAAACCCTGCTCATTCTCTCAGTCCCTGTCGGATCATAGATACTGTTCCCCACCAAGCCTGCCACTTCCAGACTGCTTCAGCCCCATGGACTCTGCTGCTTTCCCCATCCTGGATTTCCCCCCTCTTGGACTCTGTTGTGTTCCTGTTTGTCTGTTCATGGATTTTCCCCAGCCTGTTTTTCCCTCTGTTTTCAGTTTCCCCATATTGTGAGTAGCCCTCTTTAGCTTAGTTTTGTTAATTCAGTTCAGTTTTGTAGACTTCCGTTTTTGTATTCATCGAGTTTGCTTGTAGAGTTTTAGTAGTTTTGGTTTGGTTCTTTCCCCCTAGTTCAGTTCTGTATTTATGTATTGGTTTAGTTATATGGTTAAATAAATCTATTTGAGTTATTCCTTTGTCTGCCAGTTTCTGTGAGTCTGTGCTTGGGTTCTCCGGCTTCCTCCCCATAACAAATGCATGGAAACAAGGGGAAACAGTTAGCCTTTCTCAGTCCAGTGGTAACAAGATGGGCCCATCTAAGCCACCCATATCTGGAAATATAAAATCTGAAAACTACAATGGGATGAAATATCTCATCACGTATAAATATATTAGTATTAAAATGGTGGCAGACACTCCATCCATCAGCGTCTCATTTCAGCGGGTAAACACAAAACACACACAATATGAAAATACAGGTTATATTGCATCATCATACATGCTGCAAAAGCCTAAACAAAGTATTATATACGTCTGTCAGGAAAAGATAAAACAGGAGGCAGATTAGGAAAGATAAAAAATAAACCAAACATTTGACTTATGTCATAATTCGGGCACAACTTTAATTTGCTATATGTATCTTTAATTTTTGCCATGCCTAAGATTTCTTATATTCTGGCAGAAACAGGCTTCCATAGACAAACACATGAACACTATGACATGTTCACATTTAAACACACCAATTCAAACATGCACACACACACACACTCAAAGCTGAGGATATAATTGTTTCCAAGCAGCTCTTTGATGGCTGAGTCACTGAACATATCCTGTATCATATCACGATAAGAAGAACATCACTTTAAAGGCAGCAGCTGTTTCCCTTTCATCCTCTCCCCCTCTTCTTCCTTCTGCATCTCTCCATCCTCCCACTGCTTTCACAATGGTGTGCTAAGCCCGGGAAGATAGGGCAAATCCCTCCTCTGAGCAGAGCAGGCAGGAGAGGAGGAAGCAGAGCAAGAGGCCGAGCAGAGAGAGAGAGAGTCTGCTTCCTCCAACACTCCTCTCTCATCTGGCCTTTCTATCCCAGTCCAGCCAATCAGCTCGCAGTTCACAGCAAAGCACTGACAACGGTTTACTGCTAGCTTCACGCTGATGTGTGTGTGTGATGTGTGTGTGTGATGTGTGAACCTGTGATGATGATGATGTCACAGGTCCAGCTTCCTAAGCCACACGTTTGCTCATCTTGTTTCCTCCGTCCTCCTCCTGAAAATCTGAAAATTAAAATGAGAGAAAAGCCCATTTAGGTTAAATTAACAGTTTTCTGTGGTGAATTTCAGCATCTTCCTTCTGGACGGAGGTTTTTAGTCCCAAGGTGCAGGACAAAGCGTTATAAAACATATTTGTTCCCTGTTGCCGCCACTGAGATCAATAAGAAGTAGAGACGTTGCACTTTATTTTATTTATTTATCTTATTTTTTAGCTCTATTTAATGCTGTGACTTGTAAATTTTATGTTCTTATCCTGGTTTTTATCCCAGAGATGCTTTTATTTCCTGAAAGTTTTTTATTGCTTTTTGTTACTCCGCCAAGGAACGTGGCGGAGTTATGGACAATCGGCGTCTGTCTGTCTGTCTGTCTGTCTGTCTGTCTGTCTGTCTGTCTGTCTGTCTGTCTGTCTGTCTGTCTGTCTGTCTGCTAGCAACATCACTCAAAAACGGACTGACAGATTTGGATGAATATTTCAGAGAAGGTCAGAAATGACACAAGGACCAAGTGATTAGATTTTGGCAGTGATGAGGCTTACAGTCTGGATCTACGGATTTGTTAAAGATTTCTGTATCATTGCAACCTTGACAACAAGGGAACACTACGTCAGCTGCCTGATGACAATCACATGATTGCGATCCTACTACAAATCCACCACTGTGGACCGCAAATTTTGTACAGATTTTGTTTGTCAGAAATCATACAACGACTGAGCAGCCTTGGCAGAGTACTAGGCTCTCAGAGTACTTTTCTTGTTGTGTTTTGCTTTTATTATATTATAAAAACAAAAACTTATGTAATATCCAAAATTCCCCCCATACAGATTGAAACAAGAATTTTAATTGCACTGACATTCTTGCACTGCACATCTCTGCACTTTTAAACTTTATTTTTATTTTTTCTGTTAAAAAATTTTGCCACCCGTGTATATATTGTAAATAAAGCTGCTGTAACAATGTAAATTTCCCCTGGAGTGGGGAGAAATAAAGAACTTTATCTTTATCTTTATCTTATCTTAAACCTGTCTTTATCCAGTGTTCTGATTTCTGTCCTTTAATCCACTGCAAGCAAGCACACACTTAGATACATAACACGTCAACTTGCATATTTAAATATAAAATTTCTGAATCCTGAATCAACTGTAGAGGTTTCAGAGTAACAACTGTTAGTTACATTTTTACCCAATTCACCTAAAATGTGTGACCTCTTTGTAGCTTTTGTGCAAAGATCACAATTTATTGTTTGACTATTTTTGAGGTGGAAACGGGTACAATCCAAAGATTGGAGACATCAGTCGCTTATTCCTGCCAAAATAATCCGGCACAAAGATTGAATTGATTAAAGAAAATGTTGATTTATTAGTTTTAAAAGTATTCTATAAAAAGACATGGAGGATATAAAAATAGCTTCACATAATCAAGCACAGTGAAAAATAAACTGTAAAACTGAACGTAAAGGAAGCTAATTGGGCTTAGGTACTGTCAAAAATGAGAATAATTTGCTGTATTTCATCCCAGGATAACAGTTGAGCCTGTTTTACATTAGTTACGAGCACACTGCAGTATAATCAGCATCATTAATAGAGTGTTGTCTCCCTCTGGTGGATTCTTCAGGCTGCACACTAACGGAACAGCTGAGCTTTAATTGTGTAATTATGTTCTAAAAAAACATCAAAATCACATCGTCATGGAGGCAAAAATATTTCAAATGTGTTTTCCCCCTTGGTGTTGAGTTTTTGTGAGCCTACCTACGTAGAGCCTGACGTTTCAGTGCAATTAAAACATAAATATATGAAAACGTCAAATCTATAAGAGAAGAACTGGACATGTGGCAGCAGTTGTTTAATCATTATGGGGTGTAAATCTGGTTTCATTAACGCCTGACTGCCTGGCTGTCTGTCGGATTTTCTGTCTGTCTGTCTGCATTTCCTCTGAGCCCAAACAGGTGCACTCCATGGAGGCAACATGCTGCCTTCACTGGTAAGACAAAAATCAGAACTTTGAAAACATGAGAAAACGCAACGTGAACAACCGACCCTTTTAGTTTTCAAGTGATCGCTAGTATAATTACAATAAATAAATGCTATTTTAGAGGTTGTGAAGGTAGACTACACTGATGCTTTCTCATTTTTGCCGACATGTGTTACTAAATTTTATTTTTTATGCCAGAAACACAAGTGTGATTATTAGAAATCCAATGATAGCTTGTAATCCAAATTAGCATTTATGGTGTTTCAGATTTAATTAAACTTAAGTATAAGTGATTTATTTTAATTATTTATTTATTTATTTATTTATTTTTGCATATGAAACATTAGTCTGTGGTTGTAAATTATTGAGCACAGTGAAGATAATTTTAAAAATTATAAAAAAAAATATATTATTTTGAAAGAATAATTGCAAACCTCAATGTAAAAGAACTTTAAGGGAGATTTGCAAATGCCGGGTAAATAGTGACTGTTTTAAAACATATCAATAAAATAACTGTCTGATTACATTGGAAGAAAATTAAGCATTTCATAAAAGAATATTTTGCACCATCTGAATTTTTTTAAAGCTAATATACAAAGTTAATACATTCTTCCCTTTAAAAATGAAATATTGCAAAAACAAACAAACATTTAAGAATGTTCAGATCACATAAACTATTTTTGGATATCGTCAGAAGTTTGGTAGAGCTGTGATCACTGCACAGCTGTGAATTTGACACTGAAACAGCACAATAACTAAACCAGGGGTGTCAAACATGCGGCCAGTGAGTTCAATCCGGCCCACGGGACGACTTTGCAAAGTGTAAAAATTACAGAGAAGACATTAACTGCAATTTTTAAATAAAAGCAACAGCTGTTTTAAATTTGCTACAACTTTTATCTATTTTTATATATAAATTTCTTACCTTTACAATGTAGGTGGACAATTTAATCTTTTTTATTTATAGCTCCCACTTTAGTTTGTGTGGTGTGGTGCTCAGCATTACTACGCAGATGTGTAAATGAATATAAATTTTAAATAATTACTAGATCTTGACAAGTTGCTTTGATTATAAAGTAAAATACTAGATTATTCAGTTCCAGATACCTGTGACTAAAAGCTTAGTTCCTTTTGTAGATTTACCATGATCTTTTGTGGTGTTTTTTTTTGTCTCACTTGTGTTGTTAGTCTATTTTTTGTCGTTTTGTTTCCCGCTTTTGTCATTTTTTGTCTAATTTTTGTCGTTTGTCCATTTTTTGTCACTTTCTAATAATTTTTTTGCCTTTTTTGTTTAGTTTTGTGTCATCTGACTAATTTTTTTGACATTTTCTCACTTTTGTTGTTTTGTGTCTCATTTTTATAATATTTTGTCTTGTTTTTGTTGGGTTTTTTGTCTTTTTTGTCTGGCTTTTGTCATTCATGTCACGTCTTTCTCGTTTTGTTTCTTGTTTTTGTCTTTTTGGTTTCTTTTTTGGCATTTTTTGTCTTGTTTGAGTCATCTGTGTAATTTTTTGTCTTGTTTTTGACCATATTTTGTCGCTTTGTAACTTTGTCTAATTTTTTGTCAATTTTTTGTTGTGTTTCATGTCGTTTGTCTCATTTTTGTCATTTTGTTTCTCGCTTCTGTCATTTTGTGTCTCATTTTTGTCGTTTTGTGCTTCTTTTTGTAATATTTTGTCTTGTTTTTGTTACTTTTTGTCTTTTTTTGTCTGACTTTTGTCATTTTGATCATAAAGTGAAATACTATATGATTCAGTTCCAGATACCTTTGACTAAATGTTTTGTGCCTTTGAAGACACACTGTGATCTGAAAGTTGCAATGTGTAAATGATAAACTGGGGTATAATACTGTTGAAATTGCACTTATTTTTCTTAAGAAATTTCAGATTATTCATGTTGTTTTACAACATTTTCAGAACGTACTTTTTTCGCTAAAACAAAGGGATATATTTGGAGTTGTTGTTATTTATAGGTTATTATGCAGTGTATTGTGGCTTCTGAACTAAAATGAGTTTGACACCCCTGCACTAAACCCTGCGTGTCAGCAGCTGGGAGTGTCTGCGGTGTGCGGGGGGTCCGTGAACGCAGCAGCGCTCTGCCCTGCTGACGAGCCGTTGCTTGTGGAAACAGCTGGTGGTTTCTGTCAGGGGATTGAAGCGACATAACGCGAATAAAAGTTGTAGCCTGACCCGAAACTGAGTGAATGCGCTTCACCGTGAGTCTCCGCTGCTGTTCCGACACGTTCCGGGAAATGACACCCGGTGGACGACACTTTACCGGGCACTTTGTTAGTTACCCACCGAGCCTGTTCAACGGCTGCTAACGCGCCGCTAGCTAACTTTGTTCTCCCGTAGCAACTGAACGGGATTTTTCTGTCGTCGCAGAGAAGCTGTCCGGTGCTTAACAGTTTTCAGTCTCGGCGTCAACATGCCTCATATTCATTATAAATTCTCCTCCAAACTGAGCTACGACACCGTGGTGTTTGACGGCCCGCACGTCACCCTGGAGGAGCTGAAGCGGCGGATCATGGGCAGAGAGAAGCTCCGAGCCGCCGACTGCGACCTGCAGATCACCAACGCTCAGAGCAAAGAAGGTAGGCGACATGTGTGATTGGTTTGTCTGGACAGGTGAGCAGGCAGGTTGAACTTTGGAAGGAGAAGGAGAAAGAGAAGGGAACACGTGGTCGTGCTTTGACAGCTGGCTGCATGTTGCGTCACCTCTGGGGCTCCAGAAAAAAGTCAGTCGAGGACAAAAAAAAAAAAAAAAGAGAGGGTCCGAATGAATGGAGTCCACATTCCTGCTGCATTCACGGCCTCATGCACCTTTTTATTAAACAGCCTGCCGGTGCTGGAAGCAAGCGGGTCATTCCAGAATTGGAGGACATTTTCCGTCTAAATTTCAAATAATCCATGTACAAAATACTAAAACACGTGGTTGTTGTGTAAATGTATTTGTCCTGAGACCAAATCTAAAAAACTAGAAGAAAAGAATGTTTGAAAATAGTTTTAAAATACCAAATAAGTCTGGAGTTCCCCTAAAATGCCATTTTCTCTTGTCCCATCCCCCTGGTGACCAAATTGAATCTCAAATAAAACAGTTAAAATGAAATTTAAATCTCGCTTTTTTTAGTACTAGTTTTTTTTTTCATTGATGTCATTGATGTAATTGTAGGAACATTTTTTTAATCAACATAATATTTATCATGCGTGGATAACCCAGTTACCATAGCCTTTTTAGCTGGTAGAAGAAGAAGAAAACAGTGAATGACATGATATGCTGGAATTAACATCATCAAACAGTTTTCCAAAAGAATGGGTAGAGCAAAGCTATGTCCTCTCTTCTATTTTTCATATTTTCATAACATTGTCAGCCTTCATTGAATGTCTCATTCTAACTCATTCAACCCTGTTATGCATATAATCAGGAAAAATCTAATTCTTTTTACTTTCTTCCATTAGTAAATTTGTCCTCTTGGTCAGCAGTAACGTCTAGCTAAATATCTAGCTTCTACTCCTGAGAAAAAGCTAACATTAACATGGATTGGCAACCCTGTTACTGTAAAACATGTAATAAAAATTATACCATTGATGTGTAAGCTGAGCCAATCAAGCCATTGATAGTTTATTACCTACTATTGATGAATATGGAGCAGAAAACCTTAAAAGAAAAGGTCTATTATTCAGAACTTTTGAAGCCCAAATGCAGTCCAATTCTGGAATGACTCAAGTCTCTGGATAGATGTAGGTTAAAAATAGAAAAGGTAGCAAGAGGGAGCATGACCATAAGGTTAAAGAGCAGCAGCCGCACGTGCAGGAAAATCAACATCTATTGGAATATCTTCTGACTTACAGGCAGCATAAAGTAGAGCAAAGGTGTCCAGATTGCACATGATAATCGCATTAAGCTGTGTCAACATCCTGCACAGAGGTTTTGAAATCTATCAACCACATCTCATGATTCAGAGAAACAGTGCAACTAGAAATAACAGCTTAAAGAGTAGCATATACACAACCAGTCAAAAGTTTGGACACACCTTCTCATTCAATCTTTTTTCTTTATTTTTACTACTTTCTACATTGTTGATACATACTGAAGACATCAGAACTATGAATGAAGACATATGGAATTATGTAGCAAACAAACACTTGTAAAATAACTCTAAATATCTTTTATATTTTAGATTCCTGCTTTGATTACTGCTTTGCACACTCTTGGCCTTCTCTCAATGAACTTCATGAGGTAGTCACCTGAAGTGGTTTTCACTTCACAGGTGTGCCTTGTCAAGGTTAATTGGTGGAATTTCTTGCCTTCTTAATGGGGTCTGGACCATCAGTTGTGTTGTGCAGAAGTCAGGTTGGTACACAGTTGACAGCCCTATTTGACAACTGTTAGGATCCATATTATGGCAGGAACCAATCAGCTAAGTAAAGAGAAACGACAGGGATGAGATGAACCACAGTGAAAGCAAAAGGACCAACAAGTGCTCAGCATCTCTGGAACTCCTTCAAGACTGTTGGAGAACCATTTCAGGTTCTACCTCATGAAGCTCATCCAGAGAATGCCAACAATGTGCAAAGCAGTAATCAAAGCAAAGGGTGGCTACTTTGAAGAATCTAAAATCTGAAACATAAATAGCCATGAAAATAAAGAAAAACGAGAAGATTTTTTTAATGACTGTGTGAAGTCCATCAATGGAGAAAGCACCCATGAAAAATTCATTTTCAGTTTCTTGGGTTGCACTCATGAATATTTGTGTAATTTTGCAATTTGGTATGTGGTTCCCTACATAATCTGCTTCTTTTCTTATAAAATTGTTATTTGCTTCTTAGTTTGAATTAATTTCCAAACATTTTACCTGCATTTTGTAGTCAGTAATGCTGTAAAACTCTACAGCAGACACTTTTGAAGACTGACTACCCAGGTGAAGACAGAAAGACTGAGCTGTGAAACTGGTTTCATGCTGACACTGAGAAGAAGTTTCAGAAAGTGAAGAAATGTTACCATCATTATTTTTCAGTGCATTGAGAGAGGTTTATGCTTTTCTGTTCACCTTCAAAAACATCTTAATTGTTTTTATGAGAAAAAAATGCTGCTTTATGTGTGTATTTGCTTAAACAGCAAATTGCCTACTATTTATTTATGAGAAATGTGCTTTTTTTTACGGTTGATATTTTCTACATGACTCTCCTGTTATGTATTTAACCTCAGCGCTTATAATGAAACTAATATTCTGCGTTGTTTTTTTTAAAGAATACTGTACTGCCATTTGACTTAGGTATTTTTTTATTATCAGTAGTTTTATCGTAGTTGAGTAATATTTTTCAAATGTAAAGGTACTTTTACATAAGAAGTCCTTCCACCACAATGAGTAGTTGATCAAACACTTTACTGACAGAACTTAAATCTGGAACTATTTCTGCGATTAATAAATGGTTAAATTTTGAAGGTGGTGTCTGCAATTCTGGAAAAGATTGTTGATATTTATCAAGTTTACCAGATTTACTGTCCTATACTCCAACTTTAAGATGCTTAACCAGATATTTCAACCTTTTCAGATTAGAGTGGTTGCTTTTGTTTGCCATCTACGACACATTTTTATGACATTTTCTTGACTAAATGATTTATAGATAAATCTAGAAGATATTCATAACTATCTAATATAAGATTTTATCAAAGACTGTATATATAAAATCAATGAAGGCTGCATGATGTCTCTTAACCTGAGAAATCAACTTATGATTCTACATATTTCTGTGGATTTCAAAAGTTCTTCAACATGAGCTAATCCTCAGCCTTTAAACCCTCATTTTTCTCCATCTGTTCCTCTTAGAGTTCACTGATGACAACAGTCTGATCCACAAAGGCTCCTCAGTCATCGTTCGGAGAATCCCCATCAGTGGAGTCAAGCCCAGCCCGAGCAGCAAGACCCACAATATGTACGTGTGTGTCTTTGGGTTTGGCAGCTGATTTCCTGCACTGTTATTAGATTTAATATCTCTTTTGCAGCAAAGGCTCCACCCTGACTGAGCAAACTACAACCTGGCAACCACAAGTCTGCGTTGTGTAAAGGGTTAGTCATGGATGCTCACTAAAAAGTGGTGCAGGTTGATGGATAACTCATACAGAGGATGAGTCCCTGTTAATGCTCATCAGGTTACTTTTGAGCAGCAGCACCTATTTGCATTGCTTTTTAAGTGAAGACACTAAAGAAGGAAACAATATTTTGACAGTCGTTGTGGAGAATCTGTTGCAGAATCCTTCAGGTCTTGGTGGACAGATGATCAAACAAGGTTTTGCATAACATTTCCGTGACAAAATACTCACAGAAAAGAGTAGAACAGTAATGACACGGTGACATACTTGGGGATTACCCAGATATTAGTCAGGCTTACACAGTAGAGCCAGCAGTGTTGTGGGTTTTTATGCTTGGAAAGCAGGACCTCACTGGAACAGACCTCTGGTCATGTGATTCGCCCCGTCAGCAGCATGCAGGCCGGTGCAGAAGAATGAGGCCTACAGAGTGGCGTAACACCAGCCACAAGATTAAATGCAGAAAATTAACCCTCTACCTGCACAGTCAGGCTGGTTTACCTTCAAAGTGCCTCCAAGGAAGAGTTGAATTTGAAAGACTTTTACAGTCACATTTTATATTAAACTGAAAATCATAAAGCCATTGTAAATGCATTTTATTAAGACTAGTGAAATTGTTTTCTAAGTAGCATTTATTGCTTAGTTAATGGCCAGTAAAGTTAATTGTTCAGTTAAATGAGCTAAATATTGATGCTGCAATGACACAGGATAAAACATTAATAGTAAGATGCAAAGAAATATTTTATACCCTTTTCACAAAATACAACCGTAGATTTTGGATGTTGACATTGAATCTTGAAAAACATGTAAAATACACAGAAGATCTGTTTGAGTTCAGACAGCAGCTTTGATAAAAGCCTGAACTGATTTTTCAGATCTATAATACCTGGTCAGTAAGGAGTTTAGTGTGTGGTGGATTAAAAAATACATAATCAATGGAGCTCTGATAATTCACCATGGCAACAGGTAAAGATCCACTGTTTTTATTCAGTGGAGTTGGAAATATTTATGGCAATGAATGCACATTTAGCTCTACATTGATCAACCACAACATTAAAACCATCTGCCTGGACTCTGAAGGCATCAAGACGTTAGCAGCGGATCCTTTAGATCCTGGTAGTTTTGAGTTGGGGCTTTCGTGCTCGATTAAATTGAGATTTGGGGAATTTGGAGGCCAAGTCGGCACCTTGAACTGTTTGTTCTGTTCCTGAACCATTTATCCCACTGAAAGAGGCCTTCAGGGAATGCCGTTGCTGTGAAGAGGTGTATGTGGTCAGCAACAATTTTAGGTGGGTGGTTCATGCCAAAGAAACATCCACATGAATGCCAGGAACTAAGGTTTCCCGGCAGAATATTACTAAGAGCATCACACTGCCTCCGCTCTGTGTGCATCCTGTTTTCATCTCTTCCTCAGATAAATGATGCTTCCACATGATGCACAAGAAAATGTAATGTGTCAGATTAGACCGCTTCCTCACTGCTTTCACTTACATGTTGTGCTACATTCCCACTAATGTAGAAATCATTGCAGAAGTAATATTCGACAGACATTGTTGGGGTAACTTAACACCCTTCTGGGAGTTGGATTGTTCTCCCAAATTAAACTTCTGCAAAATAATGTAGTCCAGTATCGATGGCACAAATGAGGAAGTGAAACGTTTTGCAGCTTTTTGGCGATGGAGGGGAGACAGAAACTAAAAAGGTTCAGTTTACAGTCACAGAAAGTTACAGAGTAAAGAGTTCAGTTGAGCTTTTTCTCATTTGTGTTAAAAACATGAAGGAACGAAATTAGTTACTCAGGTCCAGCGGCATACAAAATAGATATGAAGTATAACAACTAAAACAGATCTATGATAAATAATTTAACAACCTAAAAGCTTATAATAAATACAACACATAGCTTAAAAAACAGCATGTTAATTTTATGTCTTCATTTACCTTTATTTAACCAGGAAGTCCCATTGAGATTAATTCAATTCAATTCAATTTTATTTATATAGTGCCAATTACAGGTCAAATTGTCTCAAGACGCTTTACAGAACCCATATGCCTGAACTCCCAGAGCAAGCCCTAAGGCGACAGTGGCAAGGAAAACACCCTTTTAACAGGGAAGAAACCTTGAGCAGAACCCGGCTCCTTATGTGGGGGGACCCATCTGCTACTGGCCAGCAGGTTGAGAGGGACAGAAGAGGTAAAGAGGCAAAGGGGTAGAGACATGGGAGAAGAGGAGGGTGGGGAACAAGGAACATACAACACACAGTTTAATACATGCATGATACGCTAGATGATACATACAAAGTACAAGCTAACATTGAAACTGATTCATAAATTTACTGTTATGGTGCAAGACTATATATATTACATATATAGCTGGTTATAAAATTCAAACAGTATGTAGATGAAAACATCAAGTAAGATTAGAGATCTCTTTTACAAGGAAGACCTGGCCAAGGTAGCAGCCATACAAAATTTAGCAGTTATATAAAACGGATACATGATACATGAACAATTAACTGTAAAACAATAAGACAGACTGACAGCTATTCAAGGACAGTGACCTCTCAAGAAAATCACTGACACTCTTCCTTTACTGTATCCTTTATGATATTCTTAAACTCATTAATGGATATGAATGTTTCTAGTTTAAGAGTTTCTTCAAGATTATTTCATGACCATGGTGCTGTTTTGCTAAAGTCTGTTAGAGCCCGGGGAACATTCAAAAGCAGCCACTTGGAGGTGCGCCGATGGTAACTGCTAGAACTGAAAGTGAGAAGGGTGCTGAGGTATTCTGGGAGTTTTCCCAGCAGAGCTTTATAGATGAACATATACCAGTTTTGTTGTCTACGACTGCTTAGTCATGTCCAGCCAACCAAATCAGAGAGAATACAGTGGTGAGTTAGAGATTTTGCATTTGAAATGAAGCGCAGTGAAGCATGATATACTGAATAAGGTCTCTTTAAGGTGGAGGAGGCTGCATGACCGTACAGTATATCACCATAATCAATCACAGATAGAAAGGTGCTTTCCATGAGTTTTTTCTTTACAGAGAGTGTGAAGCATGCTTTATTTTATAAATAAAAGCCAATCTTCAATTTGAGTTTCTTAACTAAGTTAGAGATGTGTATATTAAATGAAAACTTTTTATCGATCCATATTCTCAAGTATTTATAGGAGGACACCCTTTCAGTCAACACATTATCAGATGTAAAAATTCTTAGATTGTCAAAGGTTTGTAAACGATCCTTTGATAAAATCATAAACTTTGTTTTCTGGGCGTTTAAAACCAATTTTAGATCCTTTTAAAGCTCTTTGTAATAACTGAAGTGCAGTCTGAAGTTCAGAAGGAGCAGATGTATAGATCATTGTGTCATCTCATCTACATACAAATGCACATTGGCTTGAATGTCTTAAAAAAAATAAAAATAAAAATCAAAAACAAGACAGAAGCCAAAATGGAAGCTTGGGGCACACCTATAGTTAACTCAAGAAAGTCTGATTTGTAGCCCTCTGATTGGACACACTAAGTTCCACCTGCTAAGTAATTTTTAAACCATTTGAGAGCCTTGGAACCAAAGCCAGAATCTCTGAGTTTGTCTAGAAGTAGTTCATGATCCACTGAATCAAACGCTTTTGAAAGATCAACGAATAAGGCGGCACAACGCTGTTTCCTGTCCAAAGGCACCAGTGAGATTATTTGTCACAGCCATGGCAGCAGTGACCTCTTCTAAGACCAAACTGGTACTTAGATAAAATATTATTATCAGGTAAAAACTGTTTCAACTGTAAATTGACCTAATCGATTAACAGTGCATCAATGCCCTCAGTACAGAGTGCAGGGGGCAAACTTTAAGCCACATTTTTGTCAACTCAGGGTAAACACTCAAAGCTTTCATTAAACCCACTTTCTAGAATACACAAGTAGGTCAATGACAGCTACACAAAACAACGTTTGCTTTGGAGGAAAATTCTGGGGCAAAAAAAATGTTATATTGAATCTCAGTCAATCTTTACTTGAGTTTATTCTCTTTTCTTTAATTGTCTAAAGTGTCTTTGAGTGTGTTAAATGAAATATTGTCCTGTAAACAATAAATAGGTGGCCGTGTGACACTGAAACAGGTTGTGCTGGCTGTGGTTGTCCTTTTCACACGTGACATGAAGAAATACCTTCCTGGCACGATTCCAATGTGATGAAAGGAGATGAAATGTGCAGTTTTGTTTGTTTAAAGGCCAGTGTGAAGCTTCAGTAGTCTGAGTTGGCACATCAAGCAGAAGTCCTCCTAAGTTAGTCACTGTGATATAAAATTCACTCTGCGGCACCATCCCTCCGCTGCAGCCCAGGAAATCAAAGAGAAAGAGGGAATTTGTAGTAAAAAAATGAAGATATTCACTTGATTTGTTCAACACAGAATGCTGAATGTTAGCTGTTTTAGCACAGACATGACAAAAATGTAAACCTAACCTAAAAAGTTGTTTCTTTCTGTGTTTCAGTGAGCAGTCCGACGTCCAGCATCACCACGCCTTTGGAGCCAGCAGAGCAGTATGTAGCCAACCCAAATCCCACAGCACGTCGCCTACAGCTCCACAAAACACACACATTTTTAACACTGTGCTTCGAAAGATTTCTGAATGTACTTTTAAAATTTCATGTTGCATCTCTCAACAAAGAAATAAAACACAAAATACATGTAAAAAATGGTGTTGTCCAACATAAATTATCTACATATCATCATGATTTAAAGGCTTTATTTCTCTTATTTGAGTTCCTGTTGAAAAGAAGAAGTTCAGTATTTGATTTACAGGAGGCTTCTGCTTTGAGGTAAATCATGTTTTGCAATAAATGAAAAAAGTAGTATTTGCACCTTCTACAAGAAAAGCTAGTAATTAAACAGGTGTTTTATGGTAACCTTGAGAGAAAAGCCTACATTTGTGTGTGTTCTTTCAAATAAAGGTCCTCAGCTGTTTGTTTAACAAGCTGCTGTGTCACCAGTCAGTGTTCATTGTTGACGTCGGTTCAGCTTGTGTCTGTGGGAGGTGAGAGCTGCTCGGGTGGGTCAAACATTATCAAGCGGACCAGCTATTCACAGCTGATAAACCCAACTGTTGTTTTACGATACCAACTCTGCTGACTGTCATTACGCAGCGGTGTGTCATCGATGAGCTGCTTTAGCTTTTATTGCTGTTTGAATTCAGTGAAGTACTTTACAACCACTGGATGAGTTTTATATGGTTTTATTATATTGGTTAGGAAGTTAAACCACACGGCTGCCTTTTATTGGTGTCTTTAAATTTGGAATATTGTCATCAACATGATTAGTGACAATAAATTAGATTGTACACTACCATTCAAACGTTTGGGGTCACTTAGAAATGTCCTTTTTTTTTGAAAGAAAAGCAGGTTTTTTTCAATGAAGATAACATTAAATGAATGATAAATCCAGTTTAATGAATATAGAGCAACTTTAACTCATTTTAGAGAAACCTTAACTAATATAGAGCAACTTTTACTACTATGGAGCAACTCTGACTAATGCATAGCAACTTAAACTAATATAGAGCAACTTTAACTAATGTAGAGCAACTTTAACTCATTTTTGAGCAGCTTAAAATAATATAGAGCAACTTTAAGTAATATGGAGCAACTTTAATATAGAGCAACTTTAACAATATCAACTTTAGCTAATATAGGGCAACTTTAGCTAGTATAGAGCAATTTTAATTCACGTACACTACCATTCAAAAGTTTGAGGTCACTGAGTAATGTCCTTACTTTTGAAAGAAAATAATTTTTTCAATGAAGATAACATTAAATGAATGATAAATACAGTCTAGACACTGTTAATGTGGTAAATGACTATTGTAGCTGGAAACAGCTGATTTTTAATGGAATATCTCCATAGGGGTACAGAGGAACATTTCCAGCAACCATCACTCCTGTGTTCTAATGCTACATTGTGTTAGTTAATCATGTTGAAAGGCTAATTGATGATTAGAAAATCCTTGTGTGTGAGTTTTCATGGAAAACATGAAATTGTCTGGGTGACCCCAAACTTTGAAACAGTTGTGTACATGTACTTCCTAAAAGAAACAACAAAGACTTTGGCATTCTTACCTTAACTACCTCGTCAGTATAGGTTCATTTTATCTCACATCATCACATTTTTCAAACAGTTTCTACTCTAATTTGCTTTAAACTTTTTTTATTAAAATCTATAGATATTTAAATGGCATCTGTGATATTTTAGATAAATAGCACTAATTTTGAAAGAAAAATTGTGAGCATGTTTTTTCACGTATTGAAATTTGAGGCTGTTTACATGACAATATCTCTAGGACTATTATAGAAAAAATGCCTGATTTTTATTTTTTTTTTACTGTTTTGCATCATGTCATCTATTCAGAATCTGCAATATAAAACAAGTAGGTTAAATAATCTCAGATTATGGGTGAATCTGGAAAAAAAATTAAGCTATCAAGAAAAAGTTCTACCTTTAACAAAAACAATTACAAAGCAGAAGTCAACTAGTAATATTTATTTAACCATCTGTACTTGGATGTCACAATAATTAAAAAAAACTGATAGAATATTGTTTAATGCGAAATACTTGGTCACAAAATCCAAGTATTGTTATTTTTGTGTGCCTTTTATAAACTGATTGGGCAGATATTAGAAGTTGTACCACACAAACAAATATTCAGCTTGAGAATGGTTCTTTAAAATATTGCAGATTTTTAATCAATCCCATGATGAGAAATGACAGTAGAAATTTCTGACTTTTATCTTTAGTAGTTATTGAGATATTGTCACCCAAACATAGCCTCAATGTGTGAAAAACTATGCTGAAAGTGGCAAACTCTCTCCACAAAATGCTCGATTTTTGAATGTAAAAACTTTTTTTTTATCTGGTTGTACAGTCCTGATGAATACCCTTGAAAATTAATACATTGCTTACTTTTGTTGATAGTTTTAAATCCACTCATTTGTTTATATTTTACTTCATTAGGTTTATTCGTCTGATGTTGTGCAGCACTTAAGTTTCCTTTAAATGTGCTTTATAAATAGACTGCCATAGATTTGACTCTTTAAATCTAGGAAATGAAGGATTTAGGTTGTAATATTAATAATAATTGAAATAAGAATTGCACAGAAACCTAATGTCAACACAACTTCAAGAGTAAAAGGCATCCAAGCATAAAAAGTCTCTATATTCAAGCTGGATTTGTAGTATTGCACTTTTAAGAGCAAAAAAAAAAAAACAACAAGGCCTCTCTTGAACCCATGTCCCAGAAACCAAGTGGAGTCCTGTTTTTATATGCTGAGTTCTTGTCGTGGTTTTGTTTGTATTTCAGCAAACTAAAAGCTTTTCCTTGCTGCAGTCTGAATTAGTTTGCACTCACATGACCTGATGTTCTCTCTGGACTCTCAGTAAGAGAAGTGTCTGCCACTCTTTGCCATCCTTTAAGTCTGTTAGTCTAAAACTTTTACCCATAAAGTCACTGTGATATGTATTGATTATGTTTGACTTCAGGGGAAAGAATAATGCTGAGCCACTGGTAATATGTAAAACTCAGGTAACACATTTTGGAGTTTTCTCTTCTGTAGAAAAGACAAACTCAATTGGAACAAACGCTGGAGTCACTTTGTCCATTGGACAAGCTAACAGGGTTGCTGCGGTCATTTAATAGTGCATTTTCATAAAGTTCAAGACTTGCAAGAGACAAATTTAAAATGCAAAACCCTGCCTCGTTTGGTTCTGATTGTAGCACAGGATTTTAAATTGGTTTAAATGGTTTCTGCCTGTAAATATGTTTGAGTTAAAATGTAGAAAAGTTTATGAGGTGGAAGGTTGTAAGCAGAGAAAGAATGACCAAAAAGCAGATGTTTAATAGTCTTTTGTTTTGATCATTAAGTAAAGTACTATATCATTCAGTTCCAGATGACCTGTGACTAAAAGTTTTGTGCCATTTTGTAGATAAAATGTGATCTGTAAGTTGTAATGTGTAAATGATAAACTGAGGAAAAACGTTGTTGAAATTGAATTTGTAGTCAAGTTGTTCATAATGTTTTTTAAAAAGACAGTTCCTTAAATGTGAACATTTTCAGAATTTACTGTTTTGCACTAAAACAAAGGAAAAAATTGGAGTTGTCATTATGTATAGGTTATTATGCTGTGATTTTACTGATGCGGCCCAACTGAGATAAAATTGGACTGGATTTGGCCTCTGAATTAACATGAGTTTCACACCCCTGTCTTATGGAGACCATGAATGTTTTTATATAAACGTTTATGGCAATCGATGCAGAGATATTCAGTTAAATCTCCCAATGTCAGCCTTATGGTAGCACAGTTAGCGAGATTTATCCTCTGAAAAGTGTGAATGTTTGTAAAATATTCATCCAGTGTCTGTTAAAAGTGATATTTCAGCTACAAACAACATTGTAAACTATATAACCACACTGCTAGCTCAGCCTAAAACACTGTCCTCATCAACAAATGCTAAGAAACAGTAAAGAACTGAGGTCATATTAATCACCAAAACTGACATTACCTAGCTGAAAGCAAATATGTTTCCACCCAACAAAGCAAAAGAAAATGCTGCCTTGATGGAAATATCCCAGGTTGCATTGTATTGTTGGCTTCTCTCTCCATTTTTCAGCGTGAACAGTTTTGAGACATGTAGAGTGAAGTTGGCTGGAGGTGTATTATTATCTACACTGTCTGAAAATCACTGCTGATAAACATTTGATCAACTAAAAAGCCTATGAAAGGGAAAATTTGAAAGGCAACATTTGCTTTGCTGTTACACAAGAGCTCACCAATAGAACAGGTGTTAAAGCATGCACTTTCATAGGATAAATTGTCTTGTTTTAGAGCTAATCTTTGAGCATTTAAAAAAATAAAGCCACTTTCATTGGGCTTGGTGTAACTTTAGTTTGTATTTTCAAACATTTGTGGATTTGCACTTCCTAATCTTTTCTCAAATCGAGTTGTAACTTGGAGTTTCTCATTGTGAAACTGACTTTGTGTTAAATTCTGACAGATGGATGACCAAAGTTCCACCAGAGCCTTGTCGTTTTTCTCCAAGGTTTGCTCTCTTTTCTATTTTCATTTTCATCTTGGTTCATGTGCATCAGTTCAAATTCAATCTAGCATCTTTGTGTGTGATGTGTGTAGATGCAGATGGCTAACCTGGTAGAGGCAGATGCGTCAGAGGAAGACAAAATCAAATTTATGATATATCAATCTGCCCACGACTCCATGAGGTGAGTTATGTGTTTAATGCTTTCAAATCTTCTCCTTCATAGACATTTATGTCTCCTGTTTATCTCTCTCCACCTGATTTTCCCTCCTTTTAATTTAATTTATGCCAAGTGTTCTCATGTCTTTTCTTTACCTCTTCCTTATTTTTTTATTTTTCACCTCCTCTTCTCATTTTCTGTGTCCGTCTCTAGTATGAACAAGAGACTTGGCACTGCCCTTCCTATGAATTACACCTGTTACCGCTGTGGGAATACTGGACACCACATCAGGAACTGTCCCACCAGCGGGGTAAGTGCACTCCGTGTCACATATCTGTAATGAGGCGGCGACTTGCGCAACTTTTGTTCTGCAAAGAAATAGATTTGATTTGTGCGTCTTTACATTTTTTGTAGTCATTTTTGTGCGCTGATGCTATTTGAATTTGCAGGCAAGCGTTGATTGTCAACTATTATGCCTGTGCATAACAGTAAATGTAAATGTGTGTGTGTTTGCCAGCAGGATAAAAACTTTGAGGCTCCACTGAGGATAAAGAAGAGCACAGGCATCCCTCGTTCTTTCATGGTCGAGGTAGATGATCCTACTATGAAAGGAGCCATGCTGACCAACTATGGACGATACGCAATTCCTGCTGTAGATGCGTGAGTGTGAATCACAATGCCAGTCTGTGTTTACATGTTGTTTCCTGTCTTTATTAACTCTTCTATCTTTTAGCACTGAAAGAGCATATCTCCCAGTATGTCAAAACATTCCTTCGTAAAATTCATTTAGGGAAATTATGGAACTTGAATACTTTGTCGGAGCTTCTTCTTTAAGAGTCTGTTATGCATGAGGCATGATGGAGTGATAAATATGACTGGGCTAATGACCTTTATTGCCTGTATATTGACCCAGTTAAATCCTGTTTCAGTTCCCGTCTCAGTTAAATTAGTCTGACTCACCACATGTAGACTGCAGATATAAGCCTGCCAATTCAGGCAAAGATTTTTATCATTTTCAACAACAACAACAACCTGCAAGCGGAAACCTACGTGCTAAAAATGGCAAATTTTGTTGAAGATTTTGGTCTTTGCAATAAAGCAGGACCACTAGTGCATTTTATACGTGATTGTTCCACCAAAACAAGGTCCCCCGGCACTATTTTGCAGGGACACCATCACTGCATCCTGGGCTTAGCACTGGCCAGGACGTTAGTGATTGGTTTAAGGAAATACAAATGATCCCCTGTAGCAGAATAGTCATTTTTGTAGGCAATTCTTGTGTGGCTGGTCTAGAATACACTTTAATCAGCAGTTATTACTCTGGCAAAGAATGCGGTGGAGTTATGTGACGACTGGCGTTGGCTTGTCTGTCTGTCTGTGAGCAACATTACTCAAAAATGGACGAACGGATTTAGATGAAATTTTCAGGGAAAGTCAGAAATGACACAAGGACCAATTGATTAGATTTTGGCAGTGATGCGACCTATAGTCTGGATCCACAGTTTTATTAAAGATTTCTGTATCATTGCAACATAGCGGCACGGCGTCACTGTAACTATGACAACAAGTGAACACTACATCAGCTGCCTGTTGATGATCGCGATGGCAATCCTGCTACAAGTCAACCGCTGCGGACTTTTCTATCGGAAATGATACAAGGAACAATTGATTAAGCTGTGGGGGTGTTTCTGAGTCCCATCAATTCCCATCTCCCGCTACATATTTAGGTCTCGCACTTTGGTATCCATACATAACATACACATGCATAATGCATGCCTGCTCTCAGCGCAAGGTCATTTTGTTTGAGGGTTCATCTATATTAAATGGACACATTCTATTTTGCCGTGATTTCTGATCATCAATAACTATTAAACAAATGCTGCATTTCTACAAAAAAAATACTGCATTTCTTACAATGCCGTATGAGGGAATGGACAGCCTTGGTGGAGTACTGCGCTCTCTGAGTGCTTTTCTTGTATTTGAAATGGACTTATTCCAAGATCACAACACTACAATAGCTACCTCTTTAGCTCTTGTGGTAACTTGAATTCATCAGAGCTAAAATTACATCATGTTGTTAATCTAACTTGGTAATTTAACCAATATTAAGTTTGTCAGGATGAGATTAATAAAGTAAATTCCCAAATCATTACTGTAAATGTTTACCATATAAGAGACAAAAGGTTAGGACAATCTACTCGGAGTCTCTTAAGTCAAAACATCTAAATTCGCTTTCCTAAGCTTAAGATAAGATCAGTTTTACATGTTACAGCAGCTAGATACAGATGAGGCATAGAATGAGCAGCGCAAGAATTACAAAAGTACCACTAAAAAAAAAAAAAGTTTGCTAAGAAATTAAAGACATTATGTAGATATAATAAGGACATGATGACTTTACATATGGATATGTACACAGCTTGTTGTGGATGTGCTCATTCTGTTGTCTGTCTGTAGTGAGGCGTATGCTATTGGCAAGAAGGAGAAGCCTCCGTTCATTCCACAGGAACAATCCAAATCTGAGGACGAAGATGATCCCATACCTGAGGAGCTCCTTTGTCTGATCTGTGGAGACCTGCTGAGTGACGCTGTAGTCATACCTTGCTGTGGAAACAGCTACTGTGATGACTGTGGGTGTCTGCTACACAAACACACATGTCAAGACAAACCTAATGCACTGCACAACAAATAAAGTAACTTGATCCTGATATCCATACTGGCAGCACAGGAACCACTGTGTCTGTTTCTGTAGAACCTGGTAATCGGTTGGTAGTGGATTCTAAATGCTAAAATATGTACACTACCGTTCAAAAGCTTGGTGCCACTTAGAAATGTCCTTATTTTTGAAAGAAAAGCATTTTTTCTATGAAGATAACATTAAATGAATCAGAAATACAGTAGATATTGTTAATATGGTAAATGACTATTCTAGCTGGAAACGGCTGATTTTTAATGGAATATCTAGATAGGGGTACAGAGGAACATTTCCAGCAACAACAGTAGTGTAGCGTAGTGTATGTTTTACCTGCCAAAGTTGACAGAGAAGTAGAATAATGGTTGCTATGACTCTGTAACTGTTAACACAAGTACATGTAAGATCACAAACACAATCAAGATCTTCAAAAACTCTCTGAGATTGTGACTTGCTTATATGTTGTACTAATGGATGGTGCTTCACATTTCAACCCTCTTTCTGTCTTATTCAGGTATTCGCACCACTTTGCTGGATTCAGAGGACCATGACTGCCCCACATGTGGCCAGTCAGATGTCTCCCCTGATACCTTGGTAGCCAATAGATTTCTCAGACAGGTGACCATGCGAAACAGTAACAGTAAACACACTATACTGATAGTTACATAAATGCTTTTAGAAGTTGTGGATTTGTATTACCTCTGTATTCTGTCTCACCAGAAGTAATCTTTTACCATTCATCTGTTTGTCCCGACACAGACTATTAATAATTTCAAGAGAGAACGAAGCAACACTAAAACCTTGAAAAGAAAGTCTGACGCCTCCCAGACCCAGAATTCAACTCCGACACCAAACCCTGTCGCTACGCCGCCTCCTCCTGTTGCCACGCAGAACCAGCTGCAGAAGCTTCAACAGTCACCCAACAGTCAGCAGGTGAATTTCTTAATGGTATGTTTAATCTCAGAGAAGATATCAGCCCTGCAATAATTACTGTTTTCTTTCCAGGACCAGACATTTGCCAGATCTCAGGATCAGTTCTCTTGTAAAAAAAAAACAATTTAAATAAGTGTTAAAAACTACAGTAAAGTAGATATTTCAAACGGTATTCTCTATATTTTTAATAACCTAACAACAAATATGTATTTACAGTATATTTCAATTGATATCGACTGGTTTAGGTATTGTTTATTCTCAGGACCTTTTCCCCGAAGCTAAAACTTTCTTGCAATACTGTTCTATTCTAATCTCTGCTATATTCTCTTGATGTGTCCCCTCTTTAGGACTCTCTCCTTGAACATCCAAAGGCTACAAACTCACCACCATCATCTCAGGCGTCTGGACCTCCTACATTAACAGGCCCTGAGTCTGCTGACAGCACACCTATCAGTTCCCTCCAACCTGTGCAAAACTCCCTCGAGACATCTGACAAGTATGTAAACACAAAAACGCAGAGATACATGTAAAACTCAAACATCTCTGATTTGCTCTAAACTTTTTTTTAGCATAAATTATGAATATTTAAAATGGTATCTGTGTAATTTTAGACTGAAAAATCAAGTACTTTCCAAGAGAATTTTTAAAAAGTCTGTCAACCTACTTGAAGTTTTTTCACACTTTGTATTTTGATATTATGTTTGGATGACAGCTATTATTTCTCATCATGATTCATCACCATGATTCAGATTCTGCAATACTGCACAACTAGATCAAATAATATCTGATTATGGGTGAGTTGAAAAACAAAGCCGTCATGAAAAGCCCCATCTCTGAGCTCACATTAACAAATAAAATGAATATGCAGAAGTCAACTCGTGATATTAATCAGCCACATGCAACTGAATGTCACAATAATAAAAAAAAAAAACTGAGAATATTTTTCAATATGTAGTCCTTGGTCCCAAAAATGAAAAAAAAGTTGTTAATGTTGAATTTTCATACCTGAGTTATTACAAGTTGCACCACAAAAATAAAAATGACACTTGAAAATGTTTATATAGTTGATAGAAATGACTTTATTGACAGTTGCTTTTCAGGTGATGTGGTTTTGTGATTGTCCATCCAGCGTGGTTTGTTAGTTCCCTTCATTTTTCTCATAGACACCAACAATGTTAGTGCAATTTACTGATCAGAATAGGTCATTTAAAGTGTCTCTTATCCAGATAGATTTAATACATTTGTATTTATACTAACACACATGCACCACCGTTCAAAAGTTTGGGGTCACTTAGAAATGTCCTTATTTTTGAGAGAAAAACTATCAATGAAGATCGCATTAAATGAATGATAAATCCAGTGTAGACATTGTTAATGTGATAAATGACTATTCTAGCTGGAAATGGCTGATTTTTAATGGAATATCTACATAAGAGTACAGAGGAACATTTCCAGCAACCATCACTGCTGTGTTCTAATGCTACATTGTGTTAGCTAATGGTGTTGAAAGGCTAATTGATGTTTAGAAAACCCTTGTACTATAACGTTAGCACATGAATGAACATGAAATTGTCTGAATGATCCCAAACTGTTGAACGGTGGTGTATATTTGTCTGTATTGGCCAGATGATAGATACAGTTTATTGGGCTACATGCAAATAAGGGTTGGTCCTTCTCCAGCCAGAGTGGTAGGAAAAATGCCTAAAGCTGTTGGGTAACTGTCAAAAATGCCAGAGGGATCATTTTTGGACAGTTGAACTTGTGTAAAAACCACACATAAAGCTGTCTGTTATATTCATAATATAAGATCAAGACAAAGGTTTTATTATCTTCATAAGCTTTGCTTTAACAGCTCAGGGCAGCTTCTGTGTGATAGCTGGAGACGGTTTTTTTTTAGATGGGGACAGAATTCTAAAATTAAGGTGAAGCAAATCAGAAATATGAGAAATATATATCCATACTCGTTAGTTTTGGTGCTTTCTGACTGTGACGTATGGACTCTTTATGTAGGGTGACTGAAAGAAACACATTGGATGACTCAGCGGCTATTTCGTCTGTACTGGTTTCAAACAAAGATCCCACTGATGCTCCTTCAGAGCCGACACCACCGGTGAGGACACACAAAACCCACAGACGCACTGACTCTATGCAGCAAAATTCCTCTGTATGAAGTCTTGTGGTGTTTGTGTCTGTTTAGGTTAACCACACTGTTGTGGCAGAGCAGCCTCAGACAGTCAGTGTGAATCAGCAGCCCTCTTCTGCAGGTGAGTGACTAAGAGACGCTGCCGCTTTGTGTCATATTCCATTTGCTACTGTTTACCAAGGGTTCTGACATTTTGTTTGAGCATTGGTTAATTATTAGCCACATCACTAGCACAAGAAGAGAGAGAAAAGAACAGTTTTTTCCTCTCTGAATCCACAGATCGAGTCTCAAGACCTTCTGGGTCATCAAACAGCTGGGACAGGTCAGTGAAATTCGATACAGAGGGGAAATCCACATTGTTATATCAGCAAAAGGGACAGTGCAAACATTTAAGAAATATCTTCAAAAAATAAAAATAGATCTAAAGTATACATAAATACTAGTTCAGATTGTCCAAATTCCTCTGGATGTGGAAATAACAATATTGCACAATAAATAGTATTGCACAGATTCTTTCATGAATAGAAATACTGATAGAGAAGTATTAGTATTGCACAGATTTTATCCATATTGTTCAGGTTCTTTTATATGCAGAAGAATTGATATTGCACAATTTTTAAATGTACAAATTATTCACAATTGTGTTTATACACTACCATTCAAAAGTTTGGGGTCAGCCAGACAATTTCATGTTTTCCATGAAAACTCACTCTTTCATTCATGTGCTAAAATAACTGCACAAGGGTTTTCTAATCATCAATGAGCCTTTCAACACCATTCGCTAACACAATGTAGCATTAGAACACAGGAGTGATGGTTGCTGGAAATGTTCCTCTGTACCTCTATGGAGATATTCCATTAAAAATCAGCTGTTTCCAGCTACAATAGTCATTTACCACATTAACAATGTCTAGACTGTATTTCTGATTAATGTTATCTTCATTGAAAACAAATGCTTTTCTCTCAAAAATAAGGACATTTCTAAGTGACCCCAGACTACTAGTAGTATATATATTCCATCTAGTAAAGACAAATGTATATATATGCAAGTGTATCTATGAAAACAGTGGGATAGCTTTTTCTTTTAAAAAAAATAGCTGATTTGGTGTATTAAGAATTATAAAAACAGTAGTGTGGCTGATGGTTTGAAAGAGTGCAAAAATTATTAGTTGTATGTAAATATATGACAGTGTGCAGTTTCGGTAAATGAATAGGAAGTGCATGAGGCAGCAGTTGTTAATAGTTGTCAGTATCTGTTTACAGCTTGAACATGTGAGAGAAACCATCAACCCTCCTTCAGACTCTATGTATGAATTAATGGAGTGATATTGGGATTCTTAACTGTGATGAGATTTTTAAATTTCTTTCTAGTCATTAAAAATGTCATATTTTATATTTTATTGGATGGTTGCTGGAAATGTTCCTCTGTCCCCCTATGTAGATATTCCATTAAAAATCAGCTGTTTCCAGCTAGAATAGTCATTTACCACATTAACAATGTCTAGGCTGGATTTCTGATTAATTTAATGTCATCTTCATTGAAAAAAAAGCTTTTCTTTCAAAATTAAGGACATTTCTAAGTGACCCCAAACGTTTGAACGGTAGTGTACATAAATACTAGTTCAGATTGCCGTAATTCCTGTGATGTTGAAATAATAATATTGTACTTAGAAATAATATTGAACAGATCCTTTCATGAGTAGAAATACTGATAGAGAAATATTGCACAGATTTTATCCATATTGTTCAGATGCTTTTATTTGTAGAAAACTTGATATTGCACAGTTTTAAATGTACAAAGAATTGTGTGTATATGTGTGTGTTTAGGCACTGTTGTATATTTGACTCTATCCATACTTTCAACACTAATGTCTCTTACTCTTCCTGTATCTTCCCCACAGCTCCTCTTCCTCCTCAGGTTACCCCTCGTCCTTATCATCCTCCTCTCCATATCCAGCTACACCTCCATCTCTCTTTCCCTCACCCCTTTTTCACACATACCTACTAGCTCACCAGTCTCACGGCAGTTACCCTCCTGGATACCCACCAGCCACGCCCGTCTGGACGCTTCCAACAACACCCCAGGGTGCGCCCATCCCTCCCCTCTGCTCCCCAGCCTCCGCCTCCTCCATCCCTGCCCTCATCCCCAAGGAATGGTACAGGTATCAGAGGAAGAAGAAGGAAAGGTACACGAAGCACTCGGCTGGTGGGCGTCTTTTTCTGAGCAGACGCTGGGTGTTATATTGTTTTCCAAGAAATGTGCAGCTGACCATTATTTAGAAACACGATGGACACGTTTTGTTTTTAAATGCATAATGTTCCACTCATTTTTGTCTTGGTCATATTTACTTACAGTATGGATTCAGCAAATGTTTATATCATTCATAAAATTTGCATCTGTTAAAGCAAATATCAAAAAATATATTTTTAATTGAATAGAACAGAAATCCCGTACACATTTGACTATAGTGTGACTTTAGCAGCTTTGTAGTGTGTATCTAAGTGTTGTCAGGATAGTGTACATGATAAATTGAAGATAAAATATATCCCTCTCCTCTCTCTTTGTCTCTCAGGTCACCTCACAGAGGATCTAGCTACAGACGCCCCTCTTCTCATTCTAATTCAAAGTCTTCTAAATCCAAATCTTCTCGCTCCTACTCTCGCTCTTCGAGCCGCTCTGGATCTCGCTCCCGGTCCCGATCCCAAAGCAAATCAAGGTATTTTGGGTCCCTTTTAAGACAGATGTTTGGTTGCAGTTTTGACTACAGAATGATTTTACATTTGGAGCTTTGCTCCGCCCTGGATTGCAAATCTTCTAAATTTACAAAAACGTTTTAACATGCTAATTTGATTTTCTATTTGAATTTGCTCATCATTTATTTATCTATTGCGCACCATGATACCCATGTACATGTTTGAAATTTTATTATGAAAAGCTTAAGTTTAGAATCATAAAACCTTCAAACATAAAGAAATACAAAATTAAACCTTGAGATGAAGGCATCTCTAGTGGGACACAGCAAATAAAAAGACTGTAAATAATTTAGGTGATGCAGCATTTGGCATGAAAGAAAGTTTTAGCAGCAGGTTAGCTTAGCTCTAAGACTGGAAATGCAGAGAAAAATCAACAAAATATTGATCCTGGGACTCTCTGGAGTCTCTGCTGGTTGCTTTAATGTGACATATGAAACATCTTCACATTGACCACATTCAACCTATCAGTGCAAAATGAGTTACAAGAAATGTCTTCATAGTAATCAATCGTGTCTCTATTTTGACTTAAAACTGAACAAACCATCAAATTGTTAAATAAAAATGTCCGTTTTGTGACACGATGTTGTAACCACATTTTAGCTGGTTAAAAATAGAGTGAAAAGAATATGAACCAGTTTTCAATGAACAATTGATGTGTCCTGGATGGTGTTTCCTGGAAATGTTGAGCTGTTGGGTTTAAATAACATGACATACTTTCTTTTATATATTTCTGATTTGCTTCATCTTCATTTAGAATTGTGTCCCCGTCTCAAAAAAAAAAAAAACATGTACCCAATTTTTACCTTCCTGTCATTAATAAGATGAAAAGAGAAATTAGATACACACAAATAATAAAGCCCATGATGCATTGAAATGTGTGTGGCACATAAAATGACTGAATCTTTTTTTTTTTTATTTTAGACCCCGTTCCCCTTACTCCCGTCAGAGAGATCGTCGGACCCGATCTCCTCCCTCCTGCTCTTACACCTTTGGTTACAAACGCTCACGATCCCCTACACCGTCCTCGTCATCATCACCCCGAGTGGGTTACCATTCCAGGTCCAAGTCGCCTTCAGATCCCTGGAAGAACCGCCATCACAACAAGAAGTCGGCTTCGAGCAGCTACAGCTCCAGGAGGCGAGGAGAGTGCTCAGAGAGGGAGTCAGGAGGGTCTAGAAGTGGTTCAACCAGAAACCTATATGGCCAGCATAGAAATCAAACTAGCAGGCAGGACCTGGATAGAGAGAACTACATGCAGTGGAAGTACAAAGAGTGGTACGAGAAATATTTCAGCAGCTATGTGGGCCACTTCCCTCAGATACCTCTTCCCTTCGTAAATCTTTTTCCTCCTCCTTGTCATCAGTTGGAGGACAGAGAAGAAAGTAGAAATCATTCACATGCTAACTTGGATTCTCGCTACCGACCACAAAGTAAACACGCAGCCAGGATGGATGGTCGGTCTCCTTTGTCAGAGTCATCCAGTGACAGTCGCTCCCCTCCGTCTCAGTCTTCAAGCGACAGTCTCTCCACGCCGTCTCATTCGTCCAGTGGCAGCCATTCCTCTCTGTCTCATAAAGCTACTGACAGCCATTCTCCTCCCTCTCAGTCGTCCAGTGACGGTCGCTCCACACCGTCTGAAGACGGAGCTCAGAGTTGCACTGGGAAGCACAAAAGCCCGACAATCACACCTACAAGGAATAGTGAGGAAGTAGATCTGCAAGACAGAAGCACAGACGACAAGCAACCGATACTGGAAAAATTGGAGCACTTTAGCACTCTGAAACATGAGCATAGGAGGATGAAGAAAGTTGACAAAGGAAGAGAAGAGGACTCATCATCCCTTGACTCTACAGATGACAGCAGAAAGGGCCTGAGGAGGAAGAGCTCTGGACCAAGCTCCTGTAAGGATGGCACTCCAGTAAAAAACAAAGCAACTGACAAAGATGCCTCAGAATCACCTCCGCTGAAGCTCAATAAACCTTCACACAAAGACGATGAAAGAAAAGTCAAAGGAGAGAAGAATTTGGAAAGAGAGAAAGGATCAAGAAGAGGCAAAGATTCAGACTCTAGACATAAAGAGGAGAGACAGCCCAGAAAGAGAGAGCCAGACAGGATGAATACAGACAGAGAAGAAACCTCCAGAGGCAGCAGAGCTCCTGACTCCAGATCAGAGAAGAACAGAAAAAGAAAGGTGGAGAACCTGGAGAGAAATGAGAAAGAGAGTAGTCTTTCTGTTAAGCCTGAAGGCAGAAAATGCCTAAAAACTGAAGTTGCAGAGAACCTTGAAACCTGCAAGAGTGAATCTCTGAAGTCACTTGATAAAGAGGAGAAGAAAAAAGAGAAGAAAACATGGCCTCTGACAGAGGGAGATATCTGGGAGGGAGGGATGGAGGTGAAGCCTCAGAGGAAGATCAGCATCAACATCAACCTGGGTGGAAAAAGGCAAGAGGAGAAGTCTGATAAACAGGACCCCTCTTATTTTGAGAGCATTACAGGGAAATCACAGGAAAACATTGAGCACACTGCTATTAGAGAGGAGGAGAAGTTAAACAAAGACAAGATAGAAACTGATGTAAATGAAAAGAAAGAATCCAGCAGAGACCAGGAGATTTTGTCTGAAGTTAAAATAAAACCAGAAGAAGAAGACAGAAGAAAGATGTGGGACAAAGCTACCTTTGTGTTTGAGAAAACTGCAGATAGGAAGGAGGACAGTGGAGAAAAAAAAGACAAAATAGAGGAGGAGGACTTTGACTTATGGCACTGTGCACTTAGAGGAGTGGAGGAGAGTGTCGGGGGAAAAGGGGAAGAAACAGAGAGAGTGAGAGATGACTGCAGAGAAGAGGAAATGGGAGGGTTGGCCACAACTCCCCGAAAGGAGAAGACAGAGAAAGAAAGCACATGCAAGGAAAACAGAGGTGAAGCAGACTATACAGAGAGGTTCAACTCACAGAGGAGCAAAAGAAAGGGCCACCATGATGGATCTAAGTCTACACCAGATGATGGCAGGTCAGATTATCCAACTATCTGCATTTTATACCGTCTTTTACTACATTCTTCATTCTACTCTCCCACATCGACAATAAATAATACGCACTTCAGTATTTTAATGAACAATCAACAGTGTCATTATTGATCAATCTGACAATTAAACTAGTTTTGCCTTGCCTTTCAAAAAACAACTAAGAATTGAGAAAGAAAAATCATCTTTGGAAGAAGCAGAAGTTTTTCCTTTAATAGACTATCCACTCCAGTACATGGAGATGCCCAGTTACTCATTTACTTGTATTTCTTTTGAGCAACTTTTTTCTGTTATTTTTGTGTCTTTTTTCAAAAAACAAAAAAATTACCATTCACCTTATTTGATTAAATGTGAGGTCTTTAATGATTAATTAACACTTAAGCATTATCTTTAAGGCTGGTGGCACAGTGTTGTTTGTTAAGTTTGCACATAACAAAACTGATTAGGAGAACAGGGAATAGAGGAGTGTAGACAAAAAGATATATTCATTCTCCTGTAGTACAAATACTGAACCTGTGTGCTCATACTGCAGCTGATTACCTCTATGTGGCAGCCACACGTGCCCAGAAGGGTGCGCTACAAAGCCAGATTAGTGACGTATGTTGAGCCCAAAGCCCAAGTTTTCAGTTTTGTTTTAATCCAAATAGAACACTGTGTTAACTAATGCTGTACAGCTAACTTCCTCCAAATGAGTTTCAGATTTAAATCATCTTCAGATGTCTTCTTTTGTCTGACCGTCAGTGCACAGCCAAAATATATTCCAACAAGAAAAGCTCTCAGAGAGCGCAGTACTCCGCCAAGGCTGTCCATTCCCCCATATGGCATTGTCAGAAATGCAACATTTTTTTGTAGAAATGCAGCATTTGTTTATTAGTTATTGATGATCAGAAATCACTGCAACATAGAATGTGGCCATTTCATATAGATGTACCCACAAACAAAATGACCTTGTGCTGAGCACACGTGTGTTATACATGTGTACGTTATGTACGGATACCAAATCGCGTGACCTAAATATGTAGCGGGTGGCGGGAATTGATGGGACTCGGAAACACCCCCACAATTTAATCGATTGTTCCTTGTATCATTTCCAACAGATAAGTCCTAATAAGTCTGCAGTAGGGTCGCAATCATGTAATCGTCTGCAGGCAGCTGATGTAGTGTTCACTTGTTGTCATAGTTACAGTGACGCTGTGCTGCTATCTTGTAACGATACAGAAATATTTAACAAATCCGTGGATCCAGACTGTAAGCTGCATCACTGCCAGAATCTAATCCATTGGTCTGTGTGTCATTTCTAACCTTCCCTGAAAATTTCATGTAAATCCGTTTTTACATTTTTGAGTAATGTTGCTGACCGACAGAAGGACAAACCAATGCCAGTCGTCACATAACTCTGCGTTCTTGGCAGAGTAATTACACCAACAAAGGAAAGCAGCAGTCTGAACCAGACAGTCTTGCTTGAAAAGTTTCTCAGACAATTAGGTTTTTAAACAGATGTTCCTTCATTTTCTGCCACGTAGTTCATTATTTGCCTTACGTTCAGGGTTTTTCCTGTCTAGAGGAAATGTTGGCACCCCCGAAAAAAGTTATAGCCAGCACCTAAACAAAAGTGCCAAAATGTTTGGAATTTGACATCCAAAATTAGAAACTTAATTTTGTAACCGGTTTTGTGAATTGGAATAAAGCATAATAGACATTTTTGTTTATCACATAGTCGGCAATACAACAAAAATGTCTGTCAAATCGAGTAACAGAGACTCATTGCCTTTAGTGTACGTGGATCGGCCATGTCATGTGAATATTATAATTCAGTTAAAACCCTGTAATGTAAGCACATAATCACCTACACTGAATTAGAGTTTCTTACGATTAGAACTCGCAGCGAAAGACATCCATGTAGCGTGATTTTTAACTCTTGGTTTGCGTGTGTGTTAAATACAGTAGCGCCTCTGTGGTGGGCAGCTGTGGAGGTGAAGACCATCAGGAGAGGTGGACAGTGGTGACAACTCTGGAGGAAAACACCGAGGACCGAGCTGCAGATGTACTCATACAGGTGTGTCTGCTGGACCGGGTCAGACAAGGGGCCACCAGGGTGTTTTAAACATGTGGAGGAAGTTGCATCAATAAAGCATTTGAATTGCACAAAATTACTAATATTTGTATTCTGTATGAATTTCTTAGCATTTTTTTCTTGTGTAATTACCCCTTGCTATAAGTGGCGCATGCACAAACAAAAATTGCATGTTGTCTGAGTCACATTTTACCCCTTTTTCTCAGGTGCCTCGCTCCAAATGGGGGAACGAAGGCAAAAAAGAGCAGGATGAAGGAGAGATCAGAGTTCACACTGTCTCTCCTGTGGCTCTACCTCAACCATCAGTGACCAATAAGGAGACAGGGGCAGACAAGGAACAACAGAGACGGAGGTCAACAGAGAGAGGCAGGGATGGAGTGATGATGAGAGGGAGGGACAGGGAGAAAGAGGAAAACGCCACTTCGTCCTGGTCGCACAGGAGTGTGGCTCCCTCTAGTGGCAAAAACAGAACTGACAGCACCTCCTGTTCAGAGAGAGAGAGGCAGAGGGATAGAGAAAGAGTGAGGGAGAGATCGAACAAGAGCAAAAGATCAAAAGAAGAAACTAAGGAGGAAGAGAGGAGGAGAGATGGGGAGAGAGAGAGGGATCGCAGCAGCTCTGCCTCAAAGCAAAGGAGAAATCCTCCTTCCTCATCTCACTCCATTTCACCGTCGCAACACAAAGAGAAGAGAGACAGTCAGCGAGAAGGCAATCAGGGCAGCAACAGCGGCAAGTTCTCCACTGTCAGAAACAGTACAACAAGCAGAGCTACCGACCTGTCTGATCGCAGTGCCCACAGACCATACCGAGATGTGGAATCCAAAAGCGAAGACCATTTCCACTATGGTAGTTACCAAGAGCGATCAGGGAACTCCAGCCACCAAGATAGATCAGCAGGGACCCACCCATCTCCACCTTCCTCCTCTCTCAGCCACAGTAAGCGGAGAGACCTGCTCCTCTTTGAATCCTCTGCAGGGCCTAAGAGAAGGTCCCCTAATTGGGGAGTGATGCAGAACAAAAGTAGAAATGACAGCGAGGTAGAGGGAGGAGAGAGGAAGGTGAACATGGTGGATAAGGTAGTGAAAAAAGGCAAGAGGGAGAGAGAAAATCAAGAGATGGTGGCCGGAGGTAGTTGGTGGGAAGATGAGGATGATAAAGTGGAGGAAGAAGAGAGGCCCAGCAGCCAAAGCAGCAGCCAAAGCAGCAGCAGCAGCTCATCAAGCCAGAGCAGCAAAGACAACCAGAGAAATGAGAGGAACAAGAAGGAAAGAAAACACGAAAAGGAGAAGAGACAGGAGCTGATGGAGGAAGGAGATTTAATGCAAGAAAAGCAAAGAGGAGGACGGCACTAAGCTCTACTCAGTCATGAGTGAAATTTACTTGATGTTTTTCCTTTCTCTGATCAAAAGGTGCCTGGTTTTATTTTGTTTTTCACTTTTATTTTTGCCCAGGATGCTTTTTGTTTCACCTTAAGATGTCATATCTAATATACATCAACCAAAAATGCTCAAAGGAAAAGCACCTTATACAAAACACAAAAATGAATGTGAATGAAATCAAATGTCAAGGAATTTGCACACGACTTGCTCAGGGCTGCCAGCAGCTGTATATCATTATAACTGAACCTGCAATGTTACAGTGTGAATGAAGGGGATGTTACATTTTGACAAGAAGTCAGTAATTTGATTTGCCTATAACAGGAGCACAGGGATACATACAGAGGATTGTGAAAAAGAGCTTGTTATTAATTTAAAAACAGATACTGTGAATATTTATGATTTCAACCTCTGTGTTGTCTTACTTTTTTTTAATTTTGTAAATGTTTATTCTAAAAATAACTGCTGGATGGATAGATAATTTACCAGAAGAAAGTTTAATTTTTCCTGTTTTGAAGGAAATAAAAAGAAATATCCATAAAAATGTTGTGTTTTTTTTCTTTCTGGATGACCACTGACAAGTTAGTAAATAACAGTAGAAATGTATTTTTATATATACACAGTAACTTATACTACTGTATACTACTATACTACAGGTAAAGTGATAATGCAAAAAACCTGAGACTCCAGAGATACTAAATTTGCTTTTTTTGTCAGTGCCATTTAAACATACCTACATATAAGTTAATACTAATATTCTGTTCAGTAATGTTATGAAATTGTATTTTTTTTTTTTTGAGTGTCTTTTAACTGAATTGCCATCTGAGAGCATTGTAGCCATGCAAGCAGCATAGCGCCATTTAGCAAGCGATAGCATGCTAAGCTAATATGGACTTCAGAAATGCCCATATTAACGTAGCATGCTAAGGTAATGTGGCCGAACATGTTAGGCGAACTGTTTCGTTGTTCTGCTTCTGGATGTTTTAAAGAAAGAAATGCCAAAACTGAAACACTACTCAGGTAAGAAGTTGTTTTAAAATATGTTATTGTTATGGATGTGTTGAATTTGATAGATAACATTGATCTATTTTAAGCTAACCTATGTTGAAGTAACTGTCCTGATGCTAATATGTACGTTAGAAATGCCCATATTGACTGAGCATGCTAAGCTAATGTGGCCGAACATGTTAGGCGAAGTGTTTTCGTTATTCTGCTTCTGGATGTTCCAAAGAAAGAAATGCCAAAGCTGAAACACTATTCAAGTAGAAAGTTGCTTTAAAATATTTTATTGTTATGAATGTGTTGAACTTGGTGTATAACATTGAGCTCTTTTAAGCTAACTTAAGTTGATGTGACTGTCCTGATGCAAAATTAGCTAGCTTATGTCAGGTATAGAAAAACAGATCAATTTGTTTTATTAAAGTAGTATGTTATGCTAAAAAATTGTATTTGGCGGTCAGATATGTTCCTTTACGTGTTAGGTAGTCCCAAATTATCTTCTGTAAAGTATTAAATCTGTTTCAACAGTTTAAGTTTGTGCCTGAATTGTAGGGCTCCATAACGTCATCATTGTGTGACCAAAAATGTAAATTAGCATTTATTTCCATTCCATAAGACCACTGAAGCTACGAATAGTTGTCACAAAATGTATTTATTAGAATAATTTCATATCATAATACGTAAAGTAATATATGTTGGGTTTTTTGTTGTTTTTTTATGTGAATAAACACAAACTTTTTAAATATCTGCGTTGATTATGACCTAGAAACAGTTATTTTCAGTCATTTTTACTTGTTTCCAAATGTACCTTCTTTTACCATAGCCCCCAGTCTGGCCACACATTCACTAGGATTTGCAATGTCTTTAAAGTCAAAAAGCTCAAACAAAATTATGAAATTAGACAAAGATTACTGTAAATGTGCCTTCAGTAACAGTTCTAATGGAGACCTTGTAAGCCCTACATTTTGAAACCAGTTTAAAATATTCTGAGAGACTGTCAGTATTACTAACTTGTTATAAAGCTGAAGTAGCATCTGTGTGGTCATCTTTGTCGTTCCTCAGGTTGCTGTCATCTTTCCACTGTAGTTGGTCTTTTCCTTTATTTTGAGGCACCACGTTAGCTTCTCATCCTTAAAAACTCAGTCGGCCAGAGACTAACAGTAACAACACCTCCCTTTCCTCATCTGTTAACTTGCCAATTTTATCTGCAGTGAATGCAAAAAAAAAAAAAAAATCTTCTGGTTTTACCTCCTCTTCACACAATAATCCGGCTTCAAACATGAATCAAAAAAGAAAACAGCAGAAGAACACAGTTTAACGATGAACAGAGACGTTGTAATACAGTCAGATTTTGGACAGGTTTGTGGCTGTTTGACTTGCTGTTTTTTTTTTTTTTTTGTTGCAATCTATACGAGAGACATGTTCAATATGCCTGCTGTCTGTGCTGGCTGGGGCTATTGTACCCACTGTGTGTATGTTGATGCTTGAAGCGTATCCAGGCTTTTCTTGCTTCATTAGCTCACTACAAGGAAGACATGGCAGAGATCCAGCCTCTCTGTCTTTCTTTCTGTCCCCGGTATGTTTTGCTCCTGTGAGAGCATATCACTCAGTGTCGTGCCAAGGCATGCTGGGATTGAACAGTGGGAATCTTGTGTGTGGGATGCCCAACTTGGCTCGAATCCAAAATTTTGACGGAGGGATGCAAGGACACTCGGGACAGTCGGGCATCTGTAATACTTTAATAAGCCAAGGTATTCTCCTCCCATTGGCGTGTTGTGCTGCTAAACTTCGTGGGCTGCTAACTGCAGCGTCTGTGTTTCCTTTTGCACTTTTTTGGTGTGAAATGTGATTGCTTTGGTCGAAAATGGTTGTCCGTCCATCTGTTCTTCATTGTGTGTGTGTGCAAAGGGTTGGGCATGAAGCAGACAGACAGACAGTAGCAGACTGTATCTGTACATGGCAGACAGAGCACATGACAACAGAAATCCACAAATTGTGAGAGATAGTTTAACAGCCCGGAAGTACAAATACGGACCGACAAAGTGAGACAGAAGTAGGCACACAGATGTAGCTATAAACTAAGCTACAGATTAAAATGTGAGAAACAGCACCAGCGCACAAAGACACATTAGAAAAGATGAGACATCAGGCAGACAGAGGTGCAGATGCCAGACAGACACACAGACAAAGATCCTGGCAGGCAGAAGGACAGACAGACAGGTGGACCCTGTAGCAATCGAGAGCAGCATCCCTCCTGCTCTCCTAGTGTGGCGTGGATCAGAAACGAGGTATGCTTTGTCAGATTTATTTTTCAGCCCTGTTTAGTTCTCTGTCGTCCCGCTGTCCGCTGCAGTTTGTTTCTTCCTGTGCGCTTATTTTAGCCCTTTTTCTCTTTTGTTTTGTCTTTCTGGCTTTGTTTCTTTCTTTCTTTCTTTCGTCTGTTTCCTTCCCTCCTTTGTGCCCGTGATGTGTGCCGACGTCTCAGGGCGCTGTGCCAGCGCTGCCTGATGAAGACCAGCCTGTGTGTACTCTTGTGTGTGAATGTGGTGGTGTGTTGGTATATGCAGATCAACTTGTTTAGGGTCGGTGGCAGCTGCAAACACTTGTTTGTGGCTTTACTCACATGTGGTTACTGAGTCAAGGGCTTGCAAGTAAGCAAGCAATTTCAAATTCTGAAATAAATAAGTCTGAGTCTTTGAAATTTGACATTGCAACAAAGCGAGGAGATTCATGAAGTGTTTTTAGAAGAAAACAGAAAGACAAAACATAGCAAGCCATTACGCCAGAAAGGGAAACAAGCGATGTTCAATCAGCAAAAGAAAAAGCAGACTGTAAGATAATTAGTATCCATATATATAATGTATATAACCCGTACATTATGTAGTCCATTACCATGCATTGTTTATCCATATTGTTTTTAAGGTCATTCCAACCAAATTCACGTTAGGGTTTTCACAGTTTGCATGCTTTTGTGACGCAGTTTGTCAAGTGCCATTCTTTTCAGTGGTTTATGTGTTGCAGCAACTTTCAGCCAGCAAGCAGAATGCTGGCCATGTCTCTATAGTCAACTATTGCACAACATAATTGCATCTGTAGCCAGATAAATGCAAAACAAGACCGACAGAAAAAAAATGAGTGGCTGGCCATAATGCAAATTGTAGTCAGTGACCATCAATATGCAAACTGGTCCTTTCAGTGTGAGCGCACTTGTTGAGGATGCAAGCATTACTTAAGAGTAGCAATTCTGCAATATATAATGTACTTCATTACAAGTTCAAGTCAATGAGTGGCATTAAAAATGTCATTTAAAGCCGGAGTAGGCAGTATTTTTTTAGCTACAACTCCACCATAGCATGTCAGCATATTGTGATTCAAGTGGTCTAAGAGGAAACTACTCTTCTACAGCTTTTCTTGGCATTGTCTTTAGGCTTTTGAAAATCCAGCCTGTGACCGGAGACTTTAGCCGAACAGATCTTTTCAGACCAGATCAAGTGAGATAGTATAAATAGCTAAATGAAAATAGGACATTGTGGGTAAAACTGAGGACTTTCATTCACGAGCGCAGGATTTAATTCTTGTGTCAAGCCGCAAGAGGATGTTAGGTTTTAACTTTTAGCTAATTTTGCATGTTGTGTGTTTGAAGCGTGTGCTCATCTGGTGAGAGGGGCTTAGAACAGAGAGGAAAGGGAAGAGCTGCAGGGAAAAGACTGTATTCTAAAATTGTGTTTTTGCATTTTCTATATTTCTGCCTACTGCAACTTTAGGTAAAACTCCATGAGTATGGTCACAAAAACATGCTTGAAATATAAGCAATACTTTGCTGCTATAGCTGGTTTAAGTGTAGCTAACAATGCATCATCATCTAAACACGTGTTTTACAAGTAAAATCCCAATCCATACAGAAACTCGAGCAGTAATTAAGTAGTAATATATAGCTTTAGGAACTGCAGTGAAGTATAAAATAGCATCAAATTGTAGTATTCAGTATAAAGAAAATACAAATACCTGAAATTTGTACTTAAGTACAGTACTTAAGTAAATTTACTTACATTTGCCCCATTTAAGTGCAACTGTTTACTTACTGTTTTTTGATTTCTTTGCTTACACTAGCCATGTTACATCAAAGTATTTTCAACAACACAACGGAAGGAAATTTAAGTTTAAATTTTCAAATAATTGATGAAAAATGCATCTAATTTGCATTTTCTTGTCTTTTCCCCTGCAACATTCCAAAAGTTTGATTCATATTCACTTGACGGTTATATGGAAACCCAACCACTAACTGTCAGAGTGACAACATTGCGTTCACACTTCCAGTGCAGCGTAAAACAGCAAAGCATTAAGACACGGTGTTTTAACTAGCAGCACCTTTCAAGCTGGTCTGAGCTACTGTACATGAAAATACACTACCATTCAAAAGTTTGGGGTCACTTAGAAATGTCCTTATTTTTGAAAGAAAAGCAGTTTTTCTCAGTGAAGATAACATTAAATGAATCAGAAATACAGTCCAGACATTAATGTGGTAAATGACTATTCTAGCTGGAAACGGCTGATTTTTAATAGAATATCTCCATAGGGCTACAGAGGAACATTTCCAGCAACCATCACTCCTGTGTTCTAATGCTACATTGTGTTAGCTAATGGTGTTGAAAGGCTAATTGATGATTAGAAAACAATTGTGCAATTATGTTAGCACATGAATAAAAGTGTTTGAAGGGAGGGAAGACATGAAATTGCCTGGATGACCCCAAACTTTTGAACGGTCGTGTATACACACAACGGTAGTGCATGTACTTGGATTTGTACCTTTAGTTCAACTTTTCTGTGTTTTCTGCCATTGATACTCACTATAACTACTTTATTTCTGTATATTTAACTGTCAGTAACATACATAAACTAAAATTAGCTATTTTTTAATGGTTGTCAATATTTTCATCATTTATGCAAATAAAAAAATGGAAATCCACAATCTTGACCATGCATATTTTCAGATGATGCCTCATTTCAGGGACAAATATAACAACATACATTGTGATTCTGTTTCTATCTGAATAATGCATCCCAAATATTAGTATACACACAGACACGGAATTCAAAAAAAAAAAAATGCAACCTTAGTTTACCGCCTTAAATATTGGAATTGGAATTGATTAGAAAACCCCTGTGCAATTGTGTTAGCACTTGAATAAAAGTATGAATTTTTATGGAAAACATGAAATCGTCTGAGTGACCCCAAACTTTTGAACGGTAGTGTACATGAACACATAAAAAAGTACTGTTATTTCAGTGTTTTTTTTCTACAGAGCACTATAAGTGCAGCATGTGGTACGTGTCACTTCTGCACTGCGGCTCATTTGCAAATAATTTGCACCCACAACATTATGACTTGCTTTGGGTCAAATCCAGTATCAGGTGACAGAGTTCATGTGTGGTTTGTTGTTGATTGGTGCCCATACAAGAGAGGAAGAAACAAGTAGCTGATTGTGGAAAGAACTCTAATGTTTATGTGAGGGCCAGAGGTCAGCTGCAACAAAACTGTCAGCGATTCTGCACTTTTGTTCAAGGACTTCAGCACAAAAAGTGAACGGAGTGGGCTCCGTGATGAATTATAGTGTACAGAAGATTAGGGGCCCCACTGGACTCACTGACCTCGAGATTACAACACTCTGGGTTTAATTCAGCTGTTATAAACTGAGAGATGGGGGACATTTTTCCCTCGGTCACTTGTATCAATTCTTGGGTCCAATGGCCTCTAGTGGACAGTTGTGGTAAAATAGGCTTAACTCCAAAATCAAAGTTAAAATTAAAAATTTAAATGAAAAATGCTGATCCTCAGTGTCATTCAGGTCAAGTTCAGAATTGTTGTTCCATGCACTTTTTGTCTTTGTATTTTGCCTAGTCAGTCTTGGCCTCCACTTTCTTGGTTTCTTGAAAGAAAGAGTCGAACAGCAGCAGATGTTTCTCTGCCACTGATGGAATGTGTGTGCATGTGTGTTGTGTGCATGTGAAGTACAATTGTGTGTATGCAAATTAAGACTGCTTTTGTATTTCTTAATCTTGTATGGTATTTAGCATTTGTAATGTGTCATGACAACATGTGCCTCACTGTGTGTGTGTGTGTGTGTGTGTGTGTGTGTGTGTGTGTGTGTGTGTGTGTGTGTGTGTGTGTGTGTGTGTGTGTGTGTGTGTGTGTGTGTCTGCACTCCTGCTTGGCCTTGTCTGTGACCACAACTGTGTGCAGAATAACAATGAGCATCTCCGGCTGCCCAGACTTTGTGTGTGTGTGTGTGTGTGTGTGTGTGTGTGTGTGTGTGTGTGTGTGTGTGTGTGTGTGTGTGTGTGTGTGTGTGTGTGTGTGTGAGTGTGCGTGTGCGTGTGCGTGTGTGCATGTGCATGTGCGTGCGCGCTTGTGTGTCTTTGCCAAGGGCTAGTGTTGCCCTATTGAGTTTAAGAACAGATTTAAATCCCACCTCTCTCCACGCATACATGCACAGAGACTTGCAGACATCCAGTGCAAAAGTCTCACTTCTTTTTGAACACTTTTAGAGTTGTGATTGCCACAGTTTTGCATACGTGTGCATGTGAAATACTGATTATTTTTGCACACTTTCATTGTAATGCATTTTCACAGACTTTCAAAAACGTTCTGAAGATACAGTGGAGTGGCCAATTCATCACACTGACAACTTTATATTTTCTTAGTAATACATATACAAGTTTGAACTGTTTTCCTGTCCTTAGGTACTGCAATAAAAGTACTGCATTCATGGGGACTGGTATAGATATAAATATAAATCTTGAGCCAGACTATATTCAAGAAAACAAACATGGACGTTGTGAGTGGTTTCATTCAATTAAAAAGCTCTTGTTTCATTGCATTTAATCAATGCATCGGCACACAATCAGTCCCTGCTTTCAAATGTTTCTTTGACTTACTGAAATGAGGGGAAAATGAAAGCATTCTGTAACCAAATTGTGAAATATATGTATACTATGTCGAAACTGGTGGGATTCAAAAAATTGATTTCTGTCACTCCTTGCAGCATTTATTAGCTGTTCTGGATCTCTCATCATATAACATTCATCAAGTAAGCTGTAGATGTTTAAATTCATATTTTTTTCTGACCACTAAATTAACTTCTCATCCTTGGTGACATTAAAAACTGAGCCTTACATCATATTTATTAGACTAATGCATACAAAAACACAAGTGCTACCTATTGCATTGTACACTTTTAAAGGCAAAATACTGTTGAATATGAAAAGAATGTGTAAAAAGATGGATGCAAAATCGAAAGAAGAGGGAAGTACACATTAAAACAGTGGAATATTGACAGAAAGTCAGTGGTAGAAGGGCCTCTTGTTGTGCTGTAGGTTAAAATAATACCTCTGCCTCTAAGTTTTGCTTTTGCCCGATTATGTGACTGTTTACATATCTCCAGATTTGTGCGTTAATCTGCATATGTGTGGGTCTGTGTGTGTACGTGTGAGTCATTGCAAAGGCCAGCAAATCAAGGCAATCGGATGAATCAGTCTTTCCTCAAGGAGTGCACAGATCATGCATATTTATTAACAAGCTACCCTCTCTCCAGCCTCTTCTCTCTGTGTCACTCTGTTGATTTGTATGTTCAACACACACCAGAGGGCAGACTGACGGCTGTGCTGTCTAGACACCTTATTTATGGTTGTGTGTGTGCGGGTGTTTGTGTGAAAAGCGCAATTCTCTCTCCAATAGACTGGTAGTCGTGTGAGTTTTCTTTTGCTACTCTTGCCCACACAAACAACTTAAGTATTTATGTACAGCATTTCCTCCTCAAATGTTTGTCTGAATAGGAAGAGAGAGATTCAGGCCAGTCTGCAGTATTAATGTGTGTACTGCCTGTTGCTTATTTCTCTGTGCACATTTGTGTACTTGCAAGAGATCACCCGCTATGAAAAGATCCACCCATGCGTGTGTGTGATGTCTACATTCCACTGTACTCCTGATTGGATGAGTGTGCAGCATTCTGCTTAATTTGTACGACCATGGCAACGGCTCATTATCATGCTGAGGGAAGGGAAAAGGGGAGGTTATGGGAATTATGTAAATTGGCATGCTGTCGTGTCATCAGAATAAAGATGGACCAACAACATTCTGACACACAAGCGTGCATTACAGTGTACACTGAGCTACTTTCACAGCCTTTACCTGCAGCTTGTTGTATTTTTGGTATATTTTCATGTCATACATTGTCTGTAGTCACATTTCTGTGTTTGTTTTAGTCAGTTCTGGTGATTTTTATATTGTTGTAAATAACTTGTGGTTTTTTTCAGTTATTTTAAGCCTTATTGGCAGGAAACAGGGAACCCTAGGAGAAATTTGAGAGAGTTGACATGAATCAAACTACAAAACTAAGCTCAGAAACATTCCCCATTGTTGAAGTCTTCTGTCTGCATGTTTAAATGTCAGCCATTGGTACATTTCTCAACACAGCGACAGATTTCTTGCTCTAATGAAGCCCTCTTGAAACACGGTTAAAATGCACCACACAGACCAGGTGGCAGAAAGTACCAGACGGTCATGTTTGTTGACATTTTCAGGATACTGACCTTCTATCAGCTGCACTGATTTGCAGTATTCTCTGTTGTGTTGTCATTTTATTTGTGCTAGTGAAAGCACTGATTTAGTCAGATTGCAGAAGTATGAGGCAAAACCAGTCAGTTTTACATGCTGTCTTTTTCCTCCCTCCTCTTTTTTTGTTTTTAAAGTAGTGTAGTGTTTCTCTTCTGAAAATGGGGATTTTAAAATGCATGTCACTAGACAGTGTTTGATTATTGAAAATGTACAGAAAATGGGTTGACGCCATATTGGATTGTTAATGTTTGATGGCGAGCTGTTGTAGATGAGGGTGGTAACACAGTTGCTAAAATATGAATACATATTTGGTGATGTTTTTGAAATATAAATATTCACATCCAGTCACTATATACTGTATGTGTGTGCAGGAAAGTGAAAGACACAAAATACACAGTCGGACTGAAGAAGTACAGCCTCTGTCTGCTGTGTGTGTGTGTGTGTATGTGCGTGTGCGCGTTTGTGCGTGCGTGAGTGTGTGTGTGTGCGTGTGTGTGTTTAGGTGTGTGTTTGTGTGTGTGTGTGTGTTTGCCTGCCTGCCAGGCTGCTGGTGTGAACCAGCTAGCTGATTGTCCTGCTGCCATTGATATGGAGATGGAGAGGGAAGAAAAGAACTGTGTGTTTGTGTGTCTGCGTGTCTGTGTGCGTGTGTTGCTGTAGTAGAATTACAGCACTATAAAAGTGGGTTTTGTGAAAACAAAAGACACAATTGAATTTTATCCATAATTTAATTATTAGATTAAAGAAAATCTCAAATGCAGTCATTGAAACAGTTAAGTCCTGTAAATGAATAATATGCTGAAATCAGTCCCGGGTTTATCGTCACACAGTTGAGGCATTTCATGTTCTTGTAATCACGGTGAACACAAAGTGCACCCACACTGCATGACAAAACAGCTTTTATCACAGTAAAGCATAAGATGAATTTAATCGTTGGTTTGCAGAAACTTGGCCATTACAGGAATAAAATAAAAAGGGAAAGGCAAAAGATGTATCATAAGAGGATTATGTGAACAAGAATCTCAACAGCAGGGAGTTTGGTGCCAATAAAATACTTCAACTGGTATTATGTGATAATAAAACATCAGTGAAACTGTTAGACAGTTTACCATTTAGGGTGAAAAAGCCTCTAACTGTGTGTGGGAGAAGCATGAGATCCAAAACTATCCAATATGCAGTTTGGACAGATCATAATTTGTGGGCTTCACTATGCTGCAAGGTCAACCAACAGTGTGCATGCACAGAATAGATAGACATCAGTCTACTGCACATATGTGGTACCCATCCTCGAAGTTTACTCCAGGCTAGAAAGTAGTAATTACAATAACCGTTCCATGTGAGCATCCACAAGGGAGCATAATCCCAGTTTAATCCCAGTTTAACATTGCTGGGTTCACCCTAGAATAACTTTTCACACGTTTTGAAGGTCGGCGCAATATTCCCCTTCAACCATGATGCAAAAATGTAAGCTTTGCAAGCTAATTTTAGTAATTTGTACAACACAGGTGAACAAAGTCAAGGTTGTTATCTTAAATATGGTCTTATGGGACAGGTCAATGTTTAACATGCTCTTTTAGCATTCCAGTAACAGTCTTGCTGCATTTCTGGATGTAAATGAAAACGAATGACTCCTTCTTTTTGCCATGCAGCAGCTCAAATGTAAACTTAACAAACTCTCACCTTCATCTCACCCTCTCTCTCCCCTCATGTCTTGTTTTCTCACTATTTCAATCTCCCTTTCTGCTCTCCACTCATTTTTGTACTCTGTGCTCACTGAGAAGTGAAATGTGTACAGCCCCTTTCCTCTGTCCTTCTCTCTTTCTGTCTTTCATTAAAAAAAAAAAAACTCTGTCTCTCTCTCACGTTCACACACTCAGTGACTGTCATTGCTGGTCTTCTGTTCCTGGCAGAATGAGAACCAATTGCCATTTGGCACCGGGCCAGAATGCAGCATAGCTGGGGAGGGGAGGACACAACCACACACTTACATAGAATAGACAAAGAGAGACAGTTATTTTTAAAGCAAATCGTTTATGGATGAAGTCAAAATCGGTTATTTTCTGCTGAGCTACTGATCTGTAATTACAATATGTGATTGCTAACCCTTCATCTGAAGCAGGTGCTGTTTCATTCAAAGGTCGAACGTACATTCTGGCTCTCAGAAAAGAGCTGGCATTATAAACACAACTCTCTGACAGCCCTGCAGCTTCAGTGTCACTCCATCTCCCACACATTTTCTTTACCCGCCAATCAGGTGGAGACCTGAGTCAGTTCCTCCTGAATTTTCCACCTTCAGTCTGACAGAAAAACACCTCTCTGTCATCACGCTGGTGGCTAACATGGTCCACTTGAGCTTACAGATGGGGATTCTCATCTCCACTGGCTTCTGAAAATGCCTGTACAAAATATGCACACCACCAAGTCAGGTCTTCCTGAGGTACATGCAGATACTGAGTGAAATTAAATGAAGCGAGTGGATGCATGACTCCCTTCTGTGCTTCTCTTCTTAATCTGCATCACAATTATTTACAGAGTGGAAGGTTATGAGTTCTGTTGCTCTGTGCATAAACTGAGGCAGAGACAGAAGCCCATATATAACCGACAGACAAGAGGATGCACACTGATGTTAAAGTCACCGGTTGAACTGTTTCTAAGCAACTACTGAGAAAATGTTTGAAGCAAGCCACATAATTGCAGGAAATGTTTTCAGACTGAAATATGTCCTGGACAGAAGGAGTGTTTGTTATTCTCCAAGCAACTGTAATCATACTTGATGATAACAAGAATCACTTATCAGTTGTACTGATGAATATAGACTTTTTCTATGATTTTAGAAAAAAAAATCTGCAGTTGGATGAGCTGTTATACTTGAAAATGAAAAACTGTTTTTTCAACAGGTAAAGTTAAGATCTCTAAGTAGATCGCAAGCACTTCTTCTCAACCTCCACCTTTCCAAAGACAGTTTGGGAAGCAGATAATTGGAATTAATTTTTTTATTTGAGATGCTTTCCATCAAATGTTTTGAAATTTTTGCAAAGTCACAGCAAGACTTGTAAACCTTTATAAAAGATAGTTATTTCAGATAAGTAGTTTTCAGAAAATACTGCGCTAGTTTAGCATCATGCTCCTCATGCAGTGTATGTTAGCTACTAAATACCTATAGACAATAGGCAATTCATCTTAACAAAATAGTGACACGACACCTAAATGATATTTTCTGAAAATGTTCTCTAAAGATAACATCTTCAGATTACACTTTTTTCTCTTGAATTATTCTGCTGTGGAAATGTTTGTGAGTGTGAGTGTGTTTGGACCGACTGTAATTCTATGCTGTTATGAATAAGTCATGTCGACAGAAACTCCACACACACACACACTCACAAAGACACACACACAATGATACAAACTTTTACACACCCTCCTTCCGTTTTTATCTGCACACTTTTTGCCACACACACACACACGCACACACACACACACACACACACACACACACACACACACACACACACTCATGCACACACTGTATTTTGCATGCTATATAGTATTACATTATTTTTTTTATTTTTACATTTTTCTACACTATATTTTCACATTTCATTTTTTCACATTTTTACACATTTTGTACATAGTATAATTTTACAATACATAGTTGTTTTTTTCACATTTTTGCACACTGCATATACTTACATGACTTTTTTTGATGTACATTTTTGCACTTTGTTTTTCACACATCTTCAGAGTTTTCAGTATATTTAGCGCCTCTGCAAATAGATTCTGTGCTCAAATGTTTTATGTTCAGCATGTGATGTGTGGTTATAATGTAACTGTAGCTGTTATAACAACATCACTTCCTGCTAAAGGATCAATAAAGTATCAAGCTATTGTAACCTGCAGAAACCTTTAATCCTGTTAAAATCAAAAACATAAGTGTTCGTACAACAAAAGCAACATCCAGCAGTCAGAATGTGTTGCAGCTGTAGAGGATTTAGAGAAGTACACACATGCAGATATATATTTACTTTGGTTTATTTGATTTGATTTATTTGAATTTGAATATTTTTTTTTCTTTTCTTTTCAATTTGGGGCCAAATTAGAGATCCAAATAGCCTAATGCTTGTGATTTTTGTACACTTGGTTAGTGGAACCAGCTAGAGGCGCCTTTCTTCTTCCAATTCTCTTCTTTCTCCTCCTTCTTTTGTTCCTTTTCCATCCTTTTCAGCTCTTTCTTCTCCTCTTTTTCTTTCAGTTTCTTAATTTTCTTTTCTTTCTTTTGCATTTTCTCCTCCTCTGTCTTCCTCCGGAACAAACTAAAGAAACCTCTTTTTTTAGTCTTTTGACTCAGAAGTTGAAGCTTCTGATTTTCCTCCTCTAGGATTTTTCTCTCTTCCTCCATTGTCTTTTTTTCCTCCAGCAGATTATTATACTTCTCCTCCAGTGTCTTTTTGCTGGTATCTGCTTTTTCCTTCTGCTGCTGGAGTTCAGTACTGAAGGCCTCCATCTTATCAATCTTCTCCTGGAGGAGTTTGTGCTTTGCCTCCATTTCTTTGGCAGACTCTTGGAGGTTTTGGTTTCTTATCTCTGTTTCATTACTTTGCTCCTGGAGGTCTTTGTTTGTTTTTTCTAATTTTTTGATAGCCTCTTGGAGACTTTTGTGTGTTGCCTCCATGTCTTTACTACTCTCCTGAAGGTGTTGGTTTGATTCCTCGATTTCGTTGTAGGACTTGAGGAGACGTCCGTACGCTTCCTGCATTTCTTCGTTGGTATGTTCGAGGCATTCGTTTTTTTCTTCCAATTCTCTGTTACTCTCCTGAAGACATTTATTTCTTGTCTCCATGTCTTTGTTACTGTCCTGCAGTCGATGAATTTCCTCTTGCTGCAGCTGGCTAGACTTGGCATTGTTGTTTCTTTCAGTCTCCAGTGCAGCTTCTGCCTGAACTTTATCAGCCATGAGCAGTCCGACCTTTTTGTCCAGTCCGTCTTTGGTCTTGAGCAGCACATCTCTTTCCAGCAAGAGGTCCTCCTTCTCCTCCAGGATCTGGTGCAGCCGTTGATTCTCCTTCAGAAGGTCCTCCTTTTCTGACAGGAGTGTCTGATGATCCACCTGAAGGTTTCTGAGCTCCAGCTGAAGTAGCTGTTGCTGCTCTTGTGCCTCTTTTCTGGCTTGGTCCAGACGTGCTTGGAGCTCTATGTGTCTGGAGAGTTTCTGCAGACATGCCCTTTTCTCCAGGGCTGTTACCTGATCTGTCTGGGTCTGCAGCTCCTGTTGGGTGGTCCTGAGTTTAGAGGAAAGACTCTGGTTGTTCCTCTGGAATCTTGAGATTTCTCTCTCATACAGGAGTTGGTCTTGCTGCAACTTCATGTTCCTCTCTTGCAGCTGTTTTATCTTTTCCTTCAGTTTTTCAGTTTCATCTTTCTGTGACTGGTTAGCAGTCCGAGATGGAACTGGTAAAGTTCTCTGTTGCTGAGTGGTGGTGGTGGTGCCCTGCACAGAGTGGAATGCAGCTCTGCATGCAGCGCTGAACATCCTTCTGCTGCCTCTTTCAGTGCGTTGGTCCATTGTAGTTAACTAGTGTTCAAGTGTTTTAGTCCTCAGTGCTTGAGAAAAATGCTCAGTTGTGCTCTGGGAAGCTCTTGGAATCACTGTGATTGTCTGAAGAAAGATGACAGATTTATACATTTCAGAACGACTAATATGACGTATGAACTGACGTCCTGATGTGCTGTGACATCATAATGTGGTGTGACATGTCGGCCTTCGATGCTGTTGCTCGGCAACAGGACACACGCTGCAGAACGTTCTCCAACTGTAGCACTTGGTTAGCTCTACGCTAATTGTCGGGGAAAAAAACACTTCTTCTAAACAAGCAATAACCCGATCCTAACCTCTTTACGTAGGTTTGGGTGATTTGTTTCAATCATACAGATCTGACAAGATTTTCTTTATTGTCTTAATAAATCAATAATTCATAAAGCGCATTTCGATCAATGCTCTGTTGACATATTTTTTAATGGTTTTGACGTTCAGTAAGCTAATGCTATTGTCCTCCACCTTACACTCCTCTGGTAAAATAAATGAACGAATCCCGTTCATTTTTTAGTCTGCGTCGTTTCTTATCCAAAATATAAATTCTATAGAACACTGATGAAGGTTTATATAGTAGGAGTCTTTATTACAGGTTTACGTCAGGTAAAAACACGATATTTAATTTTAAGAAAATAAAGGTTTTGTTTATAAAACAGAAAGAGGGAATTTGCTATGTGTAGCCGGTGGTTCAATCATGTGTACAGTCGTGCAGAAAGACGTGAAGAAGAGGAAGAGGAAACCAAAAACTGCTGCTCATTAAAGAAGCTACGTTGGTACTTGAACGCAGCACAACTGCAGCTTCAACCAATAAATAAAAGCTGTCAGTCGACAGCAGCAGCAGCAGCAATGTGGGGAAAACTGCTTTACACTCTGAGTGCTTTTAACTACCGGAACATGTGAAAATACAACATTTAACCGCGCTGCTGTTGTTAGTATGACGAATAAAAGTACACCAAAGTTTTGGAATAGGTTCAAATTCCAAACCACGTCAACTCATCTGCCGTGACAGCCAAAGGAGTCTCTGTCTGGACACAAAGAAGCCGAGGAAGATTTAAAACATCAGGTGAGAGCTCCTCTAATGGCCCCTGAAACTTCCACGTTTTATATAACCTATTTAATCCCCACGTCTTCTTAATGCGGCTGCTGCAGTTTCAGTTAGCATTAGCTAGGTAGTTAGCTTCAAGCTACTTCAACTGCTAACTTTAGTTAGCCAAACTCAGCTGTGCAGTGGGAAATGAGTATCTTTTCAGGACCTTTTGTTTGTTTGTTTACGTTTTTAGCTGAGCATTAATTTCCCTACTGCCGACCCAATCAGTGTAATCACCTCCTCTGAGTCCTTGTAGTTTGTTGGTCGAGTTATCTGCTACTTCCAGTTTCCATTTAGATACCGTGTATTTAAAGTTAGCCTGTTGTTTAATGTCCTGCAGCCATAATAGCCAGCTGATACACTAACATCACCCGATCAAACAGTTCATTCTTCACCCCATTAAAGCTGCTAAACAGATCCAAGCTCCGTGCTCATCTATAAAATATATACTTTGTCTGGTTCTGTGGATTTTTCTGCAGTGAACTCACACATTAGTGCGTGCTATGAAGCGATATTAACAAATACCAACACTGAGATTTCTTTTAACATTGTGCTTCCTGGTGGATCATTTCTTTGCCGAATTTACTAAAAGACCTAAATGTAAAGACTAACGTGTGTTCAGCCTTGTTGGTGGCAATACTATTTAAGAACAAGGACAGTATTCTCAAATTTAGCATTTTTGAAATGAAGTATGCTGTGTTTATCTTAATAGCATCTGAGCAGGATTCCTATGCCACTATACTGTCCATGTTTTAAAGCAGATTGTTTCTTCATTAAGAGTATGTGAAGCGTGGTGTATATAATAAGTCTGTTTAATGTTTGCACATATAACGCTGTGCATGTTGTCCATGTACTTTGAGCTTTAGGCTGCTTTTTCTATCTTGATGATCATGGGGATGTCATCAGGACCAAAGAGTGAAAGATTGTACATCAGATAATGCTTGGTTTGACTGATGCAGCCACATGTGGTGTTGTCATTTGCTCTGCTGGGATCAATAATAGTAATAATGTGCTTTTTGATATATTTATTTACAGTGCCATTCAGGTCCTCGGAAATCCTGTGAACAAAACTTGTGATAATTCTGCTGCATCGTGACCTCAGCAAGGACTCAGCACAGTTCTGCCAGTTTTCCTCTGACAGACTTTCTCACAAGATGGACTCAGACTGCTGCCCTGTTGATCAGTCAGCCTCTGCACCCACAGCGTCCACACTGTCTGACTCAGTCCCTGCTAATGCAGCCTCTGAGGTTGAGGTCAGCAGTGTGACAGTATCAGCAGCTCCAGGTTCAGAGGCAGAGGATGTGGATACCTACAACCCCATTGAGCCTCCTCTGTTAGACTGGAGGTGGGACTCCTCCAGTGAAGCAGGTTCAGCAGATGATCTGGACGACCCCAGCCTGCCTCCCTCGGCAGACAGCCTGGACAAGACAAGTCTGGGCGAGTCAGTTTTGTCACCTTTGGACGTGAGAGATATTTAGATTCCACTTGACCTGAAGCACCGGGAGCTTGTGGCGGATATTGCTGAGCCAGTGCAAGATGCTGAGGTGGAACTGGAAGAAGAGGATGAAGCAGTTGAAGTAGAGGTGAGGGCTGATGGCTTAGAGGGTGAAGAGGAAGACCAGGAGGAGGTGACATTCAGAGACTGAGACAAACATCAGTGAGGAAGTTGAGGTTGCTAACAGAAGATCAAATGATGAAGACCACAGTCGCATCCACACCCTGCTCAGCCAGCTCCAGCTAATGGGTGAAGAGCCTCATCCCAGTCACCAGACTCCTCCTCATGGTCACTATTCCAAGCTTTCAGACCTGGAGGCATGTGCTGCTTCCCTGTTAACAGGCGACGGCACTGAAACCACGGGGCTTCTGTTCTCGGAAAGCCACCAGAGAGACCTGCTGGGGCTGCTGCAGTGCACTGAGATGGGCACTACACCTGGACCCACCTGCCTCCCCCACAGAGGGGAGGTGGACGCTGTGGTGTCGGTCTCCTACAGCCAGGAGGACACTCAGAGGTTCTGGGGTCATTATGGGCACCATGAACAGCAGCAACACAGGGTGGACTCCCTCACCTCCCTGCCCCTGATGATGAGTATCCTGAACCGGTGGTGATGAAGCTGGGGGAGGAGCCTCCAGAGAGAGAAGCTGCTGCAGAGAGCGAGCAGGTCGGTCAGCTAAAACACAAATTAGTTAGTAGAGCTGCAGCCATTAATCAATGCCAACAATTAAGATTGTTTAGGTTTGAGCGATTTTTCTTTTTTTTAAAGCAAAAAAAGTCAAAATTCTCTAATTCCAGCTTTTTAAAATTGAACATCTGGTTAATTTACTGCTCTATGACAGTAAACTGAATATTTGAGGGTCTGAGACTTTGGCAACCACTTTTCTGAATTTTTCAAACATTTCTGGCATTTTATAGAGCAAACAAATAAACCTTTAATTAAGAAAATAATAAATGAATGGATTAATTGTCAATGAAAATAACCATTTTTTGCAGGACTGTTGGTTGGTATAAAATTATTTAATTTGTTTGCTACAGCAGACCTCGTTCCTGATGTAACTCGGAATTTTTAATCTATTTAAAGAATTGTATGCTTTAAATTTGTAGCAAAAGATCTGTCAGTGCAAAAACAAAAATTAAGATTGAATTAAAACAAATTGAATTTCATGTATATGTCGTGGAATGTTGAAGTTACGACCAATAATATTTCTTATGACAAGTCCATTAATTCAATGTGTGCTTTTTATTGTTTCATCAGTTAATTATTGTATCAACGTGACATCAGAAGTAACAAAAAATAACCATCACTAGTTACCAGATTGTCAGATTTATGATCTAATAACACTGCTTCCTAAGAAAAGTGACATAGCTTACATTTTGTGTTTGTGAACATTCAACCAACAAATAAAAACAGGTTCCTTTGTGTTTGTTTTTAAATTAGCTATACTTAGCTAAAGTTAACTTTCTGTGCATTTACTATCCAGTTATTTAGCTCATCAGTCTTTCCATAGCATGCGTTTGATCCTAGAATCAAATTCATTCATTTTTTGTCTTTATGTTGTCATTGCAGAGTGTTGATGAACAACCTTCATATAAAAACGGTGAGTAACTTCACTCTGTTTCTTTTTTCACTGAAGAATGATCTGTCAAATATCTCACTGACAGCTGAAAGAATATTTCTACGCTGTTTTGTGTTGCTTTTTAGTGCCTGGTCCTTGTGACCCTGAAGAATTGTTGGATGGAGTCATATTTGGTGCCAAATACTTGGGCTCCACTCAGATCAAATCAGAGAAGAACCCATGGACTAACGCTGGCATGGCCCAGGCTCAGGAGGCTGTGGACCGAATAAAGGTGAATTTAAAAAGAGAGATGTACCAAAACCGTTGGTTTACCCTGACTAATGCTTTGAAACAGCACAACACACATTTGTATCTCAGTACTACAAAAAATAACAAAGACCATTGTTGTTAAAGAACTGCATTGGACTGTTGGACTGTTTTGTCTCTTTTAGGCTCCAGAAGGAGAATCTCAGCCAATGACAGAAGTGGATCTTTTCATCTCCACTCAGCGAATCAAAGTGCTCACTGCTGACACACAGGTACTGTCAGCTCACCACTTACATTTAGTCTTTTCTGTCGCCTGTTGCTCACTTTTATAATTGCATTATCCTTTTCTTGTGACATTTAAAGAATCGCTGTGGCTCAAAATAAATCAGTGTCATGTATTAGTAATTGTTACCATTTTGTTACCATATATAGAAGTGTTCCTGTCTTTTTACTTAACAAGAACTGATGATCAGTGGGATCTCAGTTTACTCCTGGATGTTGGATGAAGTTTGAATCCAGATGTATTTGGTTTTATGTTTCAGATCTTCAAGTTTTGGGACAACTTGACCTGAAAATACGTAAGATTTTTAATAGTGTCTGTGAGTTAAGTGTGTTGTAAAGTAGAGCTGCCGCGTTTATATTCTGTCAGCATCAACGTCACCATGTGCAAATGTGCAATAATCACGTGCAATGCAATGTGAAGTCAGGCAACTTCAATTTTACGTCTTAATACTAAAGAAATGAAGAGTTGTAGGATACACAAATGTTTTTATTTATTTATTACTTTATTTACAAGACACGGAGTTTGTTGACATGCAGGCTCCATGTGTGCATAGCAAAGTGAGGGAGGAGCAAGAGAGAAATACCTTTGTAAGTTATTTTTTTGGCCTTTTTGCCTCTATTATATAGGACAGTGGAGAGAGAGAGAGACAGGAAACGCTGGGAGAAGAGTGGGGGAATGGTAAATGGTCATGGGCTGGACTCAAACCTGAGCTTAGCTGAGCTATCTGGGAACCCAAGATTTGGCTTTTAAGAGAAACGCAGCTTCAGTTTTATGGGAATAAACAAGGCACAAGGCAACGAATTTGAATGACTATTTAAATCGGCACCTCAGAACCTTGTATGATCAGTACAAGGCCAGATGTAAATGACATCTAAAGCAAAACACTCTTTTTGATGCATCTAGCAGTGTTGATTTCATAGATCTGCACATTCTAGAGGAGTGCAGAATTACATGTAAGCATCTAAGCATTTTTAAGGCAAGAAGGGATTATTCTACAGTTATTCTACATGAATTAGAATTAAAATTAATCACAGTAATAATAAGAGACAATTAAAGACAGTTTAAAAGCTGCAGGGATTGAATGACTGTTAGCGTTTTTGATGTGTTTTCACTTGTTTTATATTTAAATTGTCACTGTGTTTGCATGCTGAACTAAAATGATGACCCTTTATGTCTTTTACTAGTTGCTTGTGTGTCTTCGATGTAATATTTTGTCACTTTTTGGGGGATTTTGTGTCTCTTTAAAGTCTTTTAGTGGCCCTTTGTAGTTGTTTGTGTCATCTTCCAATAATTTTGTGTCTCTTTCTAGTCATCTTCTGTCTCCTTTGTTACAGTAGGAGGGCCGGAGAACCCAGACGCAGGCACAGAAATCAGGCTGAGACAGAGCAGGTGTCAAACAACAGGATTTATTTGTACAAATAAATGCTAATAAACTACAAGGGGAAACTAAGCCTCTAACGAAAACACCAACCCTCAGACAACAGTCTAACCTGAAAAAAACCCGATCTAACCCTAAAACTAAAAAAACCTAAAAATCTGAATTAACCTACGGGGAAAGACTAAACCAAACCAAATACAAAATACGCAAGAGAACAAAACTAACTATACAGTGGAACACTAGGAAAATGCAAGCAAAAAACTAAACTAAGCCAACAGACAGTGTACTCACAAACTAAGGGAAAACAGAACTAAGGAGGCAAGGAAGGCAGGCCTGGGGAATCAGGAAGCTGGCAGGGGGACAAGACTGGCAGACAGAAGGCTGAAGACAGAGGGGACCGGCTGTTATTCAGGAGTGGGGTTGACAAAAGTCCAGGTGGGGCTATAGCAGGCTGGAAACTGAAGCAGAGCAGGTGAGAATCCGGAAGGAGAACTGAGTCCATGTGGGGGAAAATCCAGGAGGGGGGAAACCGGAGTCCATGCAGAGATGTGAGTCTATGAAGGCATGTGGGTTGATGATCCGGCAGGGAGTGAATGAAAGCACGGGGCTTAAATAGCAGGAGGTGAAGTAGAGAACAGGTGAACAGAGTGAACTAATTACTGCAGCTGATGTGCATTACTGCAGAGACAGATGACAAATACAGGAAGAAGGAAAAGGAAGAAAAGAGGAAGGAGAAAGAAGGGCAGGGGCTAGAGCAGGATCATAACACCCTTGAACTAAGTTTGTGTCATTTTCTAGTTGTTTTGTGTCGTTTGTGTCACTTTGTGGTCATTCTGTGTATTTTCATAGTCATTTTGTGTGTCTTTGTAGTTAATTTCTTTCTGTTTACATCCATTTGTGTCCATTTGTAATCTCTTTGTACCACATTTTAGTGATTTTGTGTTTCTGTGTAGCAATTTTATGTCTCTTTGTCCTGATTTTGCGTTTCTTCGTCATCCTTTCTGTCCCTTCATCATCTTTTGGTGTCATTTTGGAGTTGTCTTTTGTCATTTTGAAGTGTGTTTGTGGTCATTTGTATCTCACTGTCATAGTTGTGTCTTATTGCAGTCAATACTGTTTGTCACCCAGAGTCCCTGCAGTTTTGTGTAAACAGATTTATGTCTCCAAAAAATTACTTTTATTTTAAAAATGGTCACCCTCTTTCTATCAAAATATAAAATTTTTTAATTAAAAAATGACAACTTGACTCCTAATGATAAAGGCATCATAATTATCTGACTTCAGTCTTGAACTATTGTAATTATTTTCTAAATATTAAGACTTTTGTTAGGAAATATGCAGACACGTTTATATATTAATACATTTATGCTTTATTAACATGAAATTTTATTTCAGTCTGAATCTGTTGAACTGTGTGATAATTGTTGTTGTCACCTTTATACTGACTAAAGAGTGAATTGTTTGAGATGTATCCGGCTGAGCTAGCATTCCAGAGATAAAGAGGACCTTGGAGTGAAAGTGGAGATGACCGAGATGGCGCTTCCCTGGCGATCAAAATGAGAGAAATGAGGAGTGTAACGGGGGGGAGCCACTGGGGAGGGACATTTCTTGTATATGTATTCATGAAGACACTGAGACTGCCTCAGTGCAGGTGTAACCCATTGCCTGTACTCCTTGCTGCAAGTAAACAATTAGAAAGACTTTAAAGTCTTTAGAGTTTTGATTTTGTGTTGGGAAATTTTGTGGTACGAGCTAACAGCGAAAATACAGTCTTTGTCTTACAGAAATAATTTCCTGACAGCTTAATTTCACAAAAATATTATGACTTGAAAAAAATATGATTTTTGCTCATATTTACAAAAAAAGCTGCAACTTTATTTTTGAGCTATTACAGCTTTTTTTCTTGCAATGTTTTCTCAAAATTATGATGTTTTTCTCAGAATACTTGGCCGCCATTTCCCAAACTGTATTAAATGCAAATTTATTAATCATTTCTATTAGCAGCTATTATTCTTTTGTACATTTAAAAAGATACCCACTATGTTCTTAACATAATATGCCTTTATTATACTTATTTGAATACATGTTGTAATGTTTGTTATATGAAACAGCTATCAAGAGTCATGAATATGAATTTATTCTCCAAATAATGTGTCTTTAATCCTAAAATGTTATTACTTAATTCTGGAAATATTATAGCCTTCTTCTAAATAAAATAAAATAAAATAAAATAAATAATACAAAGAGCTTTACAGGCACACAATTTCCAAAACACTCTTTTTGCAAAAGACTGAACACGTTTTTTGCTCATTTGAACACACTTTTCACTCATAGCACACATTTTTCAAAAAGTGAACACTAGGAAGCAGAATTGGGACACTGTTCCAACACTGCTGTCACAATTAAGACACAACAGGTCAAAACAAAACACTTTTACCAATGAACTGCACACTATAAAACCTGCTGGGAAGCAGAATTAGATGTTCAGAATGGATTTCAGAGGAGCAAGAGGTCATGTGATGACAAAGAGGTCATCTCTTTATGTTTCTCACTTTTCCAAACTACATTAGAGTCCACACTGCTCTTCACACACACACACACACACACTGTGGTTCTCCGCACTGTGGAGGATTAATAGTGTGTGTAACCAGGTTTTATTGGAGGGCTGCTGAGAGTTATTGTCGAGGACAAGATAGAGGAAAGGAGATGAGATGGGGTGAAGAAATGGAAAAGGACTGCTGTAAAATAGAGACAAGTCATGAAAAAGGTGTGAGAAAGGTGGGAATGAAATGGGAAGTATTGCTAGTGTTGTACCTCCAGCTTTTCTTTTCAGAAATCCGAGCTGATAAGAAGCATTTTTTTATTGTTTGTGCTTATGAATCATTCACGGGGGTTATAAATGTTGAAATTGACAACCCTGGAAGCCAAACAAACCCACATACTTCTCCACTCTAATAGGTTATCCCCAGCAGAGCAATACACAGGAGACATTGTTCAACATTTTGGGAAATGTGTTCACTCGCATTCTTGCCAAGAGTTAGATGAGAAGACGTACTGTTCTCATGTCTGTATGATAAATATGACGCTGCAGCTAGCAAAGGGTTAGCTTAGCATACTGTATGGAGTGGAAACATAGTGAAAGGGAAAGAGGTGTTCTGTCTGTCACTAAAGGTGACAAGATCTGCACACCAGCACCTCCAAAGACATAGTTTGGGAAGCAGATAATTAGAATTATTCTTTCATCATTCTCTAGTCTTTTATCTTTGTGATGCTGTCCACCAAATGTTTTGACATTTTTGCAAAGTAACAGCAAGACTTGTAAACCTTTAGAAAAGAGCTATTTCAAATAAATGGCTTTCTTGTTGATGTCAAGAAAATACTGCGTTAGTATTGTGCTTCCTTTAGTGCTGTCAGGCTCATGATGGACAAGTTAAATATATCTATGTATTCTTCTCTCTTTTTAAAACCTGGGACCTATATTACCCACAATGCATCGATCTTACGGATGCACACACAGACAGCTAGGGACACCACAGATGTATAGTTGTCGATATTAAGCCAGATAGAAGACATGAGTGAGATGGGATGGGGTGAAGAAATGGAAAAGGACTGGTGTAAAGTAGAGACAAGTCATGAAAAATGTGTGAGAAAAGTGGGAATGAAATGGGAAGTATTGCTACAGTGTTGTACCTCCAGCTTTTCTTTCAAAAAATCAGAACTGATGAGAAGTGGTTTCTAATTGTTTGTGCTTATGAATCATTCACAAGGGATTATAAATGTTGAAATCAACAACCCTGGAAGCCCAAAAAAAAAAACCCCACATATTTCTCCACTCTAATATGTTATCCCCAGCAGAGCAATGCAGAAGAGACATTGCTCAACATTTTGGGAAATGTGTTTACTTGCATTCTTGCTAAAAGTTAGAAGAGAAGACCGATACCATTCTCATGTCTGTATGATAAATATGACGCCACAGCTAGCAGAAGGTTAGCTTAGCTTAGCTTAGCATACTGTATGGAGTGGAAACATAGTGAAAGGGAAAGAGGTGTTCTGTCTGTCACTAAAGGTGACAAGATCTGCACAGCAGCACCTCTAGAGTTCACTAACTAACACGATATTTTGATGATTATTTTCACTGACTTGTTCTCCAGTGGAGTGACTCAGCTGTGTGTTTCTTGTTTGTACAGTTTCATTCATTATACTATGCTAAGCATAGGGCCAACTACTATCTAAATCACTAACAACACAGTATCTTTGTATTGCATTTTTATTTCTCTGCATCTTCATATAATCTAATTTACCGGATGTAGATTGCAGGTACAAGCTTGCCATCAGCTGTACATTTCACATGGCTTTCTCCTCCTTTTCCACTATCTACATGTTACAGTTTTTAAAATCTCTTTTACGATGGCAAACAAGAACCACAACCTCCTGGCAGCAACCTACCACACTGAAAAGTTCGAGTTTGGCCGAGGATTTGAACCAAGCACTAAGGCAGCTCCTAACAAATGGGTTAAACCAAATCATTTAGAGAGGACACGTTGTTGCATCCTTTGCTTAGCTCTGCCAAATATGATTGTGATTGGTTTAAACTAATACAAACAATCCAGAGCATTTTTTGTCCTCGTAGCAGAATGATGATGAGAAGCAGCCAGACACTTCTGCAGTGCAGGGTGTCTGGCTGCTTCTCATATGTGAGACTAATCTTCATATATTATGTGTAAAATTAGGCTATTATCAATGCATGATTCATACATCAGGATGGCTCACCACTAACTCGCTTTAATAAAAATATCTGCCCCACCACAGCAGCTCAAGATCATAAACTTCACTCATCTTAATTCAAAGATCAGAAAAAAACAAAGTTCTTTGATGGTGAAATCAGTGGCTACTTTCCATCTCTTTTCATATTTTTATTATTCATATTATTGTTATTAAAGACGAAGTGCCTTATGCCACTAAAATATAAGCTCTTGACTGACTACTGGCTCTAACTTCAGATATGAGAGTTGTACCATTCAGCTGCAAGTGGATAAAAAGTAGTTCCTAAAAATACAGCTATTCTATTAACATATAGGTAAAGGTGAGAAAAAATTAAAGTTGATTTGCAAGTAAATGGTCAACTGAATGTGTGTCTGCATGTGTATGTGTTTCCAAGATGATCCCTGGATGCAAGCAGCCAAGCATCCATCTCAGAATGAAGGAGAATAAAAGGAGGAATGAATATTTAAATGAGAGTTGGTCTATCATGATAAAACTAATCTGCATGGCTGACCAAAAGGTCTACTGCCAATTTAACGTGTGTGTGTGTGTGTGTGTGTGTGTGTGTGTGTGTGTGTGTGTGTATGTATGTGTGTGTGTGTGTGTGTGTGTGTGTGTGTGTGTGTGTGTGTGTGTGTGTGTCTACATGTGTGAGACGCTTGCGCACCATCCTGTAGAAATATGATGCATTGCATCTGGAACCTGCACTGGCGTTGCCATGGAGACGCCCGTCACGCTGACAGGCCCCCGTTGCGCACTCAAACACACACGTACACGGTTATACACACACACACACACATACACACACTGTGGTAATGAGAGACTGAGAGACTGGCAGCATGCCAGGACAATCTACACACACACACACACACACACACACACACACACACACACACACACCCTCCCCCCCAACACACTGGAACATTCTGAGCTGGAACACACACATTCACACACACTTGGTTTCATGCTGCTCGGACCGGCCTGGCATGGGGGTTGGGGCAGTGTGTGTCTGTATCTCTGTGTCTTTCTGTTGATGTGGACAAATTTTAGTCGCACATACACATCATCATAGTGAAGATATTTCCTCATTGTGAGGACAGTTTATATTTCAGAGCTGTTTAAGAATTAAGATTACATTTTTAGGTTCATGTTCTATAGGTTGAATAAGGTTAGAGTCTGTGTCCATAGCAGGATCTTGGAGAATAAAGCATGAAGCATTGGTTAGGTTTCTTTAAAGGCTATGTGTCATACTGGGTGTTTAAAGTGATACATTTTTGAGCTCTTTGCAGCTCTCTTTTCCTCTGTCCTTTATCTTACATGCCTGCCACTTTTTACCCTCCCATCACATCATTCTTCCCTTTGTCATTCACACTTTGAAGTGCAGTTTGACACACTCTCCCTTTTTAGCAACTTTAACAAAAGGCCAGCAGTGACTGTCCATGACAATGGTTTTCAAGTCGACCTGCATGCCATGTATTGTATCCTGGCCTCAACGCAGAAGCTAAACGTGCTTTACATTGCAAACTCTGTCAAAAACAGGATATTTAAAGGCTAGCAGCCAGCCTACCCCTCACATTTGAAAGATCAAACCACCATCTATCAGATTCTTTTTTATCTCAAATCTTCTGTGACTTTCCTGCCTCCTCTGTGCAAACCAAAGTTGTTCCATTTTCAAAATTGGTGATGACCTTATCCCTATGATGAATGAGGTATTAAAGGTTAGGCAGAACAACTACAGAAAGTCAACCTTTTGAGGAGTAAAGGATGAGTTCTGCAGTGGCATACTGCAAAAAATAAAAAGCAGGCACTCACCACTGCCAAGCAGTCTGACTCAGTGAACTGGCCGTGATGATTTGGTCCTTTTCAAAGGCGCTCAAGTCTTCACACCTGTCCATTTCTCCCACATCCAGACTCAGACCGAATATTAAAGATAGATGTAGTCTTTAACCCTAAAAAGTGAAGCAAATTCTAAAGTGTTTTAAACCTGTTTTTTTTCTAATGTCCAGCAGGCGGCGACTCCTCTGGTTGCAAAATAAGTCTAATCATATAGACGTCTATCAGAAATTTACTCTACTTCCTCCTTGATTTGTTTTCTCAGTAAACATTCTGCTAATGAGTTTCTGATTTCAAGTGCTACTTTTAGTTGTCATTTAATACAGCATGATGTTCATCCTGTAAATTATGGCCCCATTTGGCATTAAATGCACGATTAAGAATTAAGTATGTTTCAGTGTGGCGATACCTCGTGATTGACAAGTTGCTACCTCGTAGTGTCTTTGAGTTTTTAGTCAGACTCACCCCTCACTCACAACAAGCGATTTCAAAAGACCAAAATAGTGACGACAAAATGCCAACCCCAATGCTCTAAAACAATAATCCACAAAACTGTGGGTAGCATCACAGTTGATACGCTCATCTTTTATACAGTCTGCTATCATTCATGTTTGCTATATCACTGACCTTGACATGCATTTCATTAGTCTCCGATTTTAAAGTATATTAGCAGCTTAAAGCATCTTTTTATCTAAGCAACACGTATTGACGTCCACACCCATGCTAGCATCTCTGTGAGATGGTACTTACAGATGTAGCAAAAGCTAAATGAGAAACATATACATGCTAACAGTGTGCCTAAGTGCTAAATCAAAGGTAAATGCTTTTACCTTTGTTTCAGTGTTCGTGCTTAGATATATGATGACCCAGATGACTGAGATTATTTTGCACTGTTAAACAAAATTCAATAAAATAGTGCAAAAACAGATGGAAACGGAGCAAAATGGGCCACAAAATAGCCAAAATGTTTAGAAAAACTAACCTAAAAATGTAGACTATGTGAATAAAATTGAACAAAAACAAACAGTAAGCGATTTTAAATGACCCAAATGAGACAAAACATAAACAAAGCAGAACAAACAAAATCTGTAAACTATAAAGAGATGCAATGTAAGAAAAAAATGACCCAAATGGGAAAAAAACAACATAAAGAGATGCCAGATGATGAAAATGAGCAATAAAATGGCCAAAATGGGGGGAAAAAACACAGATACATGCAAAGTAACCACAATGAGACACAAGATGAGCAAATTGAGGCAGAAAATGACCAAACTGGGAGATAAAGCAACCAAAATGACATAAAATACTCAAAATGAGCAGAAGATGTAAATAAATGAATCAAAACAACCATAAAGATGCATTTTTTGACACAAAGTGGAACAAAAAACTATATAAACAAAGGTGAAGTAGTGTAATGAGACATAAAATGGCCAAAATAAAAACAAAATGACCAGAATGGGACCAAGAATCATCAAAAAAGGCATAAATAACTAAAGTGGGGCAAAAAATATCAAAATGGGATATAAATAGTCAAAATAAAATTACAAAAGTAGAACGAAAAAGTAAATCAAGAGCTGCCAAATGACTAAAATGAGCCACAAAATGATTAAAATGGGACAAAAACATGTTGCAATTAATCAGTCTGAATAGTCTGTATGTATCTTTGTTCAGCATGATAGCATTCTATCATCTGCAAATTAATAATAATCATAGCTGGAGCCATTGGAGGTATCACTAGTTTTGCAAGCATTTATTCAAAATCCGAAACAATGAACAAATTCATAGTTTGATCTGATGATGCAGTTATTCACCTTGAGAGCAACATGAATGTTTGTAGCAAATGTTACGGCAATACATTCAATATCTTATGCATATTTTGAAGCTTCACTTCCTGCATGTAAAAGTACCATAATGTGAATATTGTTGAGCAATGTGCTGATGATTCCTCATAGATTCTATACATTATTTTAAGAAATATCAGATGTAAGAATAGTGAAGAGCCTTCTCTAATTCAGCTCATCTGTGGCAGGACTGAAAATGAGACTTGACTTCATTCAGAATTCATTTTCCTGTGTACTGTCTCTGTTTACTTTGCAAGGCAGTGGTTCATTCTGTCTCTTTATCTTTTTGAGTAATTCCGCCTGCAACTGTGCCGTTTAACATTTTTCCTTGGCAGCCTTACGAATACTTGTAGTCTTCCAAAGAAAAGAGTGACTGCATTTTTTGTAAGCGAATCACCTTTTACATCCAGATATGAGTGAATATCAGCCAACTTGTATCTGGGAACAAGACAGATTCTGAGCAGGTTGGAGTTTCCATTCTTCTCTGCCTGCCAATTTCGTTCCCAAATGAAAAACAAATTCGTCGTTGTGATGTGTGGTTTCTGTGATTTCTGTGATAAAGCCTCTTTAGAGAGAAGTGCAGTAGAAAATGAAGGAATACCTGTGACTGGAGCCACAGCTGCTTTCTGGGGTTTTGATGAAAACCTCTCATCAATTTTGCTTGATCCTTTTTCAGGTCTCTGCTCGTGCAAGTAAAACGAAACACCTGTAACATCTGACTGACCAACAGAAGTGGCAAAGACACTAACAATATTTACTAATTGTAAATAAGACTTAGATATTCACCATGTTGAAGAAATAAGTAAAGTAATAGCACTGACAGAAAACCTTCACTCCTAGTCTAGGTTCCACTCTAAAAAAAAAAAGAAGAGGAAAGACACTCGGCTTATGTTGAGAGCAATGACTGAAGCTGAACCACTGCAGGCTGTAGTTTAGTATTTGAAGTTAAATATGCAGGATTTGTACTAAAAAATTAAAACCCTTGAGAAATAGGCCCATACAAAGTTGATTAAACCTATCAAAACTGTATTCTCTCTGCATTTTGCTCTAAATACAGGGGTCCTCAGTTTACAACGTCCTCGACCTACGGCGTTTTGTCATTACAGTGAAAACTGGTTATGGGCAGATCCTTGGTTTACAGCGTACAGCATTTTGTCGTTATGGACATGGTTACATGGAACTAGTTGGTGAGCAGAGCGCACGAATATGTCGTCACATGGCGCTATAAGATGGCTTTGTTTACATTCGCCAGCTGTACGCCACCTTGGATTGTGTTACATTCGCTAACTTTTTGCCCTTCATTATGGTTCCCAAGCGTAAGTCAGACTCTTCTGATAGCAGTGCTTCAAAGAAAAGGAAAGCCATCTCCATGGAAGTGAAATTAGATTGGTATTTATGACTTTTCTGAAGAACTGATCGATATCGTGATGCACGTAGCAGCTTTGTTCACGTTGACGGAGTTTCGACTTGCGGCGAAAATCATCTTACATTGATCTGTACGAATGGAACTCCGATGTAAGTCGAAGACCCCGTACCAGAGTTTTACGTCTAGTTTCTGTAGCAACCAGTACGATTTAAATAACCTACCAATGACTTGTTTGCCAGAGCTGAAACCTAGGTAGCATCCAAGAAAAGCTTCTTATGCTTCAGATTATATGAACTCAGTTCAGAAAAATGATGTTGAAAAAGAAAGTAAAAACAAGGTAAACCCCATACCCACTTGTCAACAGTTTTTGAGTAATTACTCTCATTTCCAGAGTATGGGGAGACAAAAGTCTGTTGCTGCAGGTTCAAATGTATGAAGAGTGGTATCATTTTTGTCAACTTATTCATGACCAATAAGGAGATTCCCCAACAAAGCTGAATTGTTGTTTTAAACCCTCTGAACCATGAAATCCGGCAGCAGGTTATCTTTTTTAAAAAATTTCCTAAATTACACTATTTATCAAAGTCAGGAACTCTAAAAAGGCTAATAATGTTTATATATTTCAACCGCGCCACGGTCCTTAAACTGCTAATGTGTGATGTGCTGGTCTGTCAGGAAAATTACCCAGTTCTACGTTCAATATTATGTCATTAGTCAAAATAATTAAAAGCCAAAAAAACTGTTGATACAGTGTAAATATAAACAGATTTTGTACAAACAAAAAATAAAATAACTAAACCAAGTAAACAAAAACAAAAAACATATGAGTTTAGACTGAGCTATACTGAACTGCAGGCCATGTTTACACAACAGATAGGATAAAAGCAGGGAACCCAATTAAAATTGTAAATAGTCATGCATCTGTACTATGTAGAGTCACAGTTTACTTTATTTTTTTTACAGTGTTAACAGCTGTTGGCACTTGTACACGTTCTTTCCATGTTTTTTTCCATTGTAAAATAAATAAAGAAATTAAGCTTTCAGTTTTTAAGTTTTTTATGATTTGTGGCATTTTAGCTTTGTTATACTGCACAGAAGACATGCATGAGTTCTCTCCCATTCTAGCCATGGTTATGCTGTTTCCATAGAGGTGCAGGACTTAATACTGCAGTGAAAAATGAGCCCAAAGTGAGGAAAAATGTGACAGGAGGAAAACAACACCCAGAAACTGTTTGGGCTTTCAGAGGTTTAAAAATAACTGTGTATTATGACAACTAGCTGCAGATTTGTAGGTCAGAGTTGAAAGAATTTGAGGTTATGACCAAACAAATAAAAAATTAACATTGTAATCAGAAGTGTGCATGATGTTCTACTAAAACGACCAAACATTTTTACTGTTGTGACTGGCCTTCAAATGTGGACCGCTGAGCCAAAAGGACATTCGTCTTTTAGCTGATTTTTTCTTTCCTCCCCTTACACCTACCCCCACACCCACACAGAGACATGCTCCACTCGCTGACTGAACAATACAAGGGTGCCAGACCTGTCTTTGCCATTTTCACGGCAAAGACGTTAGCACGTTGTCGGCTGTCACCTCTTGCTATACAGTAAAGTATGTACACCAGAGATGAATGACAATGGGACCGGCCAATCATTGTTCGCTGTGACGACCGATCTGCATGAGTTCCTGCAGTAATAAAGGAGCAAGGCCAGCACTGGATCAGTGATATGAATATAAATGAAGGTGAATTTAAATAAATGGGTACATTTGAATGTGTTATACTGTCACCCAGCACACACTTATCAAGACTATCTGCATATTTAAGGCTTGGTGATGGATTATAGGGGCTGAAATGGAAAGATCTCATGGAAATAACATAATCTGTATATATTGCAGAATAATATGTATGTATGTATGTTGTATCTAAGTCTGCAAGGGTAAATGAAAGTCATCTAGGTGTAAAAATCACAGGCAAAACCGTTGATGGATTAGATTGGTGTGTGTGTGTGAAGCATTGAAAGCTGAAGGGAGGTTGAATGCTCAGGTAATTGCTTGAAGACCAGGTGTAATTTTAGCCACAACAAATCCATTTCAAAGCTGGGACCCTGGCACAAAATGAGACAGAGAGACAGGTAAAAGATAGGGGGCTTTACATAGGAAGCAAAAATCACATCTTCTATGTATATTCTTCTATGTAATTAGACTTTACATTAGCATTTATGTTATACCGTATAGTTTGTAGTACTTTTAGGGATATTTCTATGGTGTTATCTTACAGAGCAGACAATAGAGATATGATGGGCTAGTGTTTAGGTCATTTCTGACTTCAGTCTAATTAGGAAAGAAAGAAGAAACTTCCACTGTAATATCTCAGATATTTTAGGGTTGTTTCATTCAGATTGTTGCTACTGTAGTTTCAACTTGTGCTGCACAGTGTTGCCAATATGGGTACCTTGTAAGCTTGATAAAGAGTATCCTTTTCTATAGGCATGAAATACATCTAATACCAGCTAACAAACCAGAAAAAAATGTGCAGATTTTCAAATTCTGGGGTAAAATTACAACTACTGTATATATTCAGTAAAGAGCATTTGAAAAAGGTTGGGCCCATTTAAAATGCAATTGACCAGCTGGTTGCACTTTGAGTTTTGGATTGATTATTTTGCCTATAGGTTTTTCTAATATGAAAATAAAGTACTGAGAAATGCCACGTATACCTTTCCATCTCCCAAAGGTGATCAAATGTCATAGTTTCTCTGGCGAGCACACCAATAATCCAGATCACTTACCAATATGTAAGACAAGAAACCTCAAGTTCTCACGTTTAATAAGCTGAGTAGTATCACAGTCACTGAGCCACATCTACACACACATGCAAACACATAGGTTTTAGAAAGCAGCAGTCAGAATAAAGACACTAGCACAAATGTAGTTCTGATCGGTGCAGTGGCGGCTAGTTAAGGGTGTCAGTCCACAGGAGAAATAATGCACTGCATGCACATGCAGCGTGCACTCAAACACACACTGCAGCACTGTGAACACTGCAGCTTAGCAGCGTGCGTGTCTGTACTCAGGACAAGCCTATTACTACTTGACATGCAAATCTCTTTTCTGACCTTCTTCTGTCTGTCAGTCTGTCTCTCTCTCCCTCGTACTCTCACCCCCTCCACATAATCTCTCTCTCTCCTCACTAACTTTCTGCTCCCTGCCTGCTCACTTTCTCTTTTTCCTCCCATACATTCACATTTCAGTCCAATTTTCTTTGCCCCATTATTTCTCTGCAGAACAATGGCCTTCCCATTTTTAACCGCTCCGTACCTCCTGCAGCTGCATGTGATCACTGTGACCGATGCGACTGTATGTGTGAAATGCTAACTGTGGTTGGGATAAAGCCACAAAATAGCCAGAATGAGTGACAAAGAACAAAACAGCCACTCAAATGTCAACATGTATGAATAAGCTTTTTGAGTTGTGAGGTTGTATACACGTGTGCAATTGCATAACTTTATCTTTGCAAGTGCTGTGTCATTGTACGTCGACACATGTGGACCTGCGTGCATCTGTTTGCCTAAGTAACCCAGGTCTATTTCCTGCATTTAAACTTGTGTGTGTATGTTAATAATTAAACCTTGGCCTGCTATGCATACACTGCTCTGACCGTCACGGTGACTGCCTTGTCACAAACTATTACCAAACACTTTGGCTCCACTGCCCTGCAAAATTGTAGATTTATCATTCATTGAGCCAAAAAGTAGTTTCTGACCGAGCAAACACACATAAATGTACCACTTACTAACCAGCATTTTGGTTAGTGTGCCACCCTATGTTTTTACAATAAAAGATAGAAGCTTAAAATATTATTTTTGTACTCTTGATGCTATCTGAAATTTTACTAATGCTAAGAGTAGCAAAGTTGTTATTCTCTTATGTCCCTCTCGACTCTTTTTGTCTTGTTTTGTTACTCTGCCAAGGAACGCGGCAGAGTTATGTGATGATCGGCCTACCTTTGTCTGTATGTTTCTCTGTCTGCCCGTCTGTCTGTTGGCAACTTTACTCATAAATAGACTAACGGATTTGAATGAAATTTTCAGAGACGGTCAGTAATGACACAAGGACCAAGTGATTAGATTTTGGCAGTACTGCGGCTTATAGTCTTGATCCACAGATTTGTTAAAGATTTCTGTATCATTGCAAGATAGCGGCACAGTGTTGTTGTAACAATGATAACAAGTGAACACTGCGTCAGCTGCCTGCAGACGATCACATGATTGCGATCCTACTACAAATTGACCGCTGTGGACTTATCTGTTGGAAATGATACAAGGAACAATTGATTAAATTGTGGGGGTGTTTCTGAGTCCCATCAATTCCCACTGCCCGCTACATAATTACGTCACGCGATTCAGTATCCGTACATAACATACACATGCATAACATACGCCTGTGCTCAGCGCAAGGTCATTTTTTATTCAAGATTTCATTCGTAGGAAATGATACAAAAACCGAGCAGCCTTGGCGGAGTACTGCGCTTTGCTTGTTCAGGTTTTAACTCTGGCCGCCTCTGGACTTTCCTGTTTTGTTATGGTCATCCTGCTTAGTATCATGATAGTTTGCTTTAGTGTATTCTAATGGATGTGTGGACACTCACCAAACAAGCCAATCAAACTCCCAGTTCTCTCATTTGATTAAGGACATTTTTCCCTACACATAAAGTAATATGCAGTATAAGAAAAAACTTCCATGTTTACCTTCAGTTTGACCATAAATCTGTTTCCAGTGGTAGTTTCCTTTCTTCCACACTTCAAAGTAAAACTGTATTTACTAAAAGACATGGTATGCTGCCTGATAAGCCTGTGAGCTATGGCGTTTGTTTGCATGCATGTGTCAGAGTGCCCCAAACCTCCTGCTATCATGTCAGTGCATCCTGTCTTCTGCCGTAGTTTTGTAGCTCCCTACAACATATACAGTTTATTTGTGGGATCGGCACAGGATACTGATGTCAAGAGTTTCCTCAATTTACTGAATTTGCCTACAGCACAACTATCAAGCATGCACTGAATCTGTTGAGACCTGTTACTAGACGAAAAAAACTCCTCATTGCATAAGCTAGTAGAAATTCAGGAAATAATGATTTATGAAGGAACTTGCAGAGACACAACAGCTGTATAACTAATAGCACATATGCCGAGTGTTATTTTACAGTCTATCAAACATTTGAATGCCATTTGGTGTATCTGAATTTCCAGGTTGTCAAACATACACCATCAGTAGTAGGAATCTATTAGGTAACCCAGATTTGGGTAGTATTTGGCATTAGGAGTGGGAGCTCACCCACTTGTTTGTATATTGTGGAATCTAATCTCGTTGTCTTTGATACCTGGTCAAATAAAATCATTACTTGGCAGTAGACGAACTCCTCCTCTGTCTCCCCCACAGTCGAATACACATAGATAAGGGAGGCGATTTGTGCACAAGGTTGGGGGTTGTTTTTGTCGCTGGTGGGTCAATGGTCGCCGCTTCGCACACATGCTTTGCTGGTCTCTCTTGTAAGCAGCAACAGCCATTGTTTCATTGGTGAAACGTTGGCAGATTCCACACTGTATTTGTTTCTCTGTTGTTTAGGCATCTCTCTTCTCTCTTTTCTCTCCATCCATCTCTTTTTTTTTTTTTTTTTTACTTGTTTCATGGTTGTTTTCTTACATAACTACCAAAGCCATGCATGGATGGCTAAACGAGGCCTGTGATGACAGCAGGGAGATAGTGGAATTCTCTGCATTCTTTATTTGTAAGTGTGTGATAAATCTTTTCCCCCTGCATAGTATAGCTGCCACTAAATGATCAATGTTCCTCCAGAAGGAAAAATAGCCATTTCTTTAAAAAATCATGTTATTTTGACAAACTGTATGTCATTGTATTGTTCAACACTGTCTAAAAGGTAAACAAAAGTTTACATATTAAAGTGCAAAAATATAAGGTTTACACTAGAAACTGCAACCTGATGAAAGCAAATAAAAAAGAGTCAGTGTAAAAAAAAGTCAGTTGTGTGAATCCAAGAAAAATCCATATTTCTAAACAAAGTCAAAAAGCTTTTCACCTTGTGCAGTTACTCTCTGACTTTGGTCATAGCTTTGAATTTGATAAAAATGTTACTGAATGATGAATTGCAGTTATAAAATCTGCATTCTGGTGAAGCAACTGATGGTAAACATGTAGTTTTCATGAGCTGCATTATTATATCATACTCGATACTCAGTCTGACAGCAGAAACAGGAAAATATGTAAATAAGAAGAGGCTTTATAGGGAATTCCACTGTATTAAAACACAGCATATGTGAGCACAGAGAGCAAGAGAAAAGCAAACAATACATAGTGCCTCCGTACTCATTAGTGCCAGTGTGTTTTTCTTTAGGTGCTTGTGCATTGTGCTGTGCTGCTGTGGTACGTCATCAACACGCTGCACAGTTTACAAACCACCTTTTTGTTCTGTGATAATATGAAATACTCCAATACTTTTGAAGCCTCAAGCCAATGGGAACTTTTAGATTCAACCAAACTGGAGTGTGCTGTGGTGCCCACTGCACCACTTCATGACTGAAGAAAAGCATGTACAATGAACTGAAGCGCACTCTGACCACTGACTAATCGTGACAGTGTATATATATATATATATATATATATATATATATATAAAAAACACACACACACGCAAGCTTTTAGGCAAAGGAAGCAGTTTCAGCAGTCTGTGAAGAAATTTTACTCCTGGTATTTGAGATAACCTGTGCAATTTTAATACTTATGTATTTCCATTTATGTAAGCATCTGTGCAATACCACTGGCATGTGAAAGAATGTTACTTCTATTTGGTGCTTGTGTATATCTTGGTTTATTTTGGATAGTTTTCATTTTATACTTCACTGCCTTAATGCTTGCGCTATCTTTGCTGCTGCAACACTCTATTTCCTCATTGTGGGTTAAATAAAGGCTTATCTTATCTTATCATTGAAACAACAGTTATACCTTCACATGTGGAAACAAGAAAGGCACCCAGAGCACAGTACTCCGCCAAGGCTGCTCAGTCGTATCATTTCCGACAGCTGAAATCTTGAAAAAATTTGTGGCAGAAATCACGGCACTATAGAATGTGGGCATTTAATATAGATGTACCCACACACAAAATGACATTGTGTTGAGCACAGGCGTGTGTTATGCATGTGTACATTATGTATGGATACCGAATCGCGTGACCTCAATATGTAGCGGACGGCGGGAACTGATGGGACTCGGGGACCCCCACAATTTATTCAATTTTTCCTTGTATCAGTTCCGATGGATAAGTCCGGATAAGTCCGCAACGGTCGATTTGTAGTAGGATCGCAATCATATGATCGTCAGCAGGCAACCAGCGCAGTGTTCACATGTCATAGTTACAGTGACGCTGTGCCACTATCTTGCAATGATACAGAACTTTTTAACAAATCCAGACTAGAAGCCGCATCACTGCCAAAATCTAATCACTTGGTTCTTGTGTCATTTCAAACCTTCCCAGAAAATTTTATCCAAATCCGTTCGTCTGTTTTTGAGTAATGTTGCTAACAGACAGACAAACAGACAAACGTACACCAGTCATCACATAACTCTGCCATTCCTTGGCAGAGTAACATAATGCAGTTAACTTAAAGAAATAAAATATTCCAGTAACCTAACAATGTTGATGTTGGCACATTTTGAACATCGACTAATCATGGCAGTATAACTACATACATGCCTTTAGTCAAAAGAAGTGGTTTCAGCAGTTTCCCTTGGAATTTTGTTCCTGGTATTTGGCTGCTCTCAAACAGCATTGATACCTTTATGTTTAGAAATAAAACATGAGCTTTTAACCTGATACACAACATATTTATATACTTTTAGGCCAAAAAATCGATAAATAAACAGGTTTCAGCAGTCTCCCCTGGAATATTGTTCCTGGTGTTTAGAAACTTTGAAACGGCAGTTAATACCTTCACATTTGGAAATAAAATGTAGTTGACTTAAAGAAATAAAATATTCCAGTAACCTAATAATGTTGATTTTGAGCATCAACTAATTGTGGCAGTGTAACTATATATACAGTACATGCTTTTAGGCAAAAGAGGCGGTTTCAGCAGTCTCCCCTGGAATTTTAGTGCTGGTATTTACAGACTTTGACAATTGTACAAATTCATTTTGCAAATGCTTTTATCCAAAGCGACGTACATCTGAGAGCAGATACAACACAAGCAAGGATATAGTCAGGAGAAAACAAACTGGATAAGAGTCATAAAACAAGTTTTATAATAGGACTGTGGTGCCTACAGGGAGTGTGGAAGCAATAGGATTTTCTTTTTTTTGCAGTCTGTCAAGTGCAAAGTCTTTTCTTAAAGACTGAGAAGGACTCTGCAGATCGAACACACTTTGAAACAACAGTTATACCTTCATGTTTGGAAACAAAATGTAGTTAACTAATGTTGCTGGTGGCTGTGTTGGGGAGCTTCATGCCTCACGTGTCTGTTTTCTAAAATCACGAATACTTACACTTTAAATAAAAAAGTAGTAAATCTTCCATTTGATATGCTTACCTCTGCTGCATGTGGTATCATACTTTAATTTGCCATAGATCATTTATCTCTAAGGTACACTGATCCTAACCAGGGGTGACATGCTTCACTTTGCATACTTTTACTCTCATTTTCTTTCAATACCATTTAGTTTTTGCCTGTGTTTGGTCTTTGCAGTCAGAGGAAGTGGTAAATGCGTTTCCTGCTCCGTCTCCCCCCTGTAGAAACACACACACAGTCTCACACACGTACAGGCTGAAGTGAATGCAGAGAGAGAGGAGGGGAAAGCAGAGCACAAGCGAAAGAAGGTTAGCCAGCAGCGAGTGAAGAAAATGGCGATCACGCAGGATGAATGCCTCCCCTCGTAGATGCTGCAAACGCGTTGAATTTCTTTAGCCTTACAGTCGGCTTTCCTTTCCACTCTGTTGCACTTTATACTTCAATGAGGTGAGTTTGTTTTTCTGTTGTTTTTTCGATCGGAGGACCGTTTCTTTTGGTCGAGCCAGTGTATGTAAAGTACTGGAGCAGGGAGACGGGGGGCTGGTGGAGATAAGTTGAGCAGCCGCTGTTGGTTAGTTAGCCCCGACTGAGCTAAGTAGCTAGCTATCCTCCTGTTCAGCTCTTCGGCTCGATTACACTGCAGTTTACATACGCATATACTGACGGACCTTGTGTTTGTCTGCAAATAAATTGACATTTTAAGCCTCTTGGAGATAAACATTTGCATTTGTAGTCGGCTTAACCTTGTACTAACTAGTTGGAGCACTGGTCAATCCCACCTAGCCAGCTGTGCGTACGTTTCTGCCAAAAGAGGGTATTCCGTGTTTCTTAAAACATTATTGCTTCCCTTAATTTGATCGATTGAGTGTTTTGCATTGCATTTAATGTAAAAATCCCCTTTTAGGAATAGCTTCACCGTAATTTCAAAGGAAACCGGGTAAGCCGCTTCGTAGCGTTAGCTTTTAGCTAGCATTAGCGGGCATGCTAATTTGACGACGCAGGTCGCTCGGCGGTAGCAGCCACTGATTGTTTAGGCTTTTAATAACTTGCATTAAGGACACGGCTGTCTAAATATCAGTAAACATCCAAAATTTGGAGATGTAGTGGAATGTGAACATGATTTCAGTGGTGAAAATGGTGAAAGCTGCAGAGTTGTATTTCGGTCAGAGCGTTTAACCCCCTCTGTTGGCAGAAAACAGCAGCTGGTTAGCTCAACATTAGACTTTCGCTCTTCTGGTTTTGCAGTCGTATTCAGCTTTGCTTTTTGCACCGAACCGATGGTACTGCAAAGACGATGAAACTATGTTGTAATCTATTTGCATCGACTGTAATTTGATGCCATGTTAAGACCATTGTTTTTTGGCTGCACTGGAAAAACACCAGGCTCGACAGAAGCCATGTTGGTTAAGCTCTAAGTCAGGCAACAGCTGAGATAATGGCCGATCAGGACCCAAGCTGTAACTTTGACCTACACACTCTCACTCTGTCTTTATCTGTCTTTTTAACACACACATACACACACACATATATATTTTCCATTCACCTTGTAATGCCTGAGCTTTATGAGCTTTAGGGGACATTGATCATGCATTGTCCAGTTATGCAGTTCAACCTGCATTTCCACATTGACTAGTTGGAATACTTCACATACATCAATTAGTAAAGAGTCTGAGTCTGCCTGTGTTGTCCTGGGTGAGATGTCTTTGAACCTATTTACCACCAGCAAACATTTCAATTGAGTTGTTTACCATTACTGATTCAGCATATGGGTTGAAATTGGTGTCTAAGTGATCATTAATGTGTATTACAAAATGGAGAAAAAAAACAATTTGGGGGTTTACTAATGTTTCAATTAACACACACAGCTAACAATTTGATCTACACGTAAATAAAAATAACTAAAGAACAGATTTTTAACTTCCCAAATCTCATGAAAAGCTTTCCATTCTTTCATATATTAAAATATTTGTGCTGTTCTTTTGCATTTATTGACAGATGGTTAAATATATGTGCATGGATCATTTGATATATGCAGATCAGGTTACATTTGCATGTGGAATTTGGAGAGTCTTCATTGAGCATGCCGCCACACACTTTTGGAAAATGTGCATAATTTCAAAGTGGGGAAAAAGCCGTTTTGAAATGGACTGAAGATCCTACCACCCTTCGATTATAAAACAACATTTGTCTATTGTAGTCTCTATACAGTAGCCTATAAATTTAAATATATGATTTAGCCAGCCAAGGTGAAAAGAGGATAGTGGCAGGCAAAAGAACGCCATGTCTGGACATCCCAGTGTCACATCCTCTGAATTTGTAAGCTAATTGTCCCATTGTAAGTGCAACATATACACTTTGCAATGTGAATATAGTTACAAGATCAATATTTCTGGCAACAACGGATATCTTGAGCAAGGTCTGATAGTTTGGTGCATTTGAAAATTGTTTGATATGGTATTTGAGTGTGGACTGGAACACGCACTTATGAGTGTGCAAAGTTATGCTCAAATTGATGTACGCATTTGTAAAACTTATTTTTTTTATTTTTAAATCATGTAATACACGTTTTAATCCATTTTGAGACTTTATTTCCATCCTCTGACATGGTTTGTAAACCACTAAATTGTAGCATGCCACTATTCAGAGTAAATGTTCCTGTTTATGTTCCTGGCAATGTGATTTCAGATGTCTTTGAGATTCTAATCCCTCCTTTCTTTTTCAGAGATTAGGAATTGGAAGCTGTTGCCACCAAAGAAACTGAAGCATCTTAACAGGTCAGTGAGCTGCAATAAACAAACACATATACTCAGCTGTGTATTAAGTACATCTATCTAAATATAATGAAAGTATGTACAACAGGTCTGCTATTAATCCTACCTTCATGAAGGTTATACTATTAACAAACAACACAGCAAAACCTGCACATTTTAAATTTCATAAAGGACAGATTTATGGCAGGAATATATCCGGCTGCATTAGTTATAGCTCAGTGCCTAATAGACTAAATTACACTGAAGTAAGAGTACCGGTTTGTATCATCTTTCTGGTCACTTCTCTTTAGATGATAGCAGGACCTGCCTCTGTGTTGTGGGCTACTAAATGGGGGTGTGTATGTGTGTGGGTCAGGGGGACACGGGATGGGCAGCTCCTGCTTATGCAAGCACATGCAGTTCCGTTTGAATTGAATTGGAAGGTCTGGGTTGGTCTAGGCCACATTGTGCTGAGTAAGCTTTGCTGTTTTAAAATCACTAAATGAGAAGCCAGAGTCCCAATGTTTTGTGTGTGGAGAGGTGTTTGTGCAGCTCATTGTGTTCATACAGATGCTCTACATGCAAGCACACAATAGCACTATGGACTACCACTAGTTCATCAACTCACTCTAAACAGCCTGTTTAATCTATTTTCTGTTTTTAAAGTCTAAATCCCTTGTTTTTGTGTTAATTTTTTTTTTTTGCTTTATTGGTGCCATAACTGCAGAGACCTTCTTCAGATTGAAACACAAGGTGTGAAACATGTTTGCTCATCTTTAATGCTGATTCAGTACTCTCGTCTGTTATCCACTCTCTTCAGTGTAATTGTTGCGATTCATGACGTTCATAGCTCTCTAAGATATCCTCCTATGCTGGTTTGTTTGGGGTTGGTTGCTAAAACTAGTTGATGGTGTTTCACATTTTCCTAGCACTGGGGCATAGTTTCCAGCTGTGTGTATGTGGGAGTGACTGCTGCCGAAGTAATGTAAGAGGAAACACTATTAATGCCCTTAGAGGTAAAATAATTTGAAGATTTTTTTTTACAGAAGTCAAAGTTCTGTAATGAGTATATTTACAAATTGTGCCATTTTTTTATGTACCAGCAGTGTTGCATGAGATTGTTTTAGTTTCAACTCCCAGTTTTATCAAAGAAGCCATGTCCCAAAGTTTATAGATAGCATTTGATAGGTATTTCAATAAAAGGCAAACAACAATATTATAAATTCAATTTCTTTTGGAGGCTCCAGTGGGAATTACATCCTTAAAGCACGCGTACTCTGAAGCCCTTTTAGTTATGCATGAGTAAAACCCAACTGTGAGTCAGTTGCTAGACACAGACGTACCACTCATTTTAGAAATGTGCACAAGTACAGTTTATAGCTTGTGGGCCTGCTGCGTTTGTAATCTTAACACAGTGACTTAAAAAAAGTGTAATTAGTTGGGTGTAGTGTTATTTCCTTTGTAGAACAATATGCTGTCTCGCTTCACTTTTTCTTTTGGTTGTGTGGGCCTATTGTCCAAATAACAGTTTTTTTCTTCACTTAAAAAGCAACAAGCATTTTTAAAAAGGGTTTTTCAAGTATTAAAGCAGGAACATATATTTGACTGCATGCTGGAATGGCCAAGTTGAGATTGTCGTTTTTGGAATTTAATACTGCAGCGCTGTAAATGCCTAAGATGTTGCAACATTGCTATACTGGTGCTACACTGGTTGTGGGTCAGGTAGTTGACCATTGCCCTTCTGAGCAATAAAGCCACACCTGCAGATGGTCATGAGACTGGAACAAGCAAAGCAGAAAAATGGAGCGTTCGACGTGTTTGGCCTGTGCAGGCTCAGGCAGGATGTGCGCTACACAAAGCCCGTTTTACATAAACAAGTTGTTTAGCTGTGGGATCGACAGTGGTGTCTTTGACATTTGAAGTTTGAATCATTGTGGTGTGGCTGACATTGTGAGCTGGTTGAAACAGATCAGGACTTTACAAACAAAACAACCTCACGTTCATTTAAATTGATACAAAAAGTTTAAATTGCAACCTTTGCAATCCTAAAATATTCATGTAATGGTGCTTTTTTTCCTACTGTTGATGCAGTCACAACTTGCTTCATGCCACATGTCAGACTATTGTAAAAATGCATAAAAAAAACAAAAAGAAAACCACTTTAATTGTCCATGTGTAATTGCTAAACATAGATGTATCATTTAAAACAATGCAAACAATTCCTTTGCCTTCAAGTTTAGCTAGGTAAGATTAAAAACAAACTGCTCCACCCTCTTCTGGCAGCAGCACATTTTAATTGCTTTTCTCATCCAGAAATATCACATTGCTTTCCTCAAGTTACCATGACCTGAAATGAACTGGCCTCGTTTTGACTGCATGAAATAGATTTAATTCAGCTAGACTGGAACTGTCACATCTTACAATGTTCCCCTCAGAAAGGCTTCACTGTTGGGCTGTTTGTGATTCAGAGAAACTCATTGTCATTCACTAATTGAGTGATGACTTTTCTGAACGGAGCCTCCAGTGTTGCGCCTCTGTGAGAACATACTAATGCAAATGGATGCAAATGATGGGCTGTTATACATGTTAATTAGCCACGCGACTACCTTCTGGCTTTTGTTCTACAGGGAAAGAAAAAAATCTGTGTGTGCATAGATGCCGTCAGTTTATGTTTGGGTGTATGTCTGCCGTGATTCTGTGAAAATAGCTACTTCCACAAAGCTAAAGATGCAATCAATACTGTCTCCTATAAATTTAACAGTACTTGCTTGCTCCTCAGCAGGACTACTCCTACAGAGTCTTAGTTTAAAGCCTCAGATCTCTGATCTCTACTGCCTTAAAAACCCAGATATGGTTTGATTATTTTGTGTGTTTCAGCTGCATGTGAGTCAGTTTTCTTACTTTGAATCTCACCAGACTTAAAGTGTCTTTGAATTTTACTGAATATAGCAAATTGTTAAGTTAATATAGGACAAAATTATTGAGATGGAAAACAACATGTAGTGGGCATATGCTGACGAAGCTTTTAAAAAATATATATTTTACTGATCTTGTACACCTATCTGCAGGAAGATAGAATATATAACAACAGAGGGTCATATCACATGTGACGCTTCTCGGCTGTTTTTCTCATCTTTCCTCCATCTGCTGCTCTTTATCCTGCTTAGTCCTCCCTGTCTCAGGATGGAAAAAAACCAAAAAGTATGTGCTCAATAATGGAATCAACTGTCCAGATTGTTTTATCCACTTTAAAGACAACAAAGACCATATTTAGAGAAAAGATATTTTTGGAAAGCAGTCCTTCTTCAGCAGTTGTGTGAGTTGTATGCTACAATGAAAACGTCAGCTCTGTTCTGCCTTGTGTTGTTTGTGAAACAAGGGCACAAAATAAAAAGTAGACATATTTGTGAATGATACAAGAGCGACTTTAGCCTGCTTTTCTAACTAAAAAAATCTGCATTTGATTTAATCCTTTCGTATGTAGGTCCTCGAGTCAAAATGCACCACTTTTTTTTTGTTGTTTTATAATCTGATTAGTTCTGATTTCTGTGGTTTTGTACATGCCAAACCTAATTAAGATGAGTACTAAAATACTAAGTCATTCACCTTCAAGCACAATGATCATATCACTGACCTGATTTATTACAGTTGTACATTAACAGACTCATTACAAAACAAAAACAGAAAGCACATGGTCAGTGTGTTAGCACAGGGAGGAAGTGAAATAAATTTAATATGAAGGTGTTTCTCTGTGGTAGATATTACACAGCACTACCCAGTGCCCTATTTTGTGCCAATGTTAGTGCTAACTAATTGGTTAGAAAGTTAATCAGCAACTGCTTAGAATGAAATAAAGGTTGAAATCTAATCAAAATATCAAACATTTTCTGCTTCTAGTTTGTAAACAAGCAATAAGTAGTTACCACTTGGAACACTTTATTTTATTATCTTAATATACTAACATTTTACGTTGGCAAATTGGATTAATTAATAAGGGTCAGCTGTTTAATACAGGGTATAATCTCAGATTGATTTGTTTTGTTCATTTTTGGCACTGCCTGGCCATACAATGGGATAAAACAAAACTAATTTGCAGTAGAACGTAGTTGTCCTCTTCTCCTTTACTTTCCCTCCTGCCTTGTTTCTTCTTTATCCTTTCTTCTGGGTTGGTGACTCCCAGTGCCCCCTCCCTCCGTCAGCTGTAGGTGTCGGGGGGGATGGGCAATTGTGGACCCATTCATAAACAGATGCTGTCCATGGTGTCTATGCGAGCACTCCAGGAGGGCCCCCACCATGCTCTGCTGTTGTTGTTGTTGAACCCAGAACCATCTGCTGAAGCACTTGATGGTTGGAAAAGAGTGGAGGAAGGAGAGGGGGGAAGTGTGGGAACAGAGAGGAGGGGGTGGGGTGTGAAGGTGGCAGCAAAAAATAAAAGAAGGATGTGACTGAGTGCTCTTGTAGTTTGGCTGTGAGAGATTAAGGCCACCAGCTGATTTCTTCTGTCATTTAAACATGTTGACCAAAAGCCAATCTAATTTAAGGCATGAAAAGTTCTGACTTTGGTGACTTTTGGTGGGGATTTTTTTTCTTCAGATTTTCTCTGGTCATCGCTTTTATTGTCAAAGTCTACAGCTGTAATTCCACACACAACATTAAAACACAAACTGTGAGCGTGTAATAAAGATGAGCACAACTTTTTTTTTCATGGCATCAACTCTGATCGTGTACATTACTTAGCAGTTCCACATGTGCGCCTGGCACATATTCGATAAGTCATATGAGATCCTTTCTTTCAGGTCAAGACATGCTCAAAGAGCTGGCTTTTATTTGTGCAGAAAGGGCATACATTAATAAACATTACTGCAAATCCGCCACTTAGATTTTTTTAGGGTTATAAATTACCTGGAAAATTTATCTGATAATGAGTTGATGCATTCTGAAGTACAAGCCTTTGTGTGCTTCACAGTAATTAAGAGCATAGGAAAATTGTGCATTTTTTTTAAAAACACTGTGCAATTAACAAATTAAAATGGTGACAAATTATTACGTATTTAATGGTGCAGCTGCAATGTCTGTCTGAATTGTTTCAGCATCTCTGTTCGTCTGTCTCAGTAAAGCTAAGGCAAGGGTTGTGCAGTAATCCCATTATCGGATTAAACTGCAGCCTGCAGCTTTCTCCTGCAGGCTAAATGGCACACCCACCAGGACCAGCGCAGCTAAACTTAACACTTACTGAGGGAGAATCCACTGTCTGATTACAAACCAGTAGGACACTAATTGGAACATGTAAAAGTGACCCTCACCAAGAGTAGTAGCAAAGTTTTGTTTTTGATGTATATAAGCATTCCAGTGTTCCTAGTTTGAGGAGAAATCTAATTTGAAGTGATAAAAAAACTGAGCAAAGCAAATCCCAACATTTAAGAACCTGGCAAAGTGGTATTTTTGTTCAGGCCTGTTTTTGCTTTAGACGTTACTCAATAGAATTGTTTCCTTGTATTAAAACCAACTATAATTTTATGTGCCGACAGATAATGTAAAAGACCGAAAGAATTAATTGCATTTTTGCAAGCGGCATTGTCTCTGTGATTAAATAGTTGGTTGATATGGATGACAGTTTGGTGTTTATGGGACCTTCAGTTAAGTTTTTCTATGCTCAACTCAAACCTAAAGTGCTTGCCCTCAATTCATGACCAAAATGAGAACACCACAAAATCACGGTACATGTGCAGAGTTAAGTCAATGTTTGCTTGAGAAAAGGCTGTCTATCTGGTTGTAGCGATAGTGTACATAGGTCTGTTTGAATGTTGGCACAAAAAACTCTTATGAATACAGTAAGAGTAGGATTGCTACCAGCTCAGTGCATCCATGTTCATCATTTTCTCGCACAAGTTTGACTCGGCTCTAGAGTTGAAATAATCGGGTGGATTCTTCACAAAAAAAATTGTGAAACAAAATAAAATGATAGCAGTTGCAATGAAAGTAACAGTATCTTCTCTTGTTGTCAACAGGGAACACACCCACAGAGGGAAGAACAGTGGATGGAAGAGAGAGAGAGACGGAGAGTGTGACAAGGAAGGAGGATAAGAAGATACGGGACTGGACAAAAGGTGAGAGGTGTCAGGGAGCTGTTTGTGTTCTGGGTGTGAAATAAAAAACTTTGGCAGCACATTTTGGTGATTTCATTTACTGTTTACTTAATGGCATTTACTAATTTGAACAAGGGAACTTTCAGTGATTCCACGGAAGGCGATGCCATCGCTCAGGGCTTGGACTAACCGTTTGTATTGATTTGCCATTGCAAAGGTAGTAGTTCTCTGTGAGTACTCATTGTCTGTGTGATTTATCTGCTTCTGCCTCTTCTTAGAACTTCTGTTGGCACAGAGCTATTTATCTATGAGCGATGTGCCATTAAAAACGGTCCAGGTCTCCATGTGCAACAGGCCCATTTCGCTAAGCACCAAATGCAATTATACATAGTAAGCAAGGATATGATTAATATTGCATATCAACAGAATGGTACTCCGGGTAGTATGAAGGATCACTGTAAGCTTAAAATAGTCTCATAACCCTTGGTGCTGCAGTTTTTGTTTAGAGATATGAAACTGGCAGTATATGAGAGGAATTAGCTTTGTAAAAAGTAGCAAGATACAAGATTTAACTCGCTCACTGCTGGGCTGAAAATATCAACTTGAAAGAGAAAAGCACACTAAATAGCACTAACAAATAAAAATTCTAAATGTGTCCTTTTTTTCCCCACTCTTGTTCTCTTGCCTGCACGGTCTGGGTTCTATTACCGTTTTTCTGTCTCCATAGTGCAGTGTGCTTTACCCTGTCGACAGCGCTGGTGTACTTTGCCATGTGACGTAGTAGTGTTTTCCATTTGAATTGCCTTTAGTTTCCACTGAGTCCCGTCAGTACAAGCCTCCTACTACTGTTACAAGTGAAACTACTGTCATGGCTACTGTAGGCAGGAAGTCTGATAGCGTCTATCTCTGACCTTGAGTGTGTCTTTCTTTGTGTTTCAATTGCTCTCTGTCTCTCGCATTTGTTTTCACTCATCTCCACTGCAGTCCTGTGCCTGTAGTTCCATCTCTCACACTTCCTATATTGTCAGATAGAATGCAGTCGGACACGCAATTCAGAGTTCAAAGTCCTGTAGTGCAACATTGTGAACTGGCACAGCCATTTGTTGTCATGGAAGCTCTTCTTCCCAAATAATGGTTATACAATAACAAGAGACTAAGCACTGTAATTCTTCAGTGGCTGTTCTTATCAATGTCTCACTATGAATGGAGTCTGTAGGATAATTTGTTCCCACTCCCCAGGTCAGTTTATATTACAGTGCAATTGTTTTTAGAAGTTGCTCCGTAAAATGAAAGAAAACTAGCCTGCACCAATTGTTATTAAATTTACATATTTATTCACTAATGCCAAGAATTCTTGGAGGTCTGAAAATCTGAAGATTGTCACTCTTTTTTTTCTGTTTGACATTAAAGTTCACAGAATTTTATATAGTCAGACAAAACAAGCAATCATCCTGAGCTGTCAGGTCATTTGATGGCCTTTATCACAGTTTTTTGACAATTTGTGGCTCAAACATTTATCAACAATTAACTATTCAAGCTGGCGGATTTATCAGTAGTGAAGTTGCAGCCCAGCAAACTGAGACAGTGGTCAAAAAACAATGTAACGATGTAGGAAACAAATGTCCACGAGCTGTTCTCCGTGTTTGAGTGCATCACTTTACAAATTCCCTAAGAAGTTAGTTTCTGTTTCGATTACTGACTGGCCTACATGTCATGTCCATTTTCTTTTTCCCCATCTTCTGTCTCTCACCACTGCCACTATTGCCTAGAGGCTTAAAATGACAATATTAATGATAATCTTTAGAAACCTGGCTGTAGGAATCTCCAGCTAGTAAGTCATTTTTAACACTGGTTACGCTGGCTCGTTATCTGTCAAAGTTGCTGTTCGACCAGATAATAGATAGAAGTAAGCTTAAAATAGTTTCACCACCCTCTGTGCTGCAGTTCAGTGTAGATACAGGAATCTGGCAGTATCTGATAGCAATTGGCGCAGTATTAAAAAGCAAAGCATGCTCGGTTCCCAGAAGACTGAAGAAAATCCACTCACTGCTGAGCTCAAAACATCAACTTGAAAAGGAAAAACAAACGCTCATATTGACAAATTTTAAACTATTTGTAGTGCAGATAAAGCCAGGGTGTGGGTGGAAAGGTCACTGTAAAATCAAATGGATGACTGAATAAAGGACAAACAGTGAATTAGTCATAAACAAAACCTGAAGCCTGTGCTTTTGCACATATTGCCCCTGGTTCGACTTTGGTGTGGGTGCCTCTTTGAACCCCTCCCAAAGTTGACGTGGACACTGTGACGAGTGTGCTTATCTGCTTCTGCACATACTCCCACTGCACATGCAGTCTCATGTTTTGCATGTTGCTTTGAGAGGGATACAGACATACGGCCCAGTGACACCTGTAATCCTTTCCTGTAAATTGCACCTTTGCTCGACACTTCCTCATGCTCTTCAGTCCTTTATGTTTATCTCACAAAACTGGAGAAGTTGAAGCAGGAAAGATGCACATTGCTTACTTTCTCTCCCTGGGTTCCCCAAGGCCTTGCTATTGATTAATAAGGAGTAAATGCATAGTTTAGAGAGAGAGACAGACACACTGGCATGTGCTCCAGGCGCTGATGTCATCTTGCTCGGACAAGCCCAAAAGAATTGGGAGTGTTTAGGAATGATACCATGACAACAGGGTCTTCCCTAACACAAGTTAGTTTAGCTCAACAACATACATTTGGGATAGTTTGCCCTGAAAAAGATGTTACTTATCTGAGTTATCAGATACATTATTTTGCAAATCTGTAGTAATACAGTGTCAGTGTTAAATTGTTATTGTTCTGATAATGGAATTTCAGCTGACAGATAATCTATCTCACAAGGCAGTGCGTGCTGTGTACCAGAACCACCACTCTAAAACTGGCTCTGAGATGGGATTTCTGTCTTTTAACTAACTCCCTTTGTCTTACTGTCGTTGCCTGAAGGAGGGTGGGGCCCGTCATAGACAGAGCTGAGTGAAACCAACTTTTGGTTACATCCTTCTTGAGTCGTCAGTGACAATGCTCGGTACGCCCACAACAAAATAGACATGAGAGACGGCATGAACAGATTTTCTAACTTTCGTTAACAAGCCTAACAAATTTGCAAGAATGCAACATCTTCAACTGCTCCTGCCCACAGTCAACACGCTGCTCCCTCTACTCCCACAGCTGGCATGTTTCACACCCACATACAGAGCTTGTTATGCTAATAGTGAATTCTTATGAAAAAGCTACCAACAAACGCTAATTAGGCTGCAGCTGAGCCTAATGAGATATGTATCATAAACTTTGTTGAATTGTGGTAGACTTCAGACCGACCAGATCTGCCTTCGCTCTGCTAACAGTCTGAAGAGCTTGTACAAGACGTGCACCTTTCTAAACAGTGTAGCTTGAGGATTTTGAGTAATTATTAATTAGTTTACTGGTCCTTAGCCTTAAAAAGAGTGCAACACCCTGTTGATCACACCATTTGAGTGCAAAATGTCAGACTGCAAATACGAAATATAAGCTTAATATAAGCTTGTCTTGGGTCTCCCTCTGTGATTCAGGAAGAGGAACTGCTCAGTCTGAGCTTTAACATCAAGAATTCAACAAAATTTCATACACATAGCTGATTTGACTTAACTATTACACAATAACATAATTAGTCTACATATTAGAGAAATCAGTTCATAGTGTTACATGTTTATGTCAAGAAATAAGATGTTCAATCTAAAACTAAATATATTTTTATTTTTCACATTTTTTGTAATATTAATATTGGCTATCTCATTGGCCACAACAAACAGATCAATACTGTTATCAGAAACACTAAAGTTACACCTGTCCATGAATCTGAGAAATGTGCATTTGTCGAAGCTACAGCAGAAGAGGAAGAACACTAACAAACATGTCAACACGTGACAAATCTTTTACAATATACTCCTTAACTAACCAAAATTCTGTCACAGTACTTTGTATTTTTTCAGTCACCCAACCTTGCAAATGTTCATTTATCTGTAATGAAGTAAAGTGTGCTAATGCTTCCGTGCAAATAAAGTTTACATTATCGATGTACTAGCTTCATGCACAAATCCATGTCATATTGTGTATCCTCTGTGCCTGTTTTTTTTTTTTCTTTTTTGTCTCCTGTACACTCAGTCTTAATGAGACTGTTTCTTAACCTAAACTTTAATTTCTTTGGGGTCTGTTGTGTTTTACTGAGATGCAAATGATGTTAAAAATATGTCAGCTTTTGGCAACAAAGTACCATGCTTCGAATAGATTTGCAGTTGCATAGCAACAGCGGGACACATGAAGAGTGCCTTTAACTACAAACAATGTTCACTTGACAGTCACTGCACCCGGAATGCTTTAGACAAATCAAATTAAACGTAAACCAGTCATCTAAGACACTACACCTTATAGGTAAGTATGTGTAGCACATGTCAGGAAGGAAGTGCAGGCCGTTTTGAGGATGAGAATGATAGACTCTTGGAAGCCTCCTGCAGATTTATAACCAGTTAAATGTCTGTTTTACTTGTTTTGATTTTATGTAACTGCCTTTTTAGTTTTTTTACCAGCCCATTGGTTACTTAAGCAGTGCGGAAAGTCATACAGTTCCTTGGATACTCAAATCTATTAAGATTTACCTGTAGTTGTGACAAAAGAAAATCAAGTTTGTATGTCTGTTCAGATGTACTTTGGTTTTGATCCACCTCTGTTTTACTGCCGCTGTCCAGGTTAGTTTATATAAGGAGAAGTGTAGAATAGAAGGCCAGACCGCCTAATTGGTTAAATCTTTTGATTATTTTTCACTATCCAAATCACATGCATGTTTCCTACTTTGCCTCTTTGTCACTCCTAAATTTCACTATTGTTCTGCTTGCTAAGCGGAGTACACATTGTGCTGGATTCATGTGCTGCTGACTTGAGGAAGTTTTTATACATGTTAGAAGCTGCAGCTGCATTCCTCTCTCATCAGCCTCAGTGACAGGCCTCTACCTCTTTGTTGCTCCTTTTTTCCCTTTCCACTTCCCTCTCTTTTCCTTCTTTTATCTTCCCTACTTTTGGTATTATATGCATGTTCTTTTTCTTTTGTCCGTCTTTCTTTCTCTACTTGTGTCTTGTCCCTATACACCCCTCCCCCCCACCTCTCTCTGTAAGATGATAGCAGTCAAGTTGCTGCCAACTCCAGGGACCCTCATGAAAGCTGTTCTCAGATGGACGCATGGTGAAAGAGGAACAAACTGTACTCTATGTACTGAGCAGCAGCAGTGAACATGCTTGTGCGCTTTAGGGTGGAACGTTTTCTTTTTTTTAAATGGCATTTTAGCTAAATAAATGACCACATTAAAGAGGCGTTTCAGTAAAATCTGAAAATCGTTTTACGAATACTTTTATGCAGACACTAGTATTGCAGCTTGTGATTATTTTAATTAGATTCTGCCATTCTTTTACTTTATTGTTACTTAACATTGAGTACAGAAATGATTATCCCTAAATGTTTGCGCAAAATCTTTAGTAGCTTACGCCAAAAGATGTTAAACATTTTTCTTCATTAATTAGATTAATGCTGCCTTTTAAGGATACATGGTTTTCCCCTTCACAGCTGCTTTGAATCAGATGCTTTCAGGTTGACAAGAGGTCTTTCCATGTCGGAAGGTTGAGTCAAGATCCATGGAAGTAAACAGCTGAGTTTGCTGGAAGGGTCTGCCCTTTTAGTGTTATGGCTGCTTGAGGGAGCGGGTCTATTCCGTATCCGACACTTAGTTTTTTTGACTGTTTCTTGTTTTTCTTGTCTGTCAGTCTGTCTTTTGGTTAGTGCTTTATCTTGAATACTTTGGGTCACTTTTCTGTGAGCTTTAATAATGATAATATCACTGTTTTGTCTGTTTTTTGCTTGTTTCCAGAAGGTGGTTAAGCAGCTTCTGGCAGGCAGTATGTCTAGATGCTGGCAGTCTGCCCAGTTTTAGCTAGTGAGTTGTGAGTTAATAAAGGTGAGGTTTGGCTGTGTGTTAAGTGTGTCTGGTCTGTGTTGTGTGGTTTCATAGCACTGGTTTTTGGGTTTGTGTGTCTAAAGGAAACCTTTTCATGACATGAATGGCTGTAGCATTGAAATGTGTTATTTTGCAATAAGGTCATGCTCACTGCAAAAAGTACAAGATTTTCCAATAAACATTAAAATTGCTAAAATTTGCAACATGATCTCCAAACACATGCATGCTTCATTGCGTGTGCACACTTGCCCGTTGTCCACACATGGGTTTGTTTGTTCTCTTATCATGTTGGCTTGTGAACAGAGTGGTTGTTATTTGAACTGGAGATTTATAAATAGGCCTGTGTACTGCTGCAGCAGGCAGAGTGAGCTAACACTCACTAACCTGCACTAAGAAAAGGTCAGGAGACGCACACACATACTTTACTTCCTTCTGTCAAATACACTGGTCCATTTTCACTGAAGGATCTGTGTGTCCCTCTCCTCTTTTGATTTGTGGCCTCTTGCTGCTTTTATTGTTTTCAGCTCCCTTTTTTCACTCTCTTGTGTTGTCTTTGTCGCCTTACTACTGCTCTTGCTTTGCTCAAGGATAAGAGGTTTTCCTCGCCTTGGTGTCCTAGTGCTGTGCTGCCAACTTTGAGCCTGTTGTATAACCCTAATCTAGTCTTACCCCTACACATTCACCCCCACCCCCTCTAGAAGTTAAGGTGTGTGGGGTGATCAGTCTCTCTTTCTTCATGGTACATTTCTGACTAACTTAGCTGACTCACCTACATGTCCCACTCATTTTGGAGAAAGAGAACAGCAGAAAAGGACAAGGCCATGACTAGACAGCAGTGGCATTGAATCGAAAAAGCAGAGCCTCGTTCATTTCTGTGAATAACTGCAATGCCACAGTTGAGGTGCCGCCACAGGCAACGCTGCCGAAACAGTAGCCTAACGTGTAGCCTCCATAGTTATGCTTTGTCTGAACAACTGAACTGTGCATGTAACTATAATCAAGTCTTTGACAGCAAAGGAGTGGCAATGTAGAGACCATAAGAACAGTGATCTGTTGGGATTGTTGATGGTGGTTGGTTTAAACGACATCAGGCAAGTCAGAAAAAAATAACAGTAATTTTCTCGTTTTCGGCAGTGAAAGAAACTATATGTTGTCTAGAAAAACAAATTCTGTTGCAAACTACCTTGTGGTCATTGTTATTCCGTAGTAGGGGTTTTTACAACTAACCCTGATTATTTTTGCTTTGGTTGCTGGAGGTTAATTTGCAGTCAGTAATCAAGGCAGACACTCCCACAGTAAAAGTAACTACTTCTGTATATAATTAAACCACAACAAGGTCTCATCACAGTCAACATACTCGTCAAGCATTGTAGAGGGTTTATGAATCATTAAATTATTTCTTTTTTAAGTGCCCCCAGGAGAAGTAAACTAAAGAAAATGGCACTGTTGCTTCATTTGCATGTCTCATGTTCAAATGAGGAGCTGTGGAGTGATGTGACGGAGTATGTGTGCTAGGAAACATACAAGTGAGTGACAGGTGCTATAAAATCTCGAGGAATGTTTTGCAAACGATTGATGTGGATTTTTGGTTAGTGTTGCAAGTGATTTGTAAACTGATGATTATCTTTGCATTTATTGATAATAGTTATACAACAGGTAGTAATAACACACTTCCCTCTTTTGTTTTTTATCTTTCCGCAGTGCCAGAGCATACCAAGTCAAGACAGCGTCCTTAATCTAAACCACGTCCCCCCTTCCCCCTCCCTGCACGTAACTTTCGCATCCACACAAACACACACTTGCAGACACAAACACACACATACAGTCCTCAGCGATGCCAAGGAGGGCTGATCAGCCTGCTGCCCGCTCTGACAAGCCCTGCCTCTTCACCTCAGACCCTTGAGGCTGTGCTCTCTGAGCTTTGACCGTTGACCTCCCCTGTGTCGACCTGGGAACCAGAGGTCACCTGTTCTCCACTCAACCCGGGGACGCCCTCCTGCCCAGCCAGGACCTGCAGCCACCAGTGGCACTCAAAGGTAAACTGAAAAGAACGAGCAGCGTACTATATTCAATTGGACCGGTATTCCCACTTGCTTGCAAGGACATGCGCCTACACGAACTCACAGCCTGCCAATGGTGTGTTCTTGAATACCGCAATAAAACAATTGTACAATTACATTTAAATGCCAAAAAATGTTAAGATGTGGGTGTGCTCTCACTCATGGCTTCTGTTTAGTTTCTTGTAATTGCATCCCAAATAGCAGAGATAGAAATTATGTTGGGAGAGAAAAAAAATACATTTTCATTTTGCATAAGGCTGCAGCTGATTCATAGTGCTGGCTGCTCTGAATCATCTAGAACAATAATTGTAAAAATCAGGAATATTCAACAAAAAAACAATACATTATCTCTATTATCAGAAACTGTGTGTTGCTTTTTGGATGAAAGGAAAACATCCCGCATAGTGAGTAGTACATGCAACTTACTGTTGATTTGCTAAGACCCTGAAGTATTACACTTTAAATTTTAATAGTACTTCAGTGTTTTTTTATGCTATTATCTGAATAGCTCACTGTAACTGCTAACTTAGATTCAGAAACCAACAGCGACTGACCACTAATACTTTTGTATGTGCAAGCCTTTCTTACTTTGAACTCCTCTGACTTTAGCACTATTGTTTTCTAGTCTGTTTGCTTGATTCTAAGTGAATGACCTATTTGTCCCTGCTATTTCTAACATCTCCCCACTCTGTTTTCTGTCTCTAACTCCCTCTAAGTCTGTTTGACAGTCGTTCCTCTCTCTGTTTCCAGGCATGGCTCCCATTCGGGATTCCGTCAGCCACTCCCCTAATCAAACAGGTGACTACACATGGCCTTCTTCTTCCTTGTTCTTGCGTGTTTCATTCTTCCTCTCAGAACCTTTTGCTCTCTGCTGAGAAATTGTAAGTCAAGGTAGACCCAGTCAGACCTCACCTTGACTGATGATGCATTTTATTCATGGCATATCAGTGAGACAGAGACAGGGATGAATGTGTGAGAAAGTGGTTTTCAAAAGGTGCCAGGGAAGACTTGGCAAGCAAACACGATAAACAGCAAGAGCTGGCAACCATTTTATGTGAGAGACACTTCGAGTTAGAAGGACCAGAAATGGGCAGCCAGCTGGTTTAAGAGACTCATTCAGTTATTAGGTTAAAACTTTGGTCTACGCAGCAGATGGTGAGGAAAGGAAAAGCTTGTATTCAAAATACTAAAATACTGCTGATCTACATGAGAGCCAATGCCATGGTCACTCTGCACAGTGTATCTTCATAAGACAGAGTGCATCAGCAAGAAGAAAATCTGTGCATCCCTCCACCAAACTGTGGATTTATCTTTCAGATTTTTGCCCACAAACCAACAGTTTATTACTAAATTGCATAGCTCAGACACCGTCCATTCGTATCTGGTTAGTCACTGCAGTGTCTCTAATCACCAACTTCCTGCCAAAGAACAATGTATTGTTCTTTTTGATAAAATAAACTGAGACAACATTTGGTAATGTTGGGTAACTTGGTCACCACATTCAAAAAATCCTTGCATAATAATGGCTACTTTTACTTTGAGTAATAACCAGTAGGATGAAACTTATCTTAATGCACTAACATTAGCTTTCTACAGCAAATGATGGGGGTTTCCCATGACAAGAATGCTGTCTGAGTGACTGCTGGGATGCTGGGAAGTGATTATATATAAGGCAGTATTATGACAGAGGGTTGTTTTAGTAGTGGAGATACAGACACTAAACATTGTGACTGTGCGTGCGTAATTGTCATGAAAGTGAACTCAGATGTGCTCTTTGGAGTCTTATTATAGAGAGATGAGTGAGCAGTTAAACCAGGTCTGAATTGTTTCAGTTGCTGCTACCTCATTTCCCTCCTATCTCCTTCCCTCACCTCCTTCACCCCCCACCCCCCAAACCCCCACCCTCTTTTCACACTCATTTGCCATCTCCCCTATGCCCTTCATCTCTCCTCTCCTGCTGATGGTCATCCTCCGCCTCACTGAATCCTAGTTTATAGCTTTGGCATGCTTTTGGGTCCTGCTGTGGTGACAAAATGGTGGCAGCTGTGTCCTGGCTGAGGCCTGGCAGTGATCACATCCAGAACAGTTGGCCAGCTGAAGCTGGGAGTGAATAGAAAAATATAAAAGCAAGTGAATGAAGGAGTTAAAACTATATGTTTTTCTATTGAGTATAGTATGCCTGACATTTATCATTCTAAGAAATTGGCACATTTCTTAAATGCGTGTGTAAATTCACACAGTTTTTGAAAAGAGGGGAATTATTTAATCTTCAGTCTGTAACAGTATGCTCTGCCATGTCCACCTTCTCTGTCCAGGTCTGGAGCATCCTGGCTTGGACTCGCAGTATGAGCCTTCCCCCTGGTCCTCTGGCTCTCCCTGCAGCAGTGACAGCAACAGCAACTGGGGCAAAGTCCTAGTGGACGGAAGCACTGACAAACCCAGTAACTCTTCTTCAACCAGCTCGTCCGTCTGGCCTCCCTCTTCCTCTTCATTTTCTTGCTCCTCCTCTTCTTCCTCTTCTGGCTGCGGGTCAGGATCTGACCCTGAGTTGGCATCAGAATGCATGGACGCAGATTCTAACTCCTCAATTGGCTCGGAGAAAAACCTTGCCGCTGTTGCTGCGACAACAGTGATGATGATGTCAGCAAATGCTTCTTCCTCTGTGTCTTCTACAGCTTCTTCCCCCTCCTCCTCTTTGGTGACCCCTACAATGATGGTCGGCGTTTCTGTGAATGGGGACAGCAATGGCAACAGTCGTCAGGTAATTGGTGGCGGTGTGGGAACCATCAGCAGTGCAAATAATGGAAATAATAACATCACCGGGCCCTCACACTACTCTGTGGCTGGGTCCAACAGTATTGGCAGCAATAATATGACTAACCACAACAAGCTTGTCAGCAACAGTGGTGTATGGGGCACCCAGTCAGGCAGCAACATGATCACCACTGGTGGAAGCACCCCCTGCATCAATGGAGGGTTGAACCCAAACACTTTAAACCCAAATGCCAACCATGGTGCCTGGCCACAGAATCCATCCCCAAGCCCAGTGTCCCAGGGCCAACGGCCTCCACAGGCTCAGGGGATGACTTCCAAACTGGGTATGGCTCCCCAACAAAGCCCTTTGCTGGGCTGGGGTGGCATGGCAGCTCCAGACAACAGCAGTATGATGGAAGACACTGAGTTGAATAATGGTACATCAGGCGGCAAGGTGTTAGGAAGCAGCAACAGTGGAAATGGAGGCCTGCAGCCTCCCAACCTTAACACTGAATTCAATGGACCAAATAACACTATCATGATGAATACTACTACTACTACTACTAACGCCACAATGACCTCTAGTCCACCAAACTCTACCGCCTCATCCCAACTCAGTGGGGATTGTTCCTGGGGTTCCATTGGAGGAGGGAATGGGGGTCCGCTGGCCAATGGAAACCCCTCATCAGCCCCCCAGCACCCCCAAGGAGAGCTGGGGGTTACTGGGGCCTTCGGTACGCCTTGGGGCGCAGCTACCTACCCTGTAGACAAGGGCCCCCCAAATGCAGACACTGTGAACCCCCAAATCTCCTCTACTGCTGCTTACAAGAGTAATAATAACCACAATAACACTGGGGCCCCACGCTGGGACCAGGGGCCCAACAGTAACCCAAACCAGCCTCAGAGCAACTTGTCCTGGGGTGTTGGCTCAAATCAAATCCCAGGCTCTGCAGCCCAAACACCAGGAAATGGGAACCAAACTACAATGGGCCCTCCAGCAGGGATACCTCACCCCTGGGGGAGCAGTGCATCCTCTTCTTCTTCATCCTCATCATCCTCTTCCACATCTAACAACAAGATGTCAAATGGAGAATGGGGATCAACAACTCCTGTTAACAACCTCTCAGATGCTGGAAGCCATAAAGGAAGCTCTACCAACAATGGCTGGAAGAGCCTGGAGGATGACGCCATGGGCATGGGAGGAGCAGGGGGAGGAGGTGGAAGCCATGGCTTAGGGAATGTCACTGGAAGCTGGGGCCGCTCTGGAGGAAGTGAGGGAAGCGGGGAGAGCTCCGGAGGCCGATCCAGCTCAGACAGAGACCAGTCAAAAGGGGGAAATCGCAGAAAAGGTACCCATTCTGCAACAATACTATCAGCTCTGACCCGGGCCGATGTGGACCCGAGGGTTCTGTCCAACACTGGATGGGGACAGACGCCCATACGGCAGAACACTGCCTGGGATGTCAGTTCTCCTGCTAGCAATCAGCACCAGGCTCCCAGAGGAGACGAAAGAAAGCATAGTAGTGGAGGCTCCGGCTGGGGCACAGCAACACCGGCAGCTCCCTCCCAGACCTCTGGAGGTAGGAATATAATGTGCATAAAGATGTCTTTTGTCTGAATGTATTTTAGATATAAAAATTTTAAATTTTAAATTAGAACCAAAGTCATTATTGCAGAGCGAGCAGGAAAGCAAGTAATTGACCTCCCTCAATCATGTGCTTGCAGGCTGGGGGGGTGGGCCAGGCAGCTCAGGTCCAGATACAGGAGGTTCTGCCTGGGGAGAGCAGAGACCAACCTCTAGGTGGGACAGCAAAGCCCCACCAAACGGAGGAGGTGGGCAGAGTGGCTGGGATGATGGATCCAGCTACAAGGGTAGTAACAACAACAGTAACACCTGGAGCAACAATATTAACAAAGAAGACAGGTAACTAACGTCTTTATGTTTTTAGCTCTAGCTGGTGTTGATTTTCGAAGCTAATAATCTTTTTGAACTTCCCATCAACTGTCTATCTTGTACTTTACAAATCACCCACATTGTTTTTGTTTAGATCCAGTACCTGGACTAATGCACCAAAACCACAGCAGAGCTGGGGTTCCAATAGTGGCAATGGAAATGAAACCTGGGGTGGCAGTGGAGATGGTGCAAGACAAGGGGCCAGCAACCACTGGGGAGAGCCCCAAAAAGGGGCAGGCTCTGTGGGCTGGGACAGCGACAGCGACCGGTCTGGCTCTGGATGTTGGAGTGAGCCAAGCCGAACCAACACCAGCAGCAGTAACACCTGGGTGGGGAGTGGAGGATCAAATACTCCAGACCAGAACACTCCAAACCCGGGCTCCAACTGGGGAGACTCAGTCCAAAAACCCAATCCTCATAGTAACAGTCAGGGTTGGGGCGAGCCAATGAAGAACAACCACGGAGGCCAGAATTGGGGTGAGCCAAATCCTAAGCCCTCCAACGAGTGGGGAAAAGGTCCTGAGTCCAACATGTCCAGAGGCAATCAAGGCCCTAACAAGCCCACAGGTACTTACTGGGATTACTTATCCTATCAGAATCAATGTCTTGCTTTATTGTTTTGCGTTGTAGTCGTGTTTTGCTAGGTGTAGATACACTTTTCAGTGGGAGGACATTAAATTGAAGACTCACTTTTATTCTTATTTCAGGCTGGCTAGGAGGTCCCATGCCCACAGTAGGTCAGAAGGAGGAAGTTGCAACTGGATGGGAAGAACCTTCTCCTGAGTCCATCCGTCGTAGGATGGAGATCGATGATGGAACTGCGGCTTGGGGAGACCCAGGTAAACGGTCACTCCAGTACAGACAAAGAGCTGCACAAGGCCTGAATACAATTATGTAAAATTCGATTCTTACCATTCTCAACAGACACAAGTAATTTAATGACTCAAAAGTTACATAAACTCTGTTCCCAGGCAAATACAGCGGAGGATCTGTCAATATGTGGAACAGGAGTGGCCAACCGGACCAGGAGACTATGGGCCCATCCTCTCAACATCAGTCCCACCCAGCACATAGCTCGATGCAGCCAATGCAGCATATTAACCAGGATAAAAGCTGCAGTTCTGGTAGGTTTAAATATCTATGCAGGCATGTATGTACACATAATTGAGGCACATACACACTTGCATCTTTCACCTTACTTGAACAAGGAAAATAGAAATATACAGGCAAAAAAATGCAAAAAAAAAAAAAACATGATCATTTTTACACTGCAGATTGACACTGGTCCCTTTATAGTTAAGCTCAACACAGATGTGGTCAGCCAGGTTACAACAGATCTTGACATATTCTGGTGGTTTTTATCCTGCATTGATACTTTTCATCGAAATGTGCAGATTCTCATATGTTTTGTTGTGACACTGTTCTGGCATTCCGTGACTCAGGCTTGCTTTAACTTACAGGTTAATATTTGTTTTGTTTGTTAATTTTTATTTTAATATTGTTGTACTTAACATGCTATTATATGAGCCAGTATTTAAAATGGTACAAGTGGGCTAGTGCAAGTCTTGTGGTGCAGTCAGTAAGCCCTAGGAATGCATAAAAAGGTGTCTCTCTCACACCCTCTCTTTGAGATGGATGAACTAAGGTCTTGAAAGGAGTTACAACAGTACCAACACAGCAAGTGTGGATTCACACACACTCGCAAATATATACAAAGGCATACACAATTTGCACAGAAGCATGGAGAGAAACCAAACACGTACATTCCCTCCCATCTCCCTACAGTGTTGTCTATGTTGAGGGCTTTTTGTAAAGCCAGTTGAGTCATCCCTTTGGAATGCTAAGAGCATCGATTTTTCTCTTCGCTCATTCGCCTTTTTTCTCCTCCCTTTCTTGCTCACCCGCCAATTCTGCTTGCTGTAGAAACACAGGCTTTTGTTGGGTTTCAGAAATAGAGAGGAAGAGAGACGATGAGTGGCAGAGGAGGAGGTCTTGTGACTTAGTAATAGGAATGGTTCCAGTGTAAGATGGGAAAACTAAAACAAGCAAGGCAGCTATTCTGTGGAAGGGGCCTGAGAAGGAGAAAAGTGGGAGGGGCTGTTAGGGTTATTCAGGGTTTCTGGTGTAGCGAGTTAACTGGAGCATTAAGTGAATAGTCTGAAATGATGAGGCAAACTAGCAAGCTACTATTTAGAGAAAATATGTTTTGATTCATTTTTATTTATTATTGTTATTTTTTATTTTTGTAAATGCTGTAGTGCCAAAAAAATCTATCAAGACAGCAACAGAGTTAACTCAGAGGTGGGAGAAAGTAAAGCATATTAAAGAACTAGGTCAGTACTGTTGATGTGTTCATTGGTACGTAACAAATTAAATACACTGTGTGTGTGCACAGATATGCATAACATCAGTTTGTGTGATTGAGATTGCAGGAATATGCCAGTTTGCGTTTTTAATGTATCTAGCTCTTTGTGTTAGTCGTTGTTTCGCTGTGTCTGATGCTTCTTTGCGGTTTTATGTGCACATACTTGTTTGTGAGCATGCACAGTCACATGAGGAACACCGGAGCCTGAGGCCACCCCATGATCTGTCCTATTTTTACGGGGAGGTATCCCTGGCATCTCCCCAAACACCTCCTGTGGAGGGAGAAAGTAGCAGGTCTGGGTGGTCAGCTGTAACAAGAGCCATTTGAACGCGTACATGCACTATCTTGAAAACACACTCTCTCATTTGAGAGTGCACACACATCTACACACCCACAAGAGTTAAAGTAAACAGCACTTACATAAGTGAGCTGACGCAGGGTTCCCCAGGGACATGAGTGGCTCCCAGCTGAAGTTTTGTTCTCAGATTCCAGCAAAAAAATCTATATGAACTTGTACCATTATTTTGAAAATGTGATGTGGGTTCAATCATCCTTCATGTAATGCAACCCACCTTGCAACTCAACACTCATAATATGACTGCTCTGATAGCTTGAATAATGTGGCTGAATTTCATGAATATGTATAAATATTACTGTTCGGGACATTTTGACTGCCAATTGCTGCATCCAAAAATATGTAATTGCTAATAAATACTATTGAATTCATGCTATAAATTTAAGACTACATAGCAAATTGATGGCCACTTCCTTCTCCTTTCCTCCAGGCTGGGGTGAGCCATACCCTCAACAGAAAGACTCTTCATCATGGGGGGAGCCCACTGCTGCTCCGCCTGTGAAAGTAGACAACGGGACATCTGCCTGGGGGAAGCCTATGGACAGCAGCTCCAGTTGGGATGAACCCAGCAGGGATGGCCGCGAACCTGGATGGGGTGGCCAGCATAAGTCTGGTAGGTGAACGCATGAACATTCAAAGAAAACTTTTGGGGAGTATGGTATGTTAAAACGATGAGCAGTCCGGGTGCAAGAGCTGCAGTTAATGATTGTTTCGTCTGGTGAGAACTTTCTTAGATTAGATTCAGTTTCATTTCATACAGGAGGGAAGAAACCAGAAAATATTCACATCTAAGAAGCTGGAATCAGAGGATTTAAACTTGATTTCTTAAATAATTCTTCAAACCAGTTAGCAAAATAGTTGATGAGTAGCTTAATACTTGACAACTAAACAATTAATCATTGCAGCTCTAGTCTGGACTGACCATATCCTGATAGGAAAGAGGGGAATTTCCGGGTAGCAATTGCATGATGCGATCACTACAAGCTAGAAATGCATACTGTACCATATGCAGTCAGTTGTTCGTACTCAGTTTCTACACTTTTCTCTCCTTCCTTGATAGCTCCTGGTCCCAAGCCCATGGAGACATGGTGCGGTGAGGAGGTGTCCATGAGCAATAGCTGGGATCAAGAAGAAGAAGTGGAGATCGGCATGTGGAGCAACAGCCAACAGGACAACAGATCCCATGACCAAAACACCTGGAGTTACAAGCATAAAGGCTCCAATAAGGTTTGTAATCCTAATCTGTGCACATTGGTTAATCCGCCAGCCCTGTTAATGCTTCTGTATTTACTCTATGTTTCAGATGAACAAACCAGTCAACAAACAGGACGAACCCTGGATGAAACCCTTCATCAACCAGTTCAACAGCATGAACTTTTCTGTAAGACCCATCTCTCATTCCCTTGAGAATTGAGCCACCATAAATGGCTGTTCTGTTTTAGTTGTGGTGGGTAGTTTTCTGTCCATTTTAAAGCTGTGGCAACATCAGATTTGACATCAGTGCTTGCTGCACTTCCTTCACTATTTAGTTTTTCAAATGTGTTCTCGTTTGATTGAAAAATGCAACATTGGGCTTGTCTGTCTTATAATTTAATTTTGTTGTATTTCCTCATGCAGAGAGACTCTCCTGATGACTCCATGAAGACAGGAGCAGGGATGGTGCAGGACAAGCGCATGGACATGGGCAGTATGGGAGATTTCAATGGAGTAATGGGGAAGAACCCAGGGTCTCGGCACCAGCTCCACAAGGAGTCTGCCATGGATCGCAGTCCTTACTATGACAAGGTATGTAGAAACATAAACGGGGTGTGTAGTGGTTTAAGAAAATACTAATAGAGGTTTGGTCAGTCTCGCTGACATTATACTGATCATAAGGAAGGTGTGGAGTGGAAGCATCTGGTGTGTTACATGCATTGTATGCCTGGCTGGGCAGTGCTCTCTTAGCCCTGTGGTGCCCCACAGTGGTTGTTTTTACACACTGCATCCAATATGGTAATAGAAAAAAGGGATGTTTTATTTGATACTTGGTGTTTTGTTTCTATGTTGTATTGTAGGGCTGTCATATTTTAACTGAAAAAATACATGAAATATGTACTTAATTGCAATAACAATCACTAGCTTTGCAAGAGAGTTGAGTAATTATGCAGTAACAATTAATTCCCTTTCATAGTTCTGTACACACTGCCAGGGTTTGTTTGGCTTCGCTGCTCTTCCTTCAGCACTAAATGCTGCTTGTCTAAATCCTTTATTTTTACCGTTGAACTTTCACCCTCTAGTTTATTTTCCATCCTATGACCTTCTCTTTTTCCGCTGCGCCCATTTCCGTCTTGTTTCTTACTTCTCTCCTGCTCATTCATAAGCCTCTTTCTGCTCTGTTGCACTTTCCTACACCACTCACGCTTAACTGTTACTTCCTCTGTTTCCACAGTACTTTCTCTTTTCTCCTCATTCTACTTGCCTTCTGCAAAATTAACTCTTCTCTTTCCCTCTCTGTGCTTCTGTGGCTGCTGATGCGCTTCCTGTCCCTCTGTGCTTGCCGTCCATCTGCTGTGCACCTGGCCCTTGCTTCTGCAGCTTTCCCCCTCTGCTTATGATAATCCAGCTTCTGATGAACTGTCCTCCAATCAAAGCATGAGCCTTTCCCCTTCCAATTCTGCTCAGCCTATTCCCTGTCTCAACTCTGGGCCGTCTCCTTCCCACTCTAGTTCTGGGCCCACTCGGCAGGTGAGTGTGTTAAAGGATGAGGTTCTGCCATATACTTTCTAGAAACTAAGATCTGGGTTTTAATATTAAGAAGATGATTAATCTCTGTATTTGGCTTGCAAGGTTTTTCTACTTTTTCTTGACATTTAGTTTGTGAATATGCCATCCAAAATGTTTATTCAGCAGCCTGTGTTCACAACAACCATAACAGAGTTGATTCACTTGTTTGCTGTCTTTTGTTCCATGATATGAGGAATAACAAAAAAATTAAATTTTAATGTTATATTGTCTGACAGTTAATGTGTTTTTCTGTTTTCCTCTCTCAGAATGTAAACCCTATGTTGGGTGGCAGCAGTGTAGCACAGGGCCGTGGCGGCCCCCAGTCCCAGCCCCCTCCTCAACCCAATCTTCGTAACCAAGTGCCTCCACCCATCCTGCCCTCTCAGGTAGCGCACACACAACAATACATAAACCCGCACGTGCCACCGTATGTACTGCTTAGTGTATTTAGGCTGCTCTTGCTTAGCAATAGTCTGATTATCTCAGTGTTCTTACTGTGGGCGCACTAGGAGTATTTTCAGGAAAGCACACTGTTGATTGTCCAAATCTGACTCTAGTTTTTAAAAATGTGTAACAAATAACATATAGGTATGAGAATCATCTTGCTGGAATTTGCTTAGATGGCACAGTGTTACAAAAAACATACAATACTGTTCAAAAGTTTGGGGTCACCCAGACAATTTCATGTTTTCCATGAAAACTTACACTTTTATTCATGTGCTAACATAATTGCATAAGGGTTTTCTAGTCATCAATGAGCCTTTCAACACCATTAGCTAACACAATGTAGCATTAGAACACAGGAGTGATGGTTGCTGGAAATGTTCCTCTGTACCTCTATGGAGATATTCCATTAAAAATCAGCTGTTTCCAGCTAGAATAGTCATTTACCACATTAACAATGTCTAGATGGTATTTCTTATGAATTCAATGTTCTCTTCATTGAAAAAACTGACTTTCTTTCAAAAATAAGGACATTTCTAAGTGACCCCAAACTTTTGAATGGTAGCATATGGCTAATGGCTCGATGTTCGATGCCAAGTTTGTATGCGTTAAAGACAGAATTCAAAGAAAAATTTTCTTGACATTTGAAACACTCAATCTTGTTTGTTTCCAGGTCCCTCCATCCCTGTTGAAGTACCCGGGAGGTAACGGAGGTCTGAGCCCTCTGCTTGGCCCACAGCAGGTGGCTGTACTCAACCAACTCTCCCAGCTTAACCAGCTGTCGCAGCTCACTCAGATCAACCAGTTACAGGTAGAGTGACAGAGACATGGAAGCAGAATAAATGTTATTTGTTAAATTACAGCATGGATTTAGATTTAAAGTTGCAGATTTTGAATTTGAGACTGCATTGTAAAATTACATGATCCTTATATTGTATTACCTGTAATGTGTAGGTAACAAATGAAATGCTAGTATTCACATTTTTTGACCTTATTTTCTGCCTGCAGCGTCTTCTCCTTCAGCAACAGCAGCAGCAGCAGCAACAACAGCAACAGCAGAAGGCTCAAAGCCAGAGAGCCATGCCGGTGGGACGTCAGACTGAACAGGTGTGTGTCTTGAAAAATCTCTCAAAGGGTTCTTGATTACACTTCCAGTTTTAAAAGTTGTGAGATCATGGTTTCTCTAACCTCTAACCTTCTGTCCTTAGACACGTCCTATTGGTTCATCTCCGTCAATGATGCAGCCGCCACGACACCTGGACCCATCCCTTATGAAGCAGGCCCCACCCCTCAAACCATACCTGGACAACTACTTGTCCCACAATACCCCTGAGATGCAGAAGGATGCTGCCGCTCTCGGATCCTTCAGCAACTTCCCTTTAAGTATGTTAAAATGATCTTTGTTAATAAAGCATATTTTGATGAATGTATCTTGTACTAATTAACAGGGCATCACATAATGTAATATGTATTTGAATTTGTGGTATTGACTGAATTTCTTGTCTTTGTTTCCTCTCTTCCTCCATTTTTCCCATTAGGCTTGAACTCTAACCTGAATGTATCCCTGGACATGGGTGTTGGTGGTGGTAGTAGTGGTGGTGGAGCTGTGAGCTACAAAGAGCCACCCCAGTCCAGACTGAAGAAACTTTGGGCTACTGACCCTCTAGAGCAGAACAGCAAATCTGGTACAGTCGAACCTCGTGATATTTGTGACAGTACATGCTGGAGCAAAAGTGAAATGTGTAATGTTATAAAGATAGATAGTAAATAATTAAAACGAAAAGGTTTATTGTTATAATGTGATATGTTTGTATGTCACAATAATGTGGAAAAACATAACTTTTTAAATCATAGTATGATATTTATCCATTCTTCTTATTCTGGTGTGGTTGTGATATGCTACCATAAAAACTGGCCAGTAGTTTTAGGAAAGAGTGGTGAGTTTTAGTGTATGTGACTGTATCTTTATGTCTCCTACAGGTGCTATGTCATCTGGGCTGCGTCTGGAGGACTCCCCCTTCTATGATTTCCTGTCTCCTGGCCCATCTCCCCTGAGTCCTCCCGGCCAATCAATGGGCTCGGTGGGTGATGGCTGGCCGCCCCGTGCCAACTCCCCCCCACCCCATGCAAACACTGTCACCTGGCCTCCAGGTACGCCTGCCTTCTTCATGCAGACAAAATAACTTTTTAGTTGCTTCTAGGGCTGAAACGATTCCTGGAGTTATTTGAGTAATTCGATTGCTAATATTCCTCAAGGCCAAAATTCTTTGCATCGAAGCTTCGTTTAATCCACTATATACTAGAATCCAGATCACTAACTGAGTCCAGGCCCAAACTTCACATTATAAGCGGATTTTAAATTTGACGGGACGCTTCTGTTTTAACTGGTGCAGCTTTTCGAGTGTTTAAGGCCTTTATCAGATCAGAGGGCTGAACTATGAAGACAGTTTAACATAGTTAGACTTTCTTTGTGTGAGTCGACAAAAACTAAAACCTTAGTCAGAGTTAACAGGTATGAAGCTGGTTTTCAACTGTCTTTATCTCAGACTTTCTGCTTCAAAGTTGTTCACGCAAACAGGAGCGTTTAACGATCATTTGACTCGTTTTCTACAAAATGAACTGATTGCGAACAGGTTGTTGTAATGGAGAACAATGAGGAACATAAAAATTTATAACGGTAAAAATCTGTGACTGGAAATGATGTGAAACAGGAATACTGGTAGAAAACTGTTAAACATGCATTAATGTATTCATTTTACTGGTTAATGCAGCTGATTATTGATAACAGACAGCCACATACTAAAACCATCAAATTTCATATATTCAAACATGATATTGTAATAAAGTACATGTAGGTCTGACACGGTCTCAGAATGGAGGAAAAAACTTTAATTTTTGGCCAAATCAAAGTGAAACTAATGTTATTGATTGAATATTCTCTGTAATCAATACTGATAAACAGATTAGTTTTCTTATTTGTGTTCTGTCAGCTGCAGTAGCAGCAGTTTAAACGGACCAAACATAAAAACATCTGCATCACCAACTTATGCATGTGGGGTTCCCATGGCTTTAATTTTAGTTGGATACCCCTGGACTATACCCCGTGTTCCACCAGGACGGTTATTTCTGTTGCACAGCGCATTCACTTCTGCTTTTGATGCTGTAACGCGCATGCCAAGCACGGAATCCAGTTACTCCATTAATCAGCAGAATAATTGGTAGAATACTCGATTTCTAAAATAATCGATAGCTGCAGCCCTATTTGCTTCCCTTGGCAAACCGCTCATTGCTGTGTTTTGTGGATTTTTTTGCAGAGTTCCGGCCCGGGGAGCCTTGGAAAGGTTACCCCAACATTGACCCTGAGACTGACCCTTATGTGACCCCTGGCAGTGTCATCAACAACCTCTCCATCAACACCGTCCGCGACACAGACCACCTCAGGGACAGGAACAACGGTAGGTCACACACATGGCAGAACACAAGCATACACCAGGTTTGTCAGTTGTTTTGTATCTGATTTGTTTTCCTAAGTAAAGATGCTAAACCTGAATACATTTAACAACAAATTTCCAACTATCAAACACATACTTGCATCAGTCCTAGCATGAACAGATGGACACTAACCCTCCTTGTTGTCTTTACCAGGGCCATCCTCATCACTGAACACCACGATGCCTTCTAACAGTGCCTGGTCATCCATTCGTGCCTCCAGCCACAGCGGTTCCCTCACCAGTACAGCACAAAGCACTTCAGGTACGTGTCCCTGTTTAAAACTCAGCCATTGCAGTGAGGCTAAATGATTTGAATGGGCCTCAAGAGGAGAGAAGAATGTTGAGCTAGCCCAAAGTAAATAAAAAATTAAGTGTTTTGTGAAAATCAGACGAAGTTTAAAACAAAAGATGTTTGTCTGGCTTTCTTATGTTCCTCTAACTTTGCCATTTTCTCTTAAAAATCTATTAAGCATTTCATTAAAAAGGCACTTAGCAGAGATGTGAACAGGAGGATGTAAACGGGTTTCATTTCTCTTCTCTTTGCAGCCAGACCCAGTGAGTCAAAGTGGTCTCCCAGCGGCGGTTCTGTGTCCAACTCCTCCCTAGCCCATGAGCTTTGGAAGGTCCCCCTGCCTCCCAAGGCGGCTCCCTCCAGACCACCACCCGGCCTCACCAGCCAGAAGCCCAGCCCTGCCTCCTCCGGCTGGGACGGCTCTGCCCTAAGGCTGGGGGGCTGGGGCTCCACTGAGTCCAGATATACACCTGGTGAGAGAACAGGGAGACACATAAACCATTCAGTAATCTGTACTACTATTGATGTGGCATTTGTTAAAGTTCTTGTTGTCGCTTTTCTGTCGCTAAGTGTTGTGACACCAAAACTTTAAACAAGAAAAAGGGAAATTTGTACCAACATTTTAACATTACAAAGATTCCTTACAATGATACGTCCAACGTGACCATTTTTGCCTGAAAATTGTGATGTGGAAAATGAGCGACCGCATTAAATAGACTTGTCTTTGGTTTATATAGTCAGAGAGACTGAAATAATAAATACATTATGAGAATTTGTAATTTATTTAGGCGACAGCTGGCATAGTTCTAATGGGTACTGTCAACAGCTTTTGCAGATTCTTCTTAATATCTGCATGGAAAATAAAAATGTTGAAATAAGATTATTTATAGCCTGTTACTATTATGTATACTGCCTTAAGTAAAGTTATTACTTCTGTCTTCATATAGTTTTTTTGACACACACTGCAGCACTTCTTTTTGGATTTCTCCAGTTTTCTAGGAGATAAAGACACTTCACAGCTTATCACTTTCATACTAATTTATTTTACCTGAAACCCTTCCTGTCTTAGCTGATTATTGTTCCTCGCTGTGTGTTGGCAGGTTCCAGTTGGGGTGACAGCAGCAGCTCAGGGAGAACCCAATGGCTTGTTCTGAAAAATCTCACACCTCAGGTACTGGAATCTACAAAAATGTCATGTTTTACTTGTGTATTTTTGTCTGTTTATTTAGAACAAAAACAACAATTTGAGGAAATATTTCACCTCTGTCTGTTTATCTGCTGTCTCTCTGTTTGTGTTTGTGTGGGCGTTGGTCTCCCAGATTGACGGCTCTACACTGAGGACTCTGTGCATGCAGCACGGCCCTCTGATCACATTCCACCTCAACCTGCCGCATGGTAACGCTGTGGTGTGCTACAGCTCCAAGGATGAGGCCGCAAAGGCCCAGAAGAGCCTGCACATGTAAGTAAACGTTACACAAATATACACACACTCCACCTTCCCTTTTTTAAATCAGATGTAGTTGAACTGACTTATAATTAAGCCAGGATCATTATGAGATATTGACTGGCCTGTCAGGCAAGATTATTGCATCAGTACTTAGTCATATCCGCTCTCTCTGAAGATGATGGTATCATTATTTACTTTTCATCAGCTAATTTCAGTGTCAGATGTCTCCTGCACACATAATGGTTGGATACATAAATGGAAGTTCCATTTTACAGATTGGCCATGTATTCTTGATTTATGACACACCTAATGTGTTTACATGCACTTCCATAAGCGTTACAGTCTGCTCTCTGCCATAGGCTAATTTCTGAAATGCCATGTAAACAAGATGATGATTAGTTAATGCAGAATATTAAACAAGCCTCAGGAATTATATTTGTGTCAATAAAGTCAATCAAAACTTACTAAATGTTAAACAAAAATAAAACTTATGGGTGCCCAGATAGGCCAGCTGACAACAGCAGGCAACCCATAAACAGGGGCGTTTCCTATCTCTCTCCACTGTCCCCTATCATAAAAAAAGCACACCCCCCCCAGAAAGTAGCTCAGGCCTGTCCAAAGCATTGCGAGATTTATTAATAGGTATTTTTTTAAGTGAAGAAGTTGATTCCAAAGGGGTCTGGGAAGTTGCTAAATTTAGTGACAGAGTTGCTCATTATGCCGGTAAGTTGGCCAGAGCAACATCTGGATCACTGAGTTGCCACTCAAAGCCACTTAAGCCAATCAGGAAGCTCTCCTGAAAAATATCTGCTCATGCAAGAGGTCTGTCTGTGCACTGCAAACAAAAAGTAGGGCAGCGCAAACAAGAGAGATGGCAGCGTAACCACGGCAACGCAAAAGGGAGGGCAACACATCTGACCAGCGAGAAAGAAACACAGGAGACTGTAAACAAAGGGACATATCTCGAAAGTAAAAGGTCAGGTAATGGTTAGGATAGTTATGCAAATATTTGTTTACAAGTCATAAATTGCACTTTTGACATGTTTTTTTGTTCTGGAGTGAGTGTTATTCTCTTCCAAAGTTTTATTTTTGCACTTATTTTGTTTGATATTCAAGAACTTAAACCAACATATTAATACAAATTTTCAAAACTTATTCCATACAAACTTGATTAGTGATTTCTTGGCCATGAGAGCAGCAGCAAACAAGGAAAAATATCACTATGACAACAATCAGTTTCCAATAATTAGTATGAACTTGATTCCCAAAGTCAGACTCCTACACACGGTTTGGTGGGATGTACAGAAGAATTAATAGAAATGGGTTTTAGTCGGTCAGTGCGTAAATGTGTTAATTGCAGAGGACGTTTCGCAGCAGCAACTCACACACTCACACGCTCTCTCTCACCTGTTGCATCCCTACAGGTGTGTTTTGGGGAACACTACTATTCTGGCTGAGTTTGCCAGCGAGGAGGAAATCAACCGTTTCTTTGCACAAGGGCAGTCATTGGCGACTCCCTCCTCTGGCTGGCAGGCCATCGGCTCTTCTCAGAGCAGAATGGATCAGTCTCACCCCTTTCCCAGCCGCGCTCCTGAAGCTAGCCAGTGGAACAGCAGCGATCTCCACAGCTCCTCCCTCTGGGGCGGGCCCAACTATTCCAGTAGCCTGTGGGGGAGCCCCAGTGGCACCGAGGCAGGGAGGATCAGCAGCCCCTCTCCAATCAGCTCCTTCCTCCCGGTGGATCACCTGACGGGCGGCGGGGACTCCATGTGAACCGCCTGCCAATCACACAGGCTGGGGGAAGGGTCAGTAGAGAATTATCAATAATCAGCAGAAGAAAATGGTAAAGAAAAAAAAAGTAGTTATAAACGCTATGGCACTAGTTGGACTCTTTCTCACTTACAAGATATTCAACAATACGGGGTCTCCCCTGTGGAAAACAAGTTACGTTTCTCTCTCTGCACATATGTCCACTTTGTTTTAGCCCAAAAACATATCAGTCGGAATACTTGAATCATGCAGGCCAATTCTATAATGTGAACGGATGGATATTTGCTTCCAGGTAGTGCTCTTTCAGACCGAAAAAAGCTTCAATCGAGCTCATTATTATATATATTTTTTTGTTTCATTCGTCATGTTTATTTGAATTCCAATTCTTTTTATTTTTAACGTTTTCTTTTTGTTTTATTTTCTTTCTTTTTTTGCATTTATTTGCTGACAATGTTGGAGTATGAGCTTTTTTAACTTTGCACTGAATGTGGTTTTTTCTCAGTATATATAATCTGCAATATAGAGGGAGCAGCCAGTTTTTCCAGTGTAGCTGTTTACTCATTGAGGTCCTTACCGTATGTGTGTATGCGTGTGCATGCGCACGTGTGTGTGGAAGTACTTTGTGTGTGTGTGTGTGTGTGTGTGTGTGTGAGTTGCGAATGAGTACGTGTGCGCTCCTCTCTGCCTTGGCACGCCTACCTTACTGCGTTGTCGTGGAGTTCAAGATCAACAGATGGTTAAAGAATAAAACCTGACTTAGGATGATTATCTGGTGATCGTAAAAGTGACATTTAAAAGTATTGCACCAATTTTGTTTTAAAACTAAAGAACGTTGAGCTCTGCAGTGCAAAGGACTGTAGCCGCAGCTGGGACTAGCAAGCCCCGCCCACCCTAATATAGGTGGCGGAGCCTATCTAGCAAGCCCCCCCGCCAGCCCCCTAGTGGGCAGGTGGGGGAACAGCACTTTCAGAATAGGCTTTCAATGTTTTGGAGGTGCCACACTGCAACCTCTTGTTTACAAGACTTAGGAGGCGGAACGTGTGTTCATTCTTCATTTTAAAGAGAAGATGGAATAAAACAGAAAATGCACAAAAAAAATATAAAACTGATCAAAAACGCATAAAAAATTTATAAAAACAAACAAAAACAAAAAATGTAAACTCTTATTGAGGATGAAGACGATGCTTTGTAACTCTGGGAATTCGGATCAGTGTTTTTGGCCATGGCGTTGGTTATTTGAACTATTCCTCTTTGTCTGCTAAATAACCAGCAATGGTTCTCAGGAAATCAAGCCAGTTTTCCCCCCCTTGTAGTTGAATTAAAAAAAAAAAAAAACTACTACTCCTTGTAGGAAAGGAAAATCCAACTTCTAGCACTGAAAACTATGTATAGGTCTGTAAGTTTTTTTTCTCTGCCAAATAACTGCTTTAAGCTGGAGAAGCTCAACACACTGCTTTCAATATGCTGTCATTTGAGGGAGGGGGAGGGCCTAATGTGGGGGGTGGAGGATGGGCTGCAGAAATCCCAACGCTCCCTCTCTCCTCCTCTTCCTCCACTCCTCCACTCCACTGATGTAAAAATCAAACGTGGGGAGTGTTATCGTGTGAGTGCGTGTGGAAAATGTTCTGTCTCGTCAGACTTATAAACCAAGAGAAAGGCAAATCTGTATCTATGCATACTGTAGCCTCTCACATTCACATGGCCTACTGAGAGGCGTTTTTTTTTTTCTTCCCGTGTCTCACAAAATGTTTTAAATGTTTCATTAAGTACAACAAATATTACTTGCTTTTTTTTTCTTTTTTTAAAAATCGCTCTCATTGCCACAGATGGTGTTTTGACAAAAAAAAAAAAAAAAAGGAAAGAACTTTAAAATCGTGTTTTGGTTGAAGATTATATTTTAACAGTGCAAAAGTCGTCCACATTTCATTGCCTTGATCCTAATTGTGTCCGAAGATGCAACAACAAGTCAAGTGGCTTCTACCTGTTTACAAATAGAATATGATTGTATTGTTGTACTGTTTTTTTTTTTTTTCTTTTTTTCTCCTTTGGGTCGGGGGGGGGGGGGGGGTGTGGGGTACTCATCTGAAGTTCCTGACATGATGTGTGTGTGTGTGTGTGTGTGTGTGTGTGTGTGTGTGTGTGTGTGTGTGTGTGTGTGTGTGTGTGATTGTGTGTGATTGTGTGTCTGTGGATGTTGTGTACCGGCGGATGTGAGCCGCGGGTGTGGTTGTGTGTGTGAGAACGGCGCGAATGTAAATCCACCAGTGGTGTGTTTTGTCGACAAAAATACAAGCATGAATAATAGTTACCTTATTCTACCAGTGATTGTTTAGTTCCTATGATGCACAATTTTTCGGGGAATAACAAACGCTTCAGAGTGCGCGAGAAGTCAGCATTAGCGAAGCCATGGACCTTAATTTCTTTTCTTCATCGTGTAATTATTCTGCCTGTTGTGCGTGTGTGTGTGCGCACACGTTTTCCCCCCTCCAATATAGGGTTTTTATTTCAAAAGTACTAGAAGCTTTAGTTGTGTTTTTAGCCGTGATTATTTAACGACTTCAAAGCATATGTAGTGAGACAGAACCTTGAGTATTAGCCAGACTTGACTGTGGTGTGTGCCAGTATTGAACTGCTCTCTACCAAATAATTCAATCATACAAAAGATTAGTTTACTTAATTCCAGATCTCTTTGCTTAAACTATATATATATATATCTCTTACTTGTATTTGTTTTTGTCTTGTTGAACAATTTGTTATCAAGTGGAACATCTGAACCGTGTTTTTGTCATTTATTTTTTGAGTTAACTTAATTTGACAAATTGAACTGAGGAGCCTTGGATTTTGCACTTGGGTGGATTTTTGGAGGAAAGGCCGAGCAAGAGAAAGGCACAGCCGAGACGGTTGGACAGACGGCGGTGATGTAGTTTGGATTTTCGGGTCTGTCTGAGGGAGAAGATGCGCCTGTGAGAGTATTGTGACAGGGTAAAGTTTGTTTGTGTGTGTGTGTGTGTCTGCCTGTTTTCAACTGAAGTGAAAGGTGTGTGTGTGTGTGTGTGTGTGTGTGTGTGCTGTGACTAGAGAAGATGGTGCTTTGTTGGTCTCAGTGAAGGGAGCGAGAGAAGATGGAGGGGTGGCCTCCTCTCCAGGTTTACCTCTCCCTGTTCGCTGGGCCGGCCGGTCGGTCGGAGCGGCGATTTCGCCACGGCGTCCGAACCGAGCCAGAATGTAGCTGAAACGGTTTTTAAAGTATAAAAGCGGAGCCTCGATCTGCCTTCTCTGGCACCTGGAAACCACCGCATGACAGAAATCAGGAAGAAGAAGAATTCGACTACTGTTCTGACCACGCCTGGTTGTCATGGTGATCGTTGGCAGCTGTTGCCGTAGAGATGCTCGTGTCTTGAGCTTGACTGAAAAGAGGCGAGGCTTCTTGTAGGCCCGTTGTGACTCAGGCAAGGGGGATGAGGCTTGTGATTGGCTGGTTCTTCCTGGCTTTTCAGGGACTCGGGATTACATTTGCCTCCTCGCTGGCTTATCCAGGATCAGCTCTCCCTCCCCGACTCCTAAAGCTTAACTACAGGAGAGGAGACGCAAAACTGACAAGAGGTCTGGGGCAAGTGCACTCTACAATGTCTATATTCCCTTTTACCACTCATTGAAATTACTTTACACTTTGTTCATTCTGATTTTGGCAGTGTCAACTCTCCTCGCGCCGTGATGTGGGAGCTGTTTCGTCCCTTCTCAGTATCCTTACCTTAACCATTACTGGGACAGGAACAGACCCCAGATCAGCCGCTCGGGAGGCGACACTGCTCTGCTGTTAGAGAAGGGACAAGCAACGTCTGTAAAATGCCTCTCATTGATGTTGATGTTACTGTTTTGGTTCCCAGCTTAATTCTCGCTCTGTCTCGTCCAGTCTACTGTCGGCGTGTGTCCGTGTGCGTGTTGGAAAACCCAGTCTGTGTGTCTGAATACATTATCATGCCAAATCGAGGAGGGAGGGTGAGAGGGAAGGAAAGGGATTGATACTTTTTTTTTTCTGTTTTGTAGTTGTGTACGTGTGCATATGTGTATTTAAAAAGCTGGACAATGTTAAATGCTTGAAGAAAAATGTCATTTGCAAAAGAATGATGTGAGGAAACCTTTTCAGTAAGTGAAAACCACCATGAGCAATGTACAATCCCCAGGGCTGCCAAGCAGCTTCCCGACAGGGCCAGACGAGGGGAGGAAAGAGGGTTAGGAGAGGAGGGAAGCTGGCTGGTGATACTCTACTACTTTTAATATTTAAGAAAAAAATAATGTGACTCTTTGTGTTTCTCTTGACTTAACTATCCTGTGAGTAAAATGCTATATCATAACACACAACCAACGGCTCCTACGGTCGATCAAAAAAGCGCTAAGGCTATTTTTTTGACAGAAAAAAAAACTAAACAAAATACAAAAAAAAAACAATAACAAACAAAAGAAAAAAAAACACAAAAACTGTGAGAATCTGCTGTCTTTTTTGTCATTTTACATTTAGTATGAACACACACACACAAACAAACCCTGAAAAGCTTTAGTCTAACCAGCACAAAGATGTGGGTGGGTTTACTGGGTGGGTGGGTGAGTGGGTGGGCACAGTACAGAGGGTTAGGGGGTGGGTGTCGCTCAGAGAGACTATGCAGTGGAGTGTTGAACCCAGGCTTCCATGTCCACCTTGGTTTATTGTTTTCTTTTACTTCTCTTTTTCGCTTTCTTTAAATAAATAAATAAATACGAAAAAAAATCCCAAAAAATTTTTAAAAACAGCTGAGATGGGATTCCCAGTAATATTCCTCAAAACATGTCGTGCCATCGTTGAATCGTACTTCTAGTACTACTATTACTAATAATAATAAAAACTGAAAAAACCTTTATTACCTAGCAACCGTCGGGCCAGTTGTAGCAGGAGAGGAGGACAGGTTAAGATTTGCAAAAGTCCGTTTCTTTATTTTCACAGCTCGTCTCCTGCTCGATAAGCCGAGCGGAGAGAGGCCGGTGAAACTGCAAATTTTACACAACTACAGTGTTTTTTATAGAGATTCTATCAATCCAGTGTGTAGTTGGATCACCTGTAAACCTATTATGCACATCGCTTTGGGAGACTGTTGAAACTATATATAATATATATATATATGAGAATATAAGCATACAGTGTCTATAATCATTGAGAGGGAGTCTTCCTCTCTTACAAACAAAACAGGAAGTACCTTTTTATTTTCAAATGTCTTCCTCGGGTCATCAAAGGATTTTATCTTAAACTTCGGTGGAATCTGCACTTTTTGAAGGACAATCTTTATTTGTATGGGTATAAAAATTGACAAAAACGAAGTCGCCTGATATTACAAGGTATAGAAAACCAACTCCAGTGTGCTCTAATAATGAATGTCTCCTCTGATGCTGTCTATTTGTTTGGTTTCATTTAATCTTTTTATTCTCCTTCCTTTGTTGCTTGGTTTGTTCTGTATTTTTTTCTCTTATTTTTCTGGATTTTAGTGCTCTTAAGAGAATCTGTACTAAGGTGTAGAGTAGTAGGTAGTAGGTCTTCTGTTGGCTGTACTCGTATACTGATTACTGTTTGTAACCCTCTGGCTCCTGCAGCCAGCATACAAAGCTGTATAACTTGGGTACAACCCTCAATAAAAGACTAACAATGACAGCAGTCGCCCTCCGAGTCTTCATTTCTCTGTTGGTAAAATGTCTCCAGACAAGATGACAGCTGTAATGTCTGCAGATGTTAAAAATGTAATTCTCCTTGTTCAAGTTTTTATTTTTGTTTGCAAGAAAACCTTGAATTGTCTTCTTAAAATACACTGCCTGTCCAAAAAAAAGTCGCCACTTGGATTTAACTAAACACTTAGGTAATAGAATCCATTGCATAATTACTGCAGTGATGAATATGTTTCAGCTCCAACAACTTATTGAACCCTAGCTGATGCAGTGAGGAGCTTCTCATTTCTGAAACAACCATGTTGGAAGACAGATCCTGTGGTCATGGAAAGGATGTTAATCTGTTTCAGAAGGGTCAAATTATTGGCCTGCATCAAGCAAAGAAAACAACTAAGGAGATTTCTGAAACTACTGAAATCAGGTTAAAAACTGTCCAACGCATTATTGAAACTAGAAAGGTAGTGGAGAACCATGATCTTCCAGGAACAAATGTGGCCGGAACAAACCCTTAGATGAACAACAGTAGAAGTCACGGCTATGTTTAATAGTGAAAGTACGAACATTTCCAAACACACAAGGCAAAGGGAACTCAAAGGATTGAGACGAAACAGCTGTAGCTCTAAGAAAACCACTGATCAGTGAGGATAATCAGAAAAAAAGGCTTCAGTTTGCTAGGTAGCATAAAGATTGGACTCTGGAGCAATGGAAGAAGGTCATGTGGTCTGATGAGTCCAGATTTACCCTGTTCCAGAGTGATGGGGGCATCAGGGTAAGAAGAGAGGCAGATAAAGTGATTCACTCATCATGACTAGTATCTACCAGCCTGTGGGGGTTAGAGTTATGATCTGGGGTTGGTCAGGTTCAGCAACGTTATGTTCCGAAAGAATGAGGTCAGCTGATACCTGAATATACTGAATGACCAGGTCTTTCCATCAGTGGAGTTTTTCTTCCCTGATGTTCATGGACATGTTCCAAGATGATGATGCCAGGATTCATGGGCTCACATTGAGAATGAGTGGATCAGGGAGCATGAGATGGATTGTCCTCCACAGAGTCCAGACCTCAGCCCCACTGAGAATCTCTGGGATGTTCTGGAGAAGACTTTGTCCGACTCTCCCATCATCAATATAAGATCTTGGTAGAAAATTAATGCAACTCTGGACAGAAGTAAATGCTGTGACATTGCAGAAGCTTATTGAAACGATGCCACAGTGAATGTGTGTCGTTCTCAGAGCTAAAGGCGGTCCAGTGAAATATTAGAGTGTGCAACTTTTTGTTTTTTGGACAGACAGTATGTCAAAACTTTTGGTTACAGGACGCAACAGAAGTGAGTACACCCCTGTGCAATATCACTTACATTTCAGTTGATTCAAAATCGTATTCCCACACAGTAATTCTAAATAGAACAGTATGTTTTTGTCTAAAATATAAAACCAGCAGTTTAGGTCTGCTGTATTATAAACGCAGCCCCACAGCAGAAATTTAGTGCAACAGAAAGTCAGGTCCAAATCTATTTTGTCCAATATTGAGTGCATCTGTGTTTTTATTGATGGACTCAAACCAGTGTTGGACAAATTGATCAAATCTAAACCTTCTGCTATTCCTCTTTATTTTAATTATTAAATATTTGCTGGATGGGTCGTGTTGCTCTACTTTTCTTTTTATAATACTTTAACCCCCATATTATCTTTGGGGCCACTTTGACCCCATTCAATGTTTAATGTCACTAAATAAATGATTGATATCTTGTTTCTCCTTCTTCATATTTAGTGACTTTTCCTCATTTAGTGGGGAACACTGTGTAAATATAAAATTAACATGATGTTTTCACTGTCCAGTAAACATGTTGTACGCATCAGTGTTCTTTGGGGTCAATTTGAAGAAATAATATAAGAAATATCAACATTTTACACCGTTTAGTTTTGGTTGTTTTGGATGATATTGAGGTCACTAGAACATGCAGTTTTCTAATTTCCAAAAAGCTTCAGGGCCCTAAACTTTTTGAAATTGTGTTAGTTTTTCCCGGGATTGAATTTACCCCAAACATAATACAATTCTTGATAACAGAAATTGTTTTTCATTATATGTTACAGAGAACAAAAATGTAAACTTTGAAATAATACAAGCCATTAAAACACCAAAAAGATCTCTCTCCAATTTTAGGTCAGTCAGCGAGATTTTATTGTGATCTGCAAATTTCTGATATTCTGGATGTGTAAGGGGAGTGGGTGGGGGTTGTTGTATTGAAAGGGCTACTCAGGTAGTCAACAAGAAGACATAAAGTACCTGACACATAAACTTGGGGAACAATTTTAATTACAGTCATTTTCTGGTGGTTTAAATTGCTGGAGTCAAACTGACCCCAAGGATAAAAGATGTTAGTAAATTTGAAGGTAATAGGAGGGTTAAAGAGTTCGTAATTTTCACAGTTTTCCTTTTGTGGCTTTGGATGGTTTTCATGCTGTAATAATTCCACTTCTACAGACTGGGAATCATCTTGTCAACCAGACTTTTTGATATATCCACAGGCATTCATGGTACCATTTGTAAATGTCAACCTATTTTGGACTCACACAGCCCTGTAACATCACAATCCCCCCTCTGTGCTTCACTGTCAGGACTGTGTTCACTGGGGCCTGTTTCACACTAAACTAGTCTTTTAGAAGTTTACTACATTAAAAAATAAATAAATTACAGATTGATGGTTTAGACATCAGGCACAGCTTAACCTTGTAAGACCTACCACTGTGTAAGTTTTCCAGGGCATATTCTTACATTTTTACGTACTGCTGGACTCCATCTAAGGATTTGTTTTTTTTTCACATTTTCCTTTGTAGTCCCTCAGACAGTACTTTTAATACTGCAAGTCTGTCTTAGTTCATGTAATTATGCACATGCTGTTAAATATGTAATTACCGACGCAGACCCATGGAAACTGGAGCTTTGGGACCCTTAATTTTGAAAAACTTGAGCCAGCTGATTGTGTATCCAAACAGTTTAGCATCAAGAGTAAGTTTTGCTTCAGAAATGGTGAAACACACTTGGTTAAATTCAACTGCACGACTGTCTTTATTTTTCAAGTTGCATTTTGTTTTTCATTCAGTGACCAGAACTACACAACATGCTTGTGCGTAACAGAGCTGCACAGTAGACGCACAACTGTACAGCATGGGTCTTTATTGATCTATTTATGAGAAATTATACATCAGAACCACAGGGGGGAGCTGGAAGAATGTGAACTCAAAACTGAGATATAACCTTGTTTAATATAGAGTTTTATCTCAACGCTCCCAACAACATGTTCATTTAAATACAGTCAAACACAAGACGCAGCAGGTGACGTCGCCGTAAGAGACAGAAGAGCTGACAGGGTTGAAGTGGGAAATGGTTTGGCGTCCATCTGCTTCACAAGGACTTCCTGTTTGTGTCCATGTGTGGTAGGGTCACCCTCTGTGGATAATTAAAAAAAATCATTTTCAACAAATGATACAATCATCTAAGAAACAGAAAAGAGGACAGAAACCGGCCGTGACTTGCCTCTGTATCGAGCTATAGAACAGATTATTCATAAACATCCTTCTTGTCTGCGATGTACTGTACAATCTCCTCAGGAGTCATCAGCTTCTCTGCTTCTGCATCTGGGATCTCAAAGCCTGCAGCAGAAACATACAAGTTAAAAAAAAAAAGTCCTGCAAAAGCAAAGATGTTCTAAAAAACCCTGCAAATGGCAGCTGGCATAGACATGTGTTCTAACTGTCAAGTTAACTACATCTGTGCTACATACAGAATTGAAAACAATATTTATTAACTCCAATCTGCACTGATAAAGATCTGTCTGTTTATGTGCACAGGGAAAATTATATACATAGCCCTTCATCGGGCGAGTGATCATATTTGGTAACTTATGGCGTTGTTCCCGCCTCAGTGAGGTCGAGAAGCGTGTGGTTGTTCCACTAACATTTTACACATTCACCATGTCTCAGGGCACTTTTTTTGTTGCAGTGATGAGTTTGTAAAAATACACAATAAAGCGCACATAATAAAAATCTTCATTAACGGGACCACAGATATTGTGCAACTTTTTTACATTTACAAATTTGAGGGACACTGCTATGCAATTTTTGTACTTTGAAATATATGTGAAAAAACAAAAACGGCACTTTTTTAGGTTTATTCCACTTTTAAGCAATTTATTGTAGTAGTTAATAAGTCAATACATATTATTAAAACTTGGGATATAAGGGTTATATTGATGTAAAGCAAATAAAAATACTCCAAAAAAAATTTGCACTACAGTACGTAAAAATGTAAGAATATGCCCTGGAAAACTTACACAGTGGTAGGTCTTACAAGGTTAAGCTGTGCCTGATGTCTAAACCATCAATCTGTAATTTATTTATTTTTTAATGTAGTAAACTTCTAAAAGACTAGTTGCTGTATAAAAAGGTTTGCACGCCGGCTCTTACCAAACTCATCTTCCATGGCCATGATGATCTCCACCTGGTCCAAGCTGTCCAAACCCAAATCTTTCATGAAGTGGGAAGTCGTCTGCAGCTGTCGGACACAAATTATCCTTGGCATTAAAAATAGATAATTTTACACACAAAATAAAGGTCAAGTCACCCTGCAGCTCAGGGATTTAGTTCTGACATGGACACATTCGCTGCAGCTCCCAGCTTCCACACAAACACTGAACAACTTTAATTAAATCATTACTGGCTAGACTGTTTGGCTAAAGATAAAAAAACAAACTGTCATTATTCTACCAAGCTGCTAATGTAGCCTCAAAACAAAATACAAGTTTAACAGAGCATGTATTAGAATATTAGAGACAAAACATGTGACTGTGGCACTAACTTTAAGTCCACGTTAACCCATTTACTGATCGTTTCAGCTAAAAGCAAGCAGGGCTGATGGCTTCTCGGCTAACTTGTGCTCCTTCTCACCTTCTCTGGGTTGATCTTGTCGTAGAGCTTGAGTACATACAGGACACGGTCTTTGATGGTTTCCAGGGTGAGGGGGGGCAGGTCGCCATACTGTCGGCACAACACACCCACCGAGGGGGTCTGAGGAGGATAAAAAAGAAGGAGAATGTGTCAGAAACGGAGGTGGTGAGGGGGTGGGATCATTGAGGCCTGAAGCTGTTTGAGCTGTAGGTCGAACTGTTACAAACTGTAAACAGGCTGTGGGACACAATTAGACTGATGTTCGAGCATCTGGAGGACACTTAAGCACATTAAATGCACATAATCGTACAGTAAACTCAACATATATACGCTTAGCAAAAAAAATAAACTTTTCAGCATTTATTCTTCAGGGTTAATAAGCTATTGGGTGCTGTGGGGTTACAATGCTTGAGTAGTGACAACAGATAGCGAGAGACGGCTACATCAGAGCCAAATTAGTGCATTAGGTTTAGGGACTGTCTGGGCCAAGTTAAGCTACTAAAACACTAATAACTGGAACAAGCTACTCCAAGTTGTAGACTGAGTTCCAGATCATGTGAGGATGCTGTTTCTACAAACAAAGCTGCACATTTCCCTGCTTTTGAAATTTCTGTGGGGAGATTATGAAATGTATTACTATTTTTTTAATCAACATGTATAGCATCACATCTCAACTTCATTAAATTTCCTATAAACACAACTGTTCAGTGTTCCTTCTCAGTATTTCAGCGGATGTATGCAAGATATAAATAATGCAGAATCACTTTTAAGTTGAAATCATCTTTACTGTGAGCAAGAATCCATTGCAGCAATACGATTCAAGTTGTACTTTTCACATCCTTTAACATCACCAGTTTACAATTCAGTGCATAACAGATATGTATCTTTACCTACTGCTAAGCCAGAATTAGCAACACGATGTTAGTTTAAGTTTTGACATCCCAGTGATGGTAAATGGGAGGTCATAGAGGTGTAAATATAAGTGTGTCACTGAACGCACCAACTATGCTAAGCAGCTAGCTGGACAGCAGGAAAAACATGGCAGTTCTGTCACCAAAATTTAACGTTACAGACTTTCATGGATATAAGCCAGACTATTCCACTGACAGACATTCGTTCATGTTAAAATAATCCATCCACAGCACACCGGGAACTTTCAGCGGGCCGTGTTAGCCGGACAGTTGTGAAAGACATCGGTAGGTCACAGCTAGGCCACGGCTCTTCAATGTTACCGGAGACTCACCCGGCTCTGGCCGAGCCACCGCGTCCTCCGGCTGTCTGCGGCGAACGAGAGAGGTCGGTGGAGGGCTGCTGTCGGGGCGGCAGCGGCTCTGACTGCAAGGTTACCGGAGCAAAGCCTCAGCGAAGGCCGGGCGAAGGAGCGAACACACTGCTGCAGGACACGAGCCGCCATGACGGAGAGAAGCTACTGGTAGCAGCTACCAGCATGTAAGGCGTAGAAGAAGAAACGGGGTCAAGGCTCCCCGGTGAGCATGCGCACAACACGAGCCGTGTTTTTAATTTGTAGTTTATTTGTGTTTTTAAATGTGCTTTTTTTTCTTTTATTAAGACACGCATCTTTGAAATGTTTCATTACAAAATAATAACCTCGATAAACGCGAGACAACATGAATGTGGCTAAAAGCGAGAATTCAGTCCAGGGAAGAGCAATCGAACACCGAATCGTAAAATTTTAAGTCACTATAGGAGCAGAATACTTCAACATACTTTACAACATGATGCGAGTAATACACCTCCAGAAAAACAAGTGCAAATGGACCGTTTCATTTGTTTGACTTATTGTCCTTGACGATGCCTTGAACTTTTTTGTCCTATATCAGAATCAGAATCAGATTACTTTATCGTCATTCGGGCAAATTACATCAGAGATGCACTGCAGAAAAAAATGACGATGCAGGGTCAGCAATAAAAACACACACAATTAAAAAAAACTGAGATAAAATAAATAAGTTATAAATACTGGTGTAGTAGTGCAGTGAATGAAATAAATAAATGAAAACGAGAGAATAAATAAGACTTTATTGCACATGTCCAAGGTAACTGAACTGTACTTGTGAAAGGCAGTAGAGTGTATATGTTTAATGTAGGAAAGAAGCTGTTCCTGAACCTAACAGTTTTACATCTCAGGCTGTGGTACCTCCTGCCTGAGGGTGGGAGAGAAAACAGTCCATGGGCAGGGTGAGTGGGGTCCCTGGTGATCTTCACTGCCCTTGTTCAGCCAAGTCCCTTACAGGTGGCAGCGAGATCCTGATGATCCTCTCAGCAGCCCTCACCACTCTCTTCAGTGCCTTCCAGTCAGAGGCCACAGAGAGAAATACAAAGCAGTACTGTACGAAACCATTGGGGATAAACAACTAAAAGGGGGAAAGTGTCACAGTGTGGTCAAATAGACACTTAATAGTTTTGAGCATGGTTAGGATCTCTAAACAATAGTGGCTCAGCTCAGACACTTTGGGCTTTTAACATGATAATTGCATCATTTTAAAGTTATTTCAGAGTAAAATTACACAGGGAGCCTATCCCAGCTGACACAGGACAAAACCACCACAGGGCTAAATCAGAAATACTTTCATCTTATTATTTTTTAGCCAACATAGCAAAGTTTTAACACTGTCTGCCTCTTAAGATTTGTAATCCCTCCTCTTTTTTTTTCAAAATTTGGTTTCCATTGGCAGCTTGTACCATGCATCACGTTCACTTGCTCTGATGTGACTCATATAAAGTGAAGAAGTTGTTTCAGCATATGAGTGAACATTTCTGCAGCAGAACCTGGAAGAACAAGACGATCTGTTAGCGTCCAACATCCTGGCCACTGGGTTTAGTTTCAGGCAAGAATTTTAAAAGATAAATCAACTGTCACAAAGATTAATTTACTCAAGTGTAGGAATTATAAAATCTATTAAAAGAAAAAAATATGTGGGAATATGTGAGGAGGATAAAAGAGACATTTTTCAAAATCTGAACTTCAGATACAGTTTTGTGTGAATTTATTTATCCCCATGCCAAATTTGGATTTATTGTGCTAGTTAAAGTCATTAAACCCATCCTTTGTCAGCACACATTTTCTTGTACAGTTGTTGTATTTGCCTCTTGAAATTAGATAAATAAGAATTGACTTTGATCCTAAAAATAAGGGTCAAGTTTAACTGTATGAATCTCACAGGTAACTACGGGTTAATAAAGTATTGAAAACACACAGGAATGGACATTTGTAATCAACAGGTGGAAGCATTATTTATTGACTGCAGTAGATGGGAAATAATTCAGAATATCCCAAAGACAGATAACAAATGGACATCATTGCTTTTGTTTTGTTTTGTCTTTTTAATTCTCTGGTCTTAGTGCCCTTGTTCTGTGAATGCATAAATGATCACATAAATACTTTTTTCAATTTTATTTTAAAGTCTATAACATAGTAATTTTATAGTTGAGTAGTCTAAGATGTGGTGGAAGGGAAAGGCAGTAAAGTTTGTACTCGACTTTAATGAATAGTGAGAAATTTTTATCCTTTAAAATTGAATCTTTTTCTAATATAAAATAAAAATACAGAAGAAGTTTACTGCAACCCTGGCTAAAAGGAATGAGATTTATATCTTAAACAAGGAATGACAAAATTGTGTTAATGAAAAATCCAAGGACAAAGCCAAAATTTTAATATATTTATTGAAAATGCTGATTGAACACACTTACACATGTACAGAATCTACATGTGATCATCGCTGAACACTTTAATATAAGAGATGATCAACATTGGCACCAGAACATGTATCAGTCCAGGTTTTCATGTTTCTCCTGTGGGCTGTTGTGTGTCTTTGTGCTGCTGCTTTCTGCCTGTGAACACACACTCTGCTGTGTTTTCTCCTCCAGGCTCGTCTTGATGGTCAGCTCTTTCTCAGCCTCCTCCACACACGGAGCTCTTGCTGCTTTGATGTGGAGCTTCCCATCTGGATCCAGGTAGCAGGTGACGTCTTCAGGGTTCACACCTTCAGGCAGGTTAAACTCCTGTTTGAACTCCTGGATTCTGCAAGAGCGAAACCCGTCCTCATCCTCCTGTTTCTTCTCTGTCTTCCCGCTGACTCTCAGCTTCCTGCCCACCTGCCTGACGGACAGCTCGTCGGGGGAAAAGCCTTGAGTGTCCAGCGTCAGGCCAAAGTGCTCTCCATGTTTCTGCTGCTGGAAGGACGCTGGCTTCAGGGTTGTCCTAAAAGGCTCCGTCTCCTCCAGGATCTTGTGTTGAAGTTTATCCATCAGCTCCACACTGCTGCGTAGCTCCTTCAGGTGTCTTTGTAGGAGATCCTGCTGGTAGAGCAGAGGTCTGACCTGTGGCCACAGCATGCAAACAGGCCAGTACCCATCCATGAAGGGACTGAGAGCAATCTGGAGTCCACGAGAGAAAAGCATCTTCACAGACTGTGGATGGTGCGTCCTCTAGTTCTGAGATGAAGCGCTGTTTGTGGCTTTCTGTTTCAGTGGTGGGACTGTCTCAGCTTTTATACTTGCACTGGAGGAGCTCCAGAGTCTTCAGGAACTTTCCTGCTGTTACCACAACACTCCACTTGGTGCAGCTGTTTCCCAGGAGTGTCGACGTCACTGGATCATTCCAGTTCATTCAAGATGAACTACAGATATTTAAAATGGTATGTAACTACTCCAGTCTGACATAATGAAGGCCACGCATCATACAGATGTCTTTTAACATGTATTTTCTCCTCAGTCAGCCGAAACTGTGAAAACTGTGAAAATAAAGACATACAAGCATTTCAGATATACACAAAGTTTCACAAGAAGTGTCTCTAATTAAACGGATTCCAAAAGTAAGTCTTTCAAGCTACTTTTCTGTCATTAGACGGGTCCAATATGCTAGCTTGAGACAACAGTATATAAAACTGTCCATACGAAGCATTTAAACTAATAATGCCAACAAATATGAAACAAAAATACAGAATAATTATGTTTTTAAGGCAATATCGTTTCCTCTCTGGCAGCGTTGGCTTTCTGCAGCCATATTACACTCCCACAGGTGTGCCCTGAACTAAACTGTGGTCATGCTTCATTCTCTATCAAATAAACAGCAATTACATTTTAAACCAAACATCAGGTTTAAAGGTGTACATTGTCAAAGTTACCTTTCTTAACATCTTATTTATTGTGCTTTTAATGAGTTTTAATGATCACATGAATTCAAATATTTATGAAATGATAACAACATGGTAAATTTTAGATCGATATCAAGCACTTCACAAAAATGTAAAAATATGCCCATATTTCAAGAATAATTAATGATTGATAGATAGATAGATAGATAGATAGATAGATAGATAGATAGATAGATAGATAGATAGATAGATAGATAGATAGATAGATAGATAGATAGATAGATAGATAGATAGATAGATAGATAGATAGATAGATAGATAGATAGATAGATAGATAGATAGATACATAGCTATATGCAAGGCAAAAGTAAATAGGATAGGGAACAGAATTTGCAAGTTTACCTCAGAATTTATTTGATGTTTCAAGCTGTAATTTCACAGATACCTTTAGAAATATTTATATTTCCTGCTATAGCATTTTCAGGCAAATTAGAGACGGCCAAACACAAATTTAATGATTTGAGATGAAATGAAAAAGAAATATGAGCCAGCTAATCTACAGCATCAGAAATATAAAACTGAATTTTTATATTACAGACATCCTCAGAAATAACCCAAGAAATTAATGTTATCAAATCCTATTTCAGATTTCCTATCTCAGATTAACTAGTTCAATTTGGATATGAGTTGCTTTTTTAAAAGAACGCTGTAAATAGCAGAGAGTCAGTTGCACCGTTTGACCAGCTGGGGGCGCTGATGCCTCAATTCAACGTTTGCCAGCAGCCGATAAACCTGAAAGAAGAAGCAGAAGCAGCTGAATGCTGAGATCAGAGCAAAAACATATAGATGCTGTTGACCATATTAGCGAACGATAATCATTATCTGTGATATTTCACCCAATTTACAGCCATGGAGTTGTCAGAAATATTGTACAACAAAGCGGAATACATTGAGACGGTAATGTGTTTGGCTTTAAGCCTTTTTAAAAAAAAAAGCTAACCTAGCTGTTTGGCTAACCGGTAGCTGGAGCTGAACGGGGCGTTGGACGGTGGATAAATGAAATCATTGTTTGTACACAGTTTAGGTAAATAACACGGATGCACTTTTATACAAATATTAACCACTGCTGTTGTTTTATTTCAGGCTTCTGGTAACAAAGTGAGCAGACAGTCGGTGCTGTGTGGGAGTCAGAACATCGTCCTCAATGGCAAAGTGAGGAAAAACGAGGGCTGTCAGTTCAAATGAGTCTCTGTGTTTTCTTATCTGTGTATATTATTGTGCTGTGTTTTTCTGTGTGTCTCCTACAGACTATTGTGATGAATGACTGCATCATCAGGGGAGATCTGGCTAATGTCAGGGTGGGGAGACACTGTGTGGTGAAGAGCCGGAGTGTCATTCGACCACCTTTCAAAAAATTTAGCAAAGGGTAAAGTATCATTCTGTTGATAAAAACATCCCAGACATTCAGATTAGAGCCAGCAAATTTAGTCGTACTGCTTTAATAAGGTGTCTCGTGTTTTTGGATATGGCTTGTGATGTCTTCAGACAGTGTTTACATTTGGACAGATGATAAAGTCACTGAAAATATATCCATAATCTGGTTATAATAAAGGACTGAGCAATCTTGGAACAATATTTAATCATGATTTTTCTGACAGATCTTTCAATTCTGATTTGATTTGCAATATCAAGTCAAGTTTCAGTTCAGTATTCATTGTGTAGCAGATTTAAAACATGTGATCAAGTGTTAGCTCTTGAGGCACCATGGAAAGTGGGACTGTCAGACAAGAAGGAGGCATGAACTTGCAAATCTTGCTGCATGATCTAAATTCTAAACTGTTGGCTTTGCGATTGGAAAATTGCATTGTTTCAAGTTTTGATTTTGGTTTTAAATTTAGCATATTTTTTTAGCCTTAATGGCAATAAAGGCAGACACATTCATGTCTGTGTTTAGTGTAGAATTTTTTTTAAAAATTGACAGATTTGTCTGCATTAGCTATAGTTGCTTTAAATGAGTTACAGTTGACCTACAATAGCACTTAAAAGTTTGGGGTCACCCAGACAATTTAATGTTTTCAATGAAAACTCACTTTTATTCATGTGCTAACAGAATTGCAAAAGGGTTTTCTAATGATCAATAAGCCTTTCAACACCATTAGCTAACACAATGTAGCATTAGAACACAGGAGTGATGGTTGCTGGAAATGTTCCTCTGTACCCCTATGGAGATATTCCATTAAAAATCAGCTGTTTCCAGCTACAATAGTCATTTACCACATTAACAATGTCTAGACTGTATTTATCATTCATTTTATGTTATCTTCATTGAAAAAAAATGCTTTTCTTTCAAAAATAAGGACATTTCTAAGTGACCCCAAACTTTCAAACAGTAGTGTATCTAAAAGATGCCAATATAACCCAAAATGCATTATGCAGTTGTAGGCCTACACCTCATGACTGCTTAAGCTCAGTATTACTTTCTCAACTAATTGGTATTAATATATATATTGTATGTTAATATATAATTAATATGGTATGGTATAATGTGTGACACAAATGTAAACTAGAAAAGCACTCTGAGAGAGCAGTACTCCACCAAGGCTGTTCATACTTTCATATGGCATTATCACAAGTGCCACATTTTTATTTTAAATGCAGCATTTGTTTGTTAGTTATTGATGATCAGAAATCACAGCAACGTAGGATATGGACATTTCACATAACTCCGCGGAGTAATAAAATGTTTGTGACATACTGAAATGTCACATACTGTCTCACTGTCCGTTTAATAGTCCAAAACTCAAAGACATTCAGGTGACTGTTTCATAACACTCACAAAAAAGCAGCGAATCCCGTTTTAGTTGCTGTGAGTAACTTAAACGGAGACTTAAGTGTTCATTTCTCTTTTCACTTTCTTTATTTTCCTTCAGAGTGGCATTCTTCCCACTACACATCGGAGACCACGTCTTCATTGAGGAGGACTGTGTGGTCAATGCAGCACAGATTGGTTCCTACGTCCACATTGGCAAGAACTGCGTAATAGTGAGTGAGATAAAAGCGACACACACACACACACACACACACAACCACAGCTCATCCACAGAAAAAGGAAATCCTGCTGAAGGAGATAAAACTGTGCTGCAGCGAAAAGAGGCAGAAACAGAACCTCCTCTTGCCTGTGGTGAAATAATCACATGGTTGTCATGTTGGCAGACTTCTTTGTGCAGACGCTGATACAGAAAGAAGTAATGAAACACAAAGACTTTTTGTAACTGTTATGTTTGAAACGTTAAAGCTCAGCCAGAGACGATTACACTTAATTACTGTTAACTGGTGATTTAGACACAGAACTTTGGTCATTTCTCATCATACCAAAATTTTTCACGATCATAATTATTATTGGTCTTTTTTTACTTTTATTGACAGTGTAGTAGAGATAAAAACCTCATCTTTTGGGGAAAAGAAAGAGAAGTATGAGATCAAACAATGTCTGAGCTGCCGAGAAATAGCTAGTAACCACTAGGCCACTGATTTTGGTCTGAAGGAGGCCCAGAATAGAATTTTTTTTTTCAGTATAAAACAATATGGTCACAGTTTTTACTGAGTGATGAGGATAACTAAAAACAGTAGGATTAATGTTGTCACATCCAAAAAATTAAAAGATAGGCGAGAAGATTTTTTTAAATGGATGTTTGGGCAACATTGTGCCATTTTAAAATAGAAAATAATAACATCATGCAAATAGTTTCTGCAGTGTCTGGATGTTTGTGATTATTAAAATCAGAACATGATTTTTTTCCCAAACAAGTGAAGTAAAACAATATAAGGCTATATATGTATACGTTCAAAGTCTCCTGATCTGTGGAGAAATACATATTTTTTGTGGGTTAATTCCTGCTGCAACTATTTGTAAAAACATTTCGGATTCTTCTCAAGTTCATCTCAGTTCATTAGAATGAAAATATCATGGAACTTTTCACACAGTTATGATTTGATAAATAAGACTTCAGCAGATGTATGTTCGAGTTGGACATACATGTAATAATGTGACCAGATCTTTGAGAAACACAGTACTTCAACTCAGTTCAGTTTTTCCTCACAGTAGAAGGAAACTGTCTTGAGCTTATACACTGTCTATCCAAGAAAAAAAGTCTCACACTCTAATGTTTCATTGCACCATCTTTAGCTCTGAGAACGACACACATTCACTGTGGCATCGTTTCAATAAGCTTCTGCAATGTCACAGCATTTATTTCTGTCCAGAATTACATTCATTTTCTACCAAGATCTTATATTGATGATGGGAGAGTCGGACAAAGTCTTCTCCAGAACATCCCAAAGATTCTCAATGGGGCTGAGGTCTGGACTCTGTGGAGGACAATCCATCTCATGCTCCCTGATCCACTCATTCTCAATGTGACCCCATGAATCCTGGCATCATCATCTTGGAACATGTCCATGAACATCAGGGAAGAAAAACTCCACTGATGGAAAGACCTGATCATTCAGTATCTTCAGGTAGTCAGCTGACCTCATTCTTTGGGAACATAACGTTGCTGAACCTGACCAACCCCAGATCATAACTCTAACCCCCACAGGCTGGTAGATACTAGCCATGATGAGGGCATCACTTCATCTGCCTCTCTTCTTACCCTGATGCCCCCATCACTCTGGAACAGGGTAAATCTGGACTCATCAGACCACATGACCTTCTTCCATTGCTCCAGAGTCCAATCTTTATGCTACCTAGCAAACTGAAGCCTTTTTTCTGATTATCCTCACTGATCAGTGGTTTTCTTAGAGCTACAGCTGTTTAGTCCCAATCCTTTGAGTTCCCTTTGCATTATCCATCCATTATCTATACACCGCTTAATCCTCACTAGGGTCGCGGGGGGGGCTGGAGTCTATCCCAGCTGACTCAGGTGAAGGCAGGGGACACCCTAGACAGGTCACCAGTCTGTCGCAGTGCTACATACAGAGACAAACAATCACTCTCACATTCACACCTACGGGCAATTTAGAATAATCAATTAACCTCAGCACATTTTTGGACTGTGGGAGGAAGCCGGAGTACCCGGAGAAAACCCACGCATGCACAGGGAGAACATGCAAACTCCATGCAGAAAGATCCCGGGAAAGCCGGGACGCGAACCAGGGATCTTCTAGCTGCAAGGCGAAAGTGCTAACCACTACACCACTGTGCAGCCCTCCCTTTGCATTATGCATGTGGAAATGTTCTTACTTTCACGACTAAACATAGCCGTGAATTCTACTGTTGACTTCCTGCCATCATCTAAGAGGTTGTTTCAACCACATTTGTTCCTCGAAGATAATGGTGCACCACTATCCTTCAGGTTTTAATAATGTGTTGGACGGTTCTTAACCTGATTTTAGCAGTTTCATCTCCTTAGTTGCTTTCTTTGCTTGATGCAGGTCAATAATTTGGCCCTTCTGAGACAGATTTAACATGCTTTCCATGACCACAGGATATGTCTTCCAACATGTTGTTTAAGAAATGAGAAGCTCCTCACTGCATCGGCTAGGGTTAATCCAAGTGGCAGCTTTGTTTTGGACAGGCATTATAAAACTGAAGATAAAAAGAACTCCAGAGTATCATTGTATTGATTTTTCTAAATAAATATGTGCTTCTGAGTGTTTCTTTCCTTCAATAATCTAAACCTGAGCTTAGTGTTACTGTGTTCTGAAAATCCTGCAGCGGTTACTTTATGCTTTATAATAGACAGAATCAAGGAATGCTTAGAGTCACTAAAAGCATGATGCAGATGTTTTACTTGCCCTTGGTTGCTTTATTGTGTGCAGGGTCGCCGGTGTGTGTTGAAGGACTGCTGCAAGATCTTAGACAACACCGTGCTTCCTCCAGAGACAGTGGTGCCTCCTTTCACCATCTTCTCCGGATGTCCAGGTCAGTCACGCTCACACACTAAACCAATATTCAAGCTTGTCCCTTTCAACTCTTCCTTCGAAGTCCTGTTTCCTGTCGTGTCTTCATCTGCATCTGTCTGGTTCTGTCTCAGGCCTGTTTTCAGGAGAGCTCCCAGAGTGCACGCAGGACCTGATGATCGATGTAACCAAGAGCTACTACCAGAAGTTCCTGCCCCTCAGCCAGATCTGAATCCAAAACATCCCAAACCTGCGAGCATCCTGTGTTCAGTCAGCTGCAGCCAGACTCTCAGTAGATGCAAACGGACTCTGAGAGCTCACCTTCTCTCCTTGAGTTTCACTGCCCCGAGAAAATAATCTGGTGTGAGCCCTTATTCTAGTAATAGAGTTTGAGATACAAAGCCACAATGCAAGTCTGCAGCTACAAATTGCAAAGTGAATCCAGAAATCCTGTAAAGATGTCTTGTTTTTCCACACTACACAGTCTAATAATCTTGAATCAAATTTTTCCCTATTTAATGTAGTCTGATATTGTGTCGGGGAGAAACCCAGGGAGCTCTGTGTGGCCGCTGATAATCAAAGTTTGTGCTGTGTGGCTCTCTGACAGCAGCTACAGGTGACGATGAAGAGGTGAAGGCACAGTGAAGGATGTGGGAACACAGCTTGTCATGTTTTACACCCACGGACCAAAACATTAGCAGCAACAGTACTTTGAGGATGTTGGTTTTCCATGTGCATCATTCGTGTCCACGGTTCATTCATTCATACGACAGAGTATACTCTGTCGTTTTATTATTTTTTTAATGTTAAACAATGTGTGCTTGCTTTCTCCTTAAATTGTCAAAGTATTTAATTTTGAGTGGAGGTTTTATTACATGATGTTTCAGACAAACACTGTTAATTTCAATATGTTGTTGTTGCAGGACAGACCTCTGCTTTGCCTCTGTCGTTTTCTGAATACATAGCAGCCAACATCTGAAATAGCGAAACATATAAATAAATGTCAATGCTTGAAAATACATGTCTCAAGAGCTAGATATGTTAAGTATTATGGATAAAACACCTAAGCTGCCCATTCTAAAATACACGACCATTCAAAAGTTTGAGGTCACTTAGAAATGTCCTTATATTTGAAAGAAAACCATTTTTTTCAATGAAGATAACATTAAATGAATGATAAATCCAGTGTAGACATTGTTAATGTGGTAAATGACTATTGTAGCTGGAAACAGCTGATTTTTAATGGAATATCTCCATAGAGGTACAGAGGAACATTTCCAGCAACCATCACTCCTGTGTTCTAATGCTACATTGTGTTAGTTAATGGTGTTGAAAGGCTCATTGATGATTAGAAAACCGTTTTGCAATTCTGTTAGCACATGAACAAAAGTGTCAGTTTTCATGGAAAACATGAAATTGTCTGGGTGACCCCAAACTTTTGAACGGTAATGTATATTGTATATTTTCCTAATTTAAAGGTTTCCTCTTATTGCATGAGTTGAGCTGGTAAATAAAAACTATTTCATACCGCATAGGTAAGAAGATGCTAAATTTAAACAGAATTTCTGTTTTATGAAGACTCCACGGCACTCTTTAATGTGGCAGCTTTAAAAGGGGCCTGAACAAACATGTTGATGAGGTTTTCTTCCCGGTAAAACATTCACAAAGGAGCTTTTCTCTTGATTTTATTAAGGGGTGTTGAAATTGCTATACTTCATAGAGGAGCAAAACTGAAAACACAGGCTAATCTTTGTGTTTTCTAAACAACTTTCTATTGCTGTATTTTGGCTCCACCTAGAGGCCTGTAGCAGGACACCTAAGAAAACGCTACCCTAGTGTATTTATGTCAATATTGTTCGGTTTTGGTCCCTCGGTATCGAACCACAGCTCTGTTCTGTAAATACGACAGACGTTCAATTTAATGTCATTAAAACAAAGAAAAAATATAATTAACTGATTTTCATTTGCTTGTCAGAAGTCTGCAATAATCAGCCTAATGTATCCAAAGTAATGGTGGAAACCATTTAAAAAAAAACAAACATTTCCCTTACTTTGATTTTAAAGGTTAATTTGGTCCATTTGCAGCTGATCATTCCTGATATTAACTTTTAAGAGTTGCCAATTGACAGATAAAATATTGAGACAGAAACAGAGAATCCTTCTCAAAATATTGTCCAAGTTCAATTTTTAAAAACAATCAAAACTCTCCATTTTCCTTCTTTAATGAAACATAGTCCATCCAATTGCAATTCAATAGTTTATTTCTTTTACAATGTGAACCACATATATCATACCAACAATTAAATGTTAAGTATATAGATTAGCCATTTATTATTTTTTTTTAAACAAATAAGTATCAAGAAACAGCTGATAATAGTGTTGGCTCCAGAAACACGTGGCATGAATCAGCCTTTTGAAACAATATGGATGAAGGCCATGACTGGCTCAGGGAAGAAACGAAAAAAACACAAAGTGCCCCCTCTTATTGTAACCAAGCTAATCAGCGGGGGTCGGCACAATCCTTCTCCCGGCAAACTTTTGAGTCAAACCTTTGGGAAAAAAATAAAGCGTCCTTTGATAGGCTAAATTTCGGTTCATTTGTCCTGTCAGCACACACTTCATACCTTCCCTTTAACAACAGAAACACAGGGTGCTTAAAGCTACCACTTTGGAGCTAAACACCCCATTTGATTTCAGTCAAGTATGCTACCAATGCCAAAGTGGAGTGTTAGACACAAAACAGTGAATCAAGTGTCTGGAGAAGAAAACTAAAATATTCCAAATGCATTCCTCTGATTTAATGAAGAGCATGTGGCCCGGCTGACAAGTCAGACCTCAAGATTCACTCTCTAGACCTAGAGACTGACCTGCAGTGGACTTAAAAGTGACTTTTGGGCAGAATTTTATTCAAGAGCATGAATGCTTCCTATGCTTTATTTTTTTTTTTTATTCACTACACCTGTAATAACAGAAGCTACTCGCAGCGTATATGACACTGTTTATTTTGCACCTGACATGGCTTCAACGTGAATTGCGTATTAACCATCCTTCACAATAATTACAATTCCGACTTTCATCGCAACCTCCCAACTAGTGAACAAACCCCCAGGTGCACATCTCAGCCTGGTTCTTATGTCACCTGCAATCATGTCTGAATATGAAGGAAATAAGTGAAATCTATGACCAAAGTGTAATGGAAGGTAAAAAAAAAAAAAAAAAAAATGGCATGCTTTAGACAGCTACGGAGAACCCACTTTCCAGGCTATAGCAGTTGAGTGGGAGTAAACAAATCAGCATGAGGAAACAATGAGGGAGAAAAAGCAGGAAAATTAACATCTCAAGTCAGCTCCAGTGGGTATTTATAAGGAGAACACTGAGGGCTTTACACCTCGCTGATAACTTACTGTGTCACTACTACAGCAGAGCATTACTGGAACTACTGAGAACTGGTTTCAAGTCTAGACAACTCAACATTTTTAATAATTTACATTTGATTAGCTTCCTATGCTAAATGAAAGTGTATTCCAACAATTAATACACCCACAAACAAGAACGGATTTAGTGCCAATAATCTTTTAAAACCCTAAAACAAGTCAAATATCGGTACATTACTAGGTCACATTACTTTTAAGCTGCTAAATATACCCAGTTTTCTGACTCACGCGATGTCAGTGTCTCCTGCTGTTCTCCCTCAGTGAGGGATGGAAGGCAACAGCTATTTCAAGAAAGAAACTAGCCCAAAGTTGCATCATTCTGTACCGAGTAAAAAAAGAAAAATCAAACCCATCCACATTTCATTACTGCACACTCCCCTTTGCACAAAAAAGCAGTGTCCCAACACCTCCAGCTCAATTATCCAGTATCTTGTGTGCACTGGGTGACATTGTTTGGTGGTTTTGTTAAGACACGCCTACATTGTGACAACATTTGTGTGATTTATGCTTTTTCTACAGCACTGATTATCTTCTAATAAGTTAAATCATTTGACAAACAGGGAAGGTCTCCGAGTCTCTGAATACTAGTAGAGCCCACACACACCAACATGATCAAATACTTTTGAAGAATTGCTTGAATCAGAGGTGTGTGTGAGAGCGTCTGTTCTACTCGTATCGAGTGTTTTGCTTTTTCTAAGCACCTAAAGCTGGCCCAAACTACATAACGTGTGGACCAACCACAAGTGGACTTGTTGAGGGCTGGACGAGCTACAATACAATGGAAGAGCCGATTTGTTTGCATGAATTAGAAGTGAAAGCTAAGTGCAAAAATCCTTATTGCAACTCATCACACGACCACATAAAACAGCAGCTGCTTTCATAACAAGACTAGGGGAAAGGTGGGGGAGGGCATCGCAGTCAGCTAATGGGCTGTCTGAGAAGCTGTATACACAAATAAAAATTTCCTTTCCATTATCCTGAAAAACAAACAAAAAAAATTAAGTGGAAAAGAATGCAAAATAACTTGGCTATTGCTGCAGCAAAAAGTGGCAACAAAGCTAGAATTTTAACACTGATGGTTGAAAAACTAAAAACTAAAAGGGTGACTGGCTGAAGTGAATTGAGCCATTATTGAAGCAGAGTAGGTAGCAGAGAATAACGTCTAAATGTCCAAACATTAACAGCCTGCTATTGATAGATGCCGTCGACCTAGTGGTAGCCAGAAATGTGACTGGTTTCAAGTGGCAGATGAGGCTGAGTGATGCCACACATGTATTCTTACTAGGCGATTTAGCTCCACCACTGACAGGCAACATCAAATAAAAGCTGCAATGATGAAGTAACAGAAAGAACAGGCGGGTTGTTTGATGCAGGGTGAGTCTCTGACAACGTTGGGTCCAACATTTGGTGAGCAACTCAATCCACTGAGTGAAACGATTTGATCATGGCCCTCACTTCCTTATTAAGGTGGTAGGTGAGGATGAGCGAGGTTCAGGGAGGGAAGGGCACAAATGTGTCAAAGATCAAGTGGCTTTTACTTGTCAAGCAGCACAGTGCATTTCCACCCCTTGAGAACTGTCTGCATCCCAGAAATAGTTGGTGACTTTCTTCGTTGTCTCCTTTCCAGGGCAGTGATGTCTGAGGAATGTGTGATGTCGTCCAGACTTCCCAGTCACCCACCCACGTGCACACACACACTCATTAAATGTTCTGATTGTAGATCAGTGATTTGTAGTACTAGTGATGGGAAAGGAGACAAAGAATAGAGTTCATTCAACTGAACAGACTGAACTGAGAGCCTTCAGTCCCTGTTTTTATTTTCAGCCCAGGCATCCGAATGTCTGTCTGTACATCTGCGCATCTGTCCCACATAAGCCCATCCATCCCCCTCTCTTAGCCTTGGCTTTGAAGGCTACTGCCCCACCCCTCACACATAGGCAGGCATCAGATCAGATCATCCTGTTGCGTTTGTGCGTAGGGGAGTCTGTGATGACATCACTACACTGGGTGGAGTTTCGTTTTCTGGTTCCTCCCCCTCCAGCAGAAGCAGAGCCTGTAGAGTCCAGATGCAGTGCCATCTCCTCTGAAATGAAAGTGTTCAGGTCGACGTCTTGGAGCCCGTTACGCCTGCTGCGGCACACCGGCCCAGAGCCGGAAGAACCACCTCCACTTGCACCACCTCCGTTACTGCTGCTCCCGCTCACATGTGTGGGAGAACCTGGAGCACCAGAGCGCACACTAATACTTGCCATGGCTCCACTCAGACCTTCAGAAAGAGGAGAAACGGATAAAGGGCATTACTGGACAGAAAACTAAGCGGGATAAACAAGCTACTTTTTAATTAAGAATCTTGAATTCTGCTTAAAAAATACCCTTGATAAACCCTTGATAAACTTGCTGCAGCAGTTACATTTTAGCAGCAGTTTCCGTCATTTACAGCCTGCAGCAAGCTTTCATTAACCATCGCATCAGAGGTTGTTCCATAACATCGGCAATCAATTTTATTCGGCATTTGAAAAATTCATGGACAAACAAAACTTTCATATTGGTCTCTACAAGGGGTGTAGGGTACACAGAATTACCAGGTCAGTATTAGGGCTGGACCCGAATATCCAGTCCCGATGGTGGTATCCAGATATTAATTTTGAGATCCGAATATCGGGGGGGGGGGGGGTTACAACCAAGCAAACACAATGTGTGCATCCTATTTGTAGGAGCCCCAGACCAAAGTGGATTTTACATAGTGGGGCAGATTAATACAATGTATATCACTTCATAGAGGATCCAAGAAAAAAAAGTTTTACACTGGCAAGCTCAAAGCATGCAAGCATCCACCACAGACAGAATGAAAGGAAGGAAAAAAAAAAAGGATGTCACATTTTTCTCTCCATCCAGTTATGCGTTATTAAAATGTGTGGCTAGTAAAGAGCCCCTTGTGTTGGGGAAGGACAGCATGTAAACAGACCTCTGACAGGACTTCACATTAGTCAAAGTCACTCGCTCAGGCTCTGGTTTCACTCTGTTTCTGTCTCCGTTTTGGATTTACAGAGAACAGGAATCACAAGGCTTAAGCTTCTTCAGAATAGCATTGTTAAGATGTTCTGCTATAGAACAGTACCTGAAGAACACGTCCCACAAAAACACAAGTACTCAACTAACTAGTAAACTTAGTATGATTAAAAGTACTACCATAGCAATAAAAACAAGCACATTTCACAGTACGATCACTGTTGGCAACAGTGGCTGTGACTTAAAAAGTGATGTGACAGGTGCAACATAAAATCACACTGTAGTAAATCACTTAAACATCCTTTTCTACCCCAGTACAGTGTGTACTGCTTCCCCACTGCAGCCTTCTTGTTTTTTTTAATCCAACACATGAAGTCCTGTCACACTAAATACCAGTGTAATGTTATTAAACATACAGCAAATGGTATGTGCTAAAAATAACCTAAAAATATGTGGATGTTCTAATAAAAAGACTGTGTGTATTACAAAAAATATATAAGCCGGACTAGAAACAATGCTGCAGTTAACTTAAAAATGTATATTTTTACATAGACTTTGATCAAAAGTCAAGATTACGTCTTCAGGCAACACAAACATCACTTGTGAAATACAAAATGTTATCTGATGACCAAGAAAGGAGACACACTGAAACCTCCTGACAGAGGCTGAACTTGCATTTCTGTAACCTAAACCATTAAATGCCTAACATGAGCCAGTCTAACCTCAGGTACACCCTAAAATGACCCCTTTAAAATGCGAGAGTACTGAATATTCACTTGTGTTGACAGCACAACAGAAATGCTAACATACTCTCATGTAACGGAAATATTAATAGAAACTGTTGTGTCTGCAGTTTTAAAAACCAAGCAGTTAAAAAACAATGTGGCTTCCAACTTAGTCAGATGTTCTCTCTCACAAACACAGAGTAAGGGTTAACATAAGTGAGGCCCTCTTTTGCCATTGGCCAATACTTGTACACCCATGCACAACATACCCTTATCTCTGGGCAACATGTGGCCAAGTACGATGACTGAAGAACAAGCATGCTATCACACACAGAGAGTCTGTCTCACATACTAAAACACTGTAGTTTAGTGCTTTTGTCTGTGGCTGTCACAGCCACTCTACAGTACATTCCTAACCTTCAACCTATTAAATTTGTATAATCGGTAGATGACTCACACACTTTTAAAGACCAAAGGAAGAATCTCAAGACTGGACAAACACAGCAACATATATGCAGCATTAGTGGCCTTCAGTACTGACCAGCAGTACGGCAGATTTTCTACCCAACTATCCATCTGCCCCCTGGATCGTAAATAATTTCTGATACTTTAGCAAGAATGACCCCTGGTGTGTCAGCTGTGAGACAGGTTGCACTTTCTTGACTTACCATGCAGTGCTATGGCCTCCCTGAAGGGCTGGAGGTCTGCTTCCACGGATGAGCCAGTCTCAGCTGGTGAATTAGCCCGGCTAGGGGCCACCATGGCCAGTCGAGTGTTTGCCCTGCTACTTCTGTGTGGTGGTGCTTTGCCGCACAAAAAGCTGATAAGATCCTCCCTACGGATGGTTCTTCGACGCTTTTTGACCCAGGCCAACATGTCCTACAATTGAGGGAAAGATTCGTACAGCCATCAGTTAGCAAATACTTCATTTCACTAATGAACACTGATGCATTTTTTTTGTACCCCTCATCACCCCATGTTGTGCAAATCTAGTGTAGTCCCCAAGCACCTGTTTCCTAATGTCAAACAAGTATGACAGGGAAGTGTAATTTCAGCTTGCCGAGATACAAGAGAATCGAGGAGCCTTACAAAGGAACCTTACGCACCTTATTACGACGCTGGTGGCCTATTTGGATGCCTCGGTCAAAGCTTCTCTGATGGGCCTCCACACTCTCTGTGGTGGTGGAGGACAATATTAGAATAATAAACATTCTCAATTATTCCAAAGCCAAGTAAATATGTATGGCATCTTTAACAGTATCTATATTTTAGTAAATCTAAATATCACAGTTGACAATGCATATGGTTTATTCCGCATGCATTTATCAAAAACAAACACACAAAAAAAGGGCATGTCACACATCAACAGCAAGGTACTTTCAAAGGAGGCCTGTCCAGGTTTTAAATTAGCACCAGCTAACTTCAGGTAAAATTTGACAATGACTGTTAGATTTCAAACTCAACATGATGATGAAAGTGTGACTAGTAAACTTGAACATATAGCCAGTTGTGAACATTTAAAAAACTTTTATTTTTAAGCTGGTTCCAGCTACTCAGCACTCACTTGACTAGGCCAAAAGAGTGATAATGACCAGATCTGTTTGTCATCTGATGAACAACTCTGTCAATAAAAACATGTCTACATTCACAAATACAATGACAGCCATTGTCCATATTAATGGAATGAAACACAGACACTGCAGATCAATAAATCCTGCTCAAAAGCACACGGACAGAGAGAAGGGAGATGTGGGTAGTTACCTTTGTAAAGGTTGGTGACTGCTGTAGCAGCATTCTGAAATGGCACCCACAATGACAGGCCCTGCTGGTGGCATACTCTGTCTGTGAGAGAAAAGAGAAAATACGTTTGGTTTCTAGACATAAAGCTATCATTTTAAGGCATGCACCCTTGTGCCATGAAGATTAACGTGACCAAAGGACGGCGAAGGGTTGAAGTGGATATCATATTCATTCGCCATTTTGTCTTGCATCTACAATTGCAGTGACAAGGTTTGGCATAAAAATAACTGTCAGCCAGCGCTAGATGGCCAGCTTGGCAGAAGCTTGTTTAGCAAGAGAGCACCGAGACACGAACTTAACTGCCCTCTCAGCAGTAAAGTTGCAGAGCAGTGTCAAACATACATGCCATACATAGATGGGCTTCACAAGTCGAACTCTAACTATTTGTACTTGAATTTATTATGACCGAGCAGTCCAAAGACTTAGCAGATTGTGGACAAACCAATAATTCAACATCGAACCAATATTATCCTCGCCATCTTGTGATTATAACGCTTGCTAACGTTGCTCTGCTGTCTCAGCAGAAACCGGGTGGAAAAAAAAGCACTTGTGATGCGTTAATATCACAACTTTAAAAGACAGGTCTACAACCAACAGCGACCGATACAACAGATGTTAACATTGACAGCAGACAAGAGACTGTCATCTGTGAATGTCGCGTAGCTACGATTGTTGTTACCATCGCCATTTTGTAACTAGCCTGGCTAATGTTAGCTATCCGCTGCTGTGTAACTTAGTGTCAACAAGCTAGCTTATTGACAAAAGTAGTCAAGTTACCTTAAGCTTCTTTAATTATGACAGTCAGACTAACCATGGTTGTTTAGTGGTCGAAAAAAGCGTTTAAGACCAGATTTGGGCTGGTAACTCAATTTTGTCACTAGCTAGCACATGCTAGCTAAATTTAGCATTGCAAAATCACCTGTAAACGTTAGTTTCCCAGTACCGGCTAGCGACTTTGCTAACGGGCTAGTTAGCGTCCTGCCAGCACTGACGGGAACATTAGTTCATAGTAACGCTCGGAACGTAGCAGTGTTGCTAACAAACAAGCCAATGGCATAACGGCAAAGCAGGCGAACAAGCAAACAGGGAGCGCTGGTTTCCACCTTTGTATAACTGTGCCACGGCAGTAGCGGAGTTCTGGAAAAGGTGCCACAGTTTATCCTGGTCGTTGTCGGCCTCCTCCTCGCTCGGCTCCCTCTGCTCCGCTTCGGCCAAACACTGCCGCTCCCATTTTGAGAACCAGTGCTCGGGTCCGTGTTCCTGTATCTCCGAGTCTCCGTCTTCCTTCTTCTCCTCCATTTAATGCACCAAAAACTCGGGGGAAATTCGCGTTTAATGTTTAAAAGACGACTATATGGACACCGTGTAAAGAGTTATATGAGAAAATCCATGAACACTGTTACCGTTACTATTTTATTTCGTACTACAATATTGCGTTACCACCTATTCCTGCCATCTGTGAAGATAAGCCTAGCTAACTATTTTTCCTAGTTGCCGACGTCGGGATATATACAACGCAGCCTATCATGTTATGCGCTTCGTCCCGCCCATTACTGTAGAGGTCAACGACAATTGGTCATATGAACACTGCAGGGTGGGCTTTAGGGCTGTAGTCAGAGTTTGATTGGCTATCCGACACGTCCGTCATAGCATTGACACAAAAGAACTTCAGTGAAAATTCCCCGTTACTAAAGCTTGCAAGAGAGTGCGAGTTTGGTCATGAAAAATGCGCTGTGAGCTTATATTATATTATATTATATTATATTATATTATATTATATTATATTATATTATATTATATTATATTATATTATATTATATTATATTATATTATATTATATTATATTATTATATTATATTATATTATATTATATTATATTATATTATATTATATTATATTATATTATATTATATTATATTATATTATATCTCGCTCACTAATACATTCATAAGTTAGGCTATACTGACTGATTTTTAAAAAGAAAAAGATATATTTATAAGGTACATATTCATCTTGCGACAGCAACAAAATTAATTTTTAAACATTCGCAAACAGGAAAGTTCATATATGACCCCCACTTATTCAGATTATTCAACATAAAACTGTTTTTGATCTACAAACAATACGATGTCAGGTAAAATAAAGTCAAAAAGCCCAACTATAGCCCTGGTGCAGGATTGTGTTTTTTCCACTGGATGGTGCCGTTTCATCACATGCTGAAGGCTCTGGTTTCAGCATTGCAGACACGGACCGCCAGCTGTGTCAGTAGCACAACATAATGAACACGTCCTTGATAAGAAATAATTTGTCTGGAAGAAGCAATGATAATGCACGGTGATAGAAACAAAATAAAGCTGTTAAATATTGTATTGCAACCTTTTTATTTCAGTTATTTTAGAATCTCTTTTCCATCTGTAATTAAATATATAGTAAAATTGATTTAACATCTAGAATAACTTTTTTGATATATATTTATAGACGATTTACTGATAATGAATATGGTAATATATATATATATATATATATATATATATATATATATATATATATATATATATATATATATATATATATATATATATATATATATATATATATATATATATATATATATATATATATATATAAAATTCATTAGCATAAATAAAATTTGTGCCATTTTCCACAATAGTATTTGTCAGGGATTTGTTATAATCCAAACTACTAACAGAAGTTTTGTGATCAGTTTTTTGTTTGTTTGTTTGTTTCATTTTGTTTTCAGTAAATTATCCAATCCTCCTAACAGTAAGTAACACAAATTGTTTAGGTAATGCAGGCCCTGTAGTAACACCACAGGGGAAAGCATGTGAAAACGTTTGCCTTAGTACAGATTATATGATGAGCATAAAATACATTGCAATACGTTAATTATATCATTTGCAAATACAGTCTCAAGTTTTAAAAATGAAATGAGTGAACAGAAAAAATTATTTAGAAAGTCAACTACTTTGAAGTCATTTGATAATTGTCAGGTTGTCATATAGAAAGCATAATGGAAAGGAGTGTTGCAGAATATAAAAAGCCAACAACATTGAAGTCAAAATCCTGCATTAGGTTATATTTTACTTGAAAAATACACCCATACACTAAATGCTTATCATTTTCAAAGGTGGCCTCTGTGTTTATATTCTTTTATTTAATAGGTATTATATGCTGCAAGTACTTAAAGGTTTTCTATTATTATTATTATTTACAGGAGACTCAAAATCCAAGTTACACAGCGATGTGCGTGCTACATATAATTCTATCAGGTGTAACTAAAACTCGTCAGTATTGAAGAAAAAGTTTACTTGGTTAAAGTGCTACTCTTGAAATTATCTATCAAATAATTCTTATTTCAGCACCTCAGGTCGTTCCCACATTCACACAGCGCGTTATCCAGTTCAGGTCATTGTAAATCCGTGGTCGGGGCCCACTGCAACACCCGGAGGCCGAGTCACCTATTGTCATTTCTACAATTTATATTCGACTAATAATTGTTGTTAGTACTTATATTTTGTTCCTCCCGTATCTGATGCACACGCCCGCTCCATGTGAACCTGGCCGGGGATGGGCTCGTGTTTGGATCTCCATGCGGATGTGACATTTCAGAGAAGAGCGCGACCGCCATTTTGAGATTTACCTCAGACTCAACACATCACAAACCACGGGAGGAGCGGGTCGAGAGCCGCACAGCTCATGCTAACATTGTATGACCGGGCACATTCCTCACAAGAAACGAGAGGTTAGCTTGGAAATGCAGCGAGGTGCCGCGTTTTGTCGTTTATCGTGTTAGGGGCAGTTTGGGGAAATTGGTTTGTGTAGGGCCGTTGCAACTCTTGTCTCCGTGAACTTAACGTTAGTGCTATTCCGTATTGGAAACTGGTTTGAATGGATAGCTTTTTCCTCCGCTCTCCCCCAGACGAGGGACAATCGGAGGAGCACACGGACTGGGGATATCGCAGGCAAAGTTGTTGAATGTGTGTCTATAGCAAATGAGCCTTTGTTTTCATTGTTGTACCTATATCACCATTTGGCTGCCTAGTGTCAGGTAGCTTAACGCTAGCTACAAACAGGGTATTTGTTCCTCAAGGTGCAAGTCGTGTTGCGAGTTCTCTTATTGCCCCACATTTCCCGGGGTAAAGCCGTATTGATTTAGCTAATTTCAGCTGGCCTCCGTCTTCGGAGCCCCAGTCCATCCATCCCAACTCCCGCCGTCAGCCAGCGACTCGCACCCACCAAAGGCGCCGCGATTGGGCGAATAGCGAGCAAATACGTCCGCGTTTCTCTACCCGCTCCCCCGCCGACCTCCCCTCCTCACTCCCCGGCGCTGACAGCGGACAAGGCCGAGGACGCAACAGAGCAGGCCCGGCCGCCGAGGCTCGACCTGTCCACCCCACCTCCGCATCCCACCACACCTCACCAGCAGTCCAGAAACCGGTTCCCCGCCGAGCCGACCCTGGACAGGATCGAGGGTAACAGAGATAGCAGGGAGCACCGCATCACAACCACAACAACAGCTGCCAACATGAACCACCACCACCACACGCAGCAGCAGCAGCAACAGAAAGCCGGCGAGCAGCAGCTCAGTGAACCAGAGGACATGGAGATGGAAGGTAAAGTAATTGTTAAAGAAAAGGCAAACTGACTCTTTTAAACATTTGTGTCTTAATTTAACCGCTGCATGAGAAATGCACGAAGTTTTATTTGTGCAAGCTGAGCTCAACATTACAGTAAACACGAAGGCCTGAAGCTAGCTAGGATAGCCGGTTGCATTTTTGCTGATTGTGCGTCCGTTGCAGCATACTTGTGTGTAGCTGACCTCATTTTGCGTTATAAGCAAACGGAGCCTTTATTTCTCTTCGTATGTTTGCAATATTACACTGCTTTTAGACTATCCTAAAGTCCCGGTTGTCCGCATTGATAGAGATTTGCCCCAGAAAGCATTCATTCGGATCGGTGGCTGTATTTCTAAATAAACGGCTCAGTTTGGTTCGCATTCGTTGCCATGCAAAGTTATCCGCTGCTGTTTGCCAGATCATTGCCGTTTAGGATTCACATGCAGCTACCGAGTGCCGGACCGACTGACCGCTGATAACGTAAATGTTTGTAAACAGTGTGGTTGTTAGTCTCGCAATTAACATGGATCCATCGCTAGGTAAATTACCGTAATCTTGCTACTTTGACTTCAACCCGGGCTTTGGGTTGATTTTGACAATTATCGGTGCATGCGGTCATCATCAAAGTTAACTATACCGCTAATAAAGTGGCAGTAGCTGTATTAGTCTTGCTGCTAAGGTAAAATACAGCCCGTTGGTAACTGTTCGACATACGCCAGTTTATAAAAAGATGGTGTGTTAGCATCGTGTCTGACCGCTTGTTCATTAAATGCGGGTCTGCAAAGCGGCTAAAGGTATCGGTTGATCGCAGGGTGAAATCTGTCAGCCGGGCCTCTAAAAGCGTTGTCAGTAAATTCGACATGTTAATATTTTCCTTGTAACTACGACACCGCTTAGTATCTGTTTTATTACCCAGTGTGGTCTTTAAGCTTGCAAAACGCAGTGCTAGCGGGACGGCTAATCGTAAGCTAGTCAATTAGCTCCAAGGCTCATCTCCTGACGTTCATTCGCTAGCTAGCATGCTAGTTAGCTGGTCAGCTAACGCTCACGGAGGGGGTGTGTGGCGTTCCAAAATGGTGGCTTGTATTTTGCATAGTTCGATTTTGGCTATTGCTCGAATGTTAGGCCTTGGATATTTGCCTCGCGTAAATGAGCTTTTTTCTCTTGTCCATTTACTCTGTCTAATTGTATAATCTACCACTTCTTATCGTTATTCATCTACCTATAATTCTTGCTTGCTAGCTGATACAAGTGATTCAAGCTAATGTTGGCTAATAAAGGCCTGCAGATGATTCTGTGGCTAGTGTTTGCTAGGTAGCTAACGGGATCGCAGATGCGTCAATACCGAATTGCTAAAGTGCCTGTGGTATTACATGTTTAGCCATTCCCGTAGAAGCAATGGTAATCTGAAACGCCCAAAATAAATTATTCTGTCGATTAGCTGCATATTCGTGTTTATGTTTGGCAGTATGTTATGTGAAACGTGTGGCAGTCCTGGCAAGTAACGGTAGTCGCCGCTGCGGTAAGCCAGGCCCGCATAGGAGCAGCGCGGGGATTTGCTGCTTCATTGTATGGAAGACCAAAAGGCATGGAGCTCGCCATTTTTAATGATCAGTGTTTTTGTTTGTTCGATTTGCAGTCAGGGCCATCTTTCAAGCGTGTAGCAAGCTTTTTACACATAGAGCACCTGCGATATCAGCATTTTCATTAAGTTTTTACTGATGTCAACTTTAGACTGAGTAGAGGCTAGTGGGAGCCCTCAGCTTCACTGCGTCATTTAGTCCCAGTGATTTTATTATCTGTTCTCACACATACTGTTGCTGGTTATTCCTGCAGCATACAATAAATGAGTGATCTTACACAATTATAAATGTATTTGAATTGTTGAAACTGTCCCAGGTGACATTTGTTTTTTTTCCAGACATTCATTTTAATGCTGGTCTCAGTAGTAGCAGGTGCATTTTCCAAGCTTCCTCCCCTTTAGCTGCTGGTTCACCTTTCTTGGGTTCTCCCTCAGTGCACTGCAGCCTTACAAGGACAGTGAAAACAAGTTGACATAATAAACTGCTCACTTTTTCGGACTGCTCGCAGCAACACACTCGCTGCACTTCCTTTATATAAGAGGCTCCACACAGTTGCAGCAGTTCATCCATCACCTGCTCTGCATATTTCAATCATTTTATCCCACAGTACTGTAAATAGGATGCCAGGCTTTCCTGCCACACAGTCAGTCTGGTTTTAAAGCCTGTAATGGCTCTCTAAAAATGTAAAATTAATATAAAACACACATTTTGCCATTTGCCAAGTTGCTACTCATACAGCCTAATTTCTCTAAGAGGACATTACTAAAGAGTGAGATTAGCATTGTGTTATGTTTTTAGGTCAGGGTTTAATTTAGCAGTATTATTAGTACCTTATATTATTAGGGACGTTGTATGCCTGTACTCCATCGGTCAGTGTTCTGAAAGTAGACGACCACAGCTTAGTGTGGTCTGATGCACCAAACTGCATTCTAGCCTCTTAGTGCCAAGTCATTGTAACAGGATGAGCTGTGCTGTTATAACCTTGTTGATGTGGGTTAAACACACATCTGGAGTTGTTTTTCTCTTTTGTCAGCATAAACTTGTTTCACGGAACAAAATTAAGCACGATAATTGAAAAACTTTATTTGCTACTTTCAGTCCGGAGGGCTGTGGACTTTACAAGATTAGACGAGATTAGAATGCTTTCTTAAAACTTCTTACTTGAATGGATATTTGTGTTAGTATTTTCTATTAAAGGTCACTGTTGTAGCACAACTGTGGTGCTTGACAAAAACCTATATTTTTAAATAATCTCTTGAGATGCTTGTGATTTTTCCCTTCATAGTTAATGTGACAGTAAGTTATACATTACTACTCCTTGTGGCAAATTTTAAATGTACATCTAGCCCAGACTCTTACAGATTTCACTGATGGATCCCAGTCGTCCATACCTCTCAGGATAGACTAACAAAGTGGGCGGGACAAGAGGTTGTCATGGAGTTGACTGACAGACCCCATTAGCAGGGTGTAATCCACTTGGGGAAACGAGGTCAGTCTCCTGGAGGACTCGGTCAGTAATGTTACCTGGAGACTAGACACACAATTTACACTGTGTCTGTTAGCTTGGAGGAAGACAAGGAACACAGATACACTTGAAACACAGTTTAAAATGGAGTGACACCACAACACATTTGAGGACCTACTTGAGTGTTCATGTGAATGCTTTTATTCGTCTCAGTTCTGGCTTCTGTAGCACCATTGTCATCGTCACAGAATCCAGGCAGATTTCAGTCACTCCTTGAAGTTGACTCAAAGCTTCTCCTGATTCTGTCATTAGTGTGTTTTGATAGATTAGACTATGTATTGAGCTATCTCATTTGACTGGCATAATTGTTGTCCTCTGTGCGCGTGTGTTTTGTTTGAACGATGACTTGCAGCTTAATCCTGCATTGTATCCATAATTACCCAGCCTACTGTGGTGTTTCACGGTCTTTGTTACGCCTCACACACAGACACACATTCTTTTTCTGTTGCCCCCACTCTGTCATACACACAGATTGGAAAAGAAGACTCGTCATGCTGTTTCAGCAGGGTTTTCCCAGTAAAGGGGAGTAAAACTAAATGGGAAAAATAACTTGAGTAATCTCCTATCAAATTTTCTATAATTACTGTAACCAAGCAATGAAATTATAACACCAAATCATTGCAAAAAAATAAGTTTGAGTTCAAATTGGATTTTTCAGAAGTAAGAAAACAATCCAGCAGTTACTGCAGTTGCTGGATAGTTACAGGTACACATGAATTAAAATGAATACCAAAGTCAGATTAAGCCTTCTGTGTGACATTTTATAGCTCCTGATGTTAGGTTTTGTTGCTCTTACTAGGATAAATTTTGACCCCATGAGATGCTGAAGCTGCTCATGTCCAATAGTTAATGCAGAAGCCACAGCCAGCTTTATTGCAAATGGACAAAAGGCCTACATGCTGCGATGCTGCTATCATCCATAAAATCTTATCATATTGTTTTCTCTCTGTATAGCTGGGGACACAGATGACCCTCCAAGAATCCCAGCCAATCCAGTGATCAATGGGAATGTGGCCATGGCAGATGGACACAACAATACAGAGGAGGACATGGAGGATGGTGAGGAGGATGTGTCCTTTTAACAACACTTTACACTCTAAATTGTTTAAAAGTGAAAGTATTAGGATTGTAATGGAACATAAAATTCACATTTTGGTGTGTTTCTCAGTTTTGAGCCCATGCTTCAGCATATTTTTGACACAGTGGAAAGAAATGCATAAAATTACATTCAGAAGTGTCTAATTGGCTATACCACTGACCGATAAAGTTGAGGAACTGAAATGCTGTTGGTAACAAAAAATACATTACAAAAATGCATGACACAAACATCAGTAATGCTCAATCATAACTATATTATTTGTGCAAGTCAGACTTAATTTAACCTAAATCAACCAGTCAAGACGGCAGCAAGACTTGAATAACCTTTATTGCAATTGATTGCAAGCTTTGTGTTTAGCGACATTCAGCCTCTGTGAGCCCCACATGGGGGCCGACTAGTATGAACAAAAGTAGAATGTCCTTGCAGTGTAGGAGGGTCAATTGAAATGCGTTTTGAGATAACAATTGTTGCAAGGTAAATCAGAACTGCACAGTGTCACAGGATTCTGCTGCATCACAGTCCTCAATTTTCAAAGGTAACCCCACTGGGATGTTACAGCGAAATACAACAACTCTGCACTACCAGAATGTATGGGGTGGAAGTCAACCTTTAGAACTTCTAGGGTGTGACTAGACCAAAAAACAGTTTGAACAGCAATTGTTTGGGTAACAGGGCATACCACAGATATGTGTCAGACTGGACTGAATGTCCTGTAAATCATCAGGTCATCTATTTGATGAATTAGAAGGAACCTGTACTCACTGTTTTCTTCTTTTCCTTGCCCTCCATCTTTTCACAGACACTAGTTGGCGGTCAGAAGCGACTTTCCGATTTGTAGTGGAACGCTTCAGTCGTTTGAGTGAGTCGGTGCTCAGCCCGTCCTGCTTCGTCCGGAACCTTCCCTGGAAGATAATGGTGATGCCACGCTTCTATCCTGACCGGCCACACCAGAAGAGCGTGGGCTTCTTCCTGCAGTGTAACGCAGAATCAGACTCCACGTATGTGTCTTTGTGAGATGTGGGATTTGGGGTTAGTTGTGCTGTGCCATGCTGTGAACAGCCAGAGTCAGTTGAGATGTGTTGGCTTGCTGCAAGTGTTTTTCCACCTCACAGTTGTACCCAAACTGCTAATGAATTTCTGAACACTGTAATAAAACATATTATGTTCCCTATAATGTCTTCACAATAAAAGCATCCCACCAGTTTTTTAGTTAAAAGCTTTTAGTGTGATGCAGCAGCAGCATTAAATATTCAGTTTACATCAGCAGGAATTTAATGCAGCTCCGAAACAACTAAAAATGGTCTGAATAGTGAAATACAGCTGATATCTGAATGTACAAACAGAGATGCACGAGTAAAACTAAAGTCCAAACCACAGACAGTTGGGTAGAAACAATCACAGCACTGAGAGCTTAACACAGAGATACGTTACAGATTTCTTTGTAGTCACCAGCACAGTTAATGTGCTGAGGACAGAGGAGGAGCCTGGCACAGAATGGCCTTGATTGGCCCTGCTATCTAACAGGACAGCAGCAGTGCAGATCAGTGGCGCTATCCCATGCTCTGAGTCTGCAGTGGAAATGCATGTCATCACGTTTTGGCATAGTGTGGCCACTGGCCAACCCAGGCCCATAGAAAAGCCCTATTCATGTATACAATCTGAACTGAGTAAAATTTGTAAGTTTAGCCTTTATAATTAGCTTAGGATTCATTTTCTGTCCGCATAAACATACTGGAGTGTGCTATAGAAAAGCACACCCACTGCTTGATGCTGCACTACTACATTCTGGCTATTGTGTTTTGCTTCCTGAGGTTTTGGTTTCATCAGTGTGACATGTAGTATGGTTTGCATCATACCATCAAACCATCTTCCAGTTTGTTACAGTCTCTCGTGTGCCTTCTGGCAAATACTGGCCCAGATGTCAAATTAGTTTTTCAACTTTGTTTTTCTCTTTGTCACTGTACTGTAAGCTGACAGTGGAACCATGCCTCTTTTCAGTTGGCATTACTCTACTATGAAGAATATGCATTCAAGCTTTGCCTTCCCCTGATTGGTATTGCACAGTAATTTTGTCCATTTGTTTGGATGTTTATGTTTAAACTGAGAGCTTTTGGACTTTTCAGATACAGACATCAGTTGTCAGAGCTTGATTATACAAATGTGATCTTCATGTAGTTTCTAATGCTGTTGATGATTTAGATGTATGTTGTAAGTTATTGTGCTCTGTTATTTTGTATTTTTTTTTTTAAAATGTGTCTTTGGTTTCCATCAGTTTTTTATTTCTGTCAGTGACCCTGATGATCTATTCTGCTAATCAAGTAAAAGTGCTTTTTAATGCCTCAGGGGCTTTGTAGTAGAAATTAGTTCTTTAAAGTCACTACTAAGCGAAATGAAAGAAAGTAAAACTGCAAATTGAGGCCATATCATCATTCCACATATTCTTTTATGCTAAGTAATTGGCTTATTTGGCTTGCCATTTCACACAGGTTGTTGGTCTTGTGCAATGTCACAGATGTAATGAGTTGTGCAATTTACTGATGTTTGCTGAACCCCCTCCCACAGTCTCCTAATGTGCTACTTTTAATAATGCAATATGCCGAAGAAGTGTTTAAAACGCACATCATTCGGGTACATGTTCCAGTTCAAGGAAGAGCAGTTGTTTATGGGAGGATAGTAAATTGTTCAAATGTGTCCTGTCTTAGAGTGTTAATAAATATTTAACAACTATTTCAAAAAAAAAAATGTCTTGTTGGTGTTTCAGGTCATGGTCTTGCCATGCACAGGCTATGCTAAAGATCATCAACTACAAAGATGATGAGAAGTCATTCAGCCGCAGGATTAGTCACCTGTTCTTCCACAAAGAGAACGACTGGGGCTTCTCCAACTTCATGTCCTGGAGTGTAAGTACACAAAATGATCACAATTAATGTAGAAGGGCTATTGAAAATGGTTGGACAATTATTATTTATTATTATTATTATTATTATTATTATTATTATTATTATTATTATTATTGTTGTTGTCAAGACACATTTTTAGGTGGGAAAAAAATCGATCAAAGAAACATTTTATTTGGCTGCGGAGGCTGATGGAGTTGATACACACAAGAGACACTGTCAGCAAAATATTCATGTATTTTTTGATTGGGTCAATAAAACAGTGCTGTGCTAGCAGGGTTGTTTTACTTTTTCACAGATGTATTCTTTTTGTATAGAGTTTGTTTGGACCTCTCTATGTTGTTTTTATATTGTCTTAAATAAAAGCAAATGAAGCATTTATTTCTATCCATTGTTATAGATATGAACTGTTTTGGCTGATATTGCATTTTAGGACGTGACTGATCCTGAGAGGGGCTTCATAGATGATGACAAAGTCACATTTGAAGTCTACGTCCAGGCAGACGCCCCACATGGAGTGGCGTATGTTATCTTTTCTTCCTGAGCTGTGTTTTATTCCCAGTCCCAGTTTACATTTTCTCTGTTCTGGTGTTATTTATTGCCCTAACATCAACCTTCTCTCTCTAACCAGCTGGGACTCCAAGAAACACACAGGCTATGTTGGACTAAAGAACCAGGGAGCAACCTGCTACATGAATAGCCTGCTACAGACACTCTTCTTCACTAACCAGCTACGGCGGGTATGGTTTCATCTTGTGCTTTCTTTGTATAATGTAGATAATTTGTTTTACCTGTCTGCTGAATGCATTGGTTGTAACTCATCAGCTTTACATGTGCTGTATGTAGTGTTTGTAACTTTTGTTTCTATCAACCTCAAATGCAGACAAAACATTGTAATGTATTAATGTGCCAGAATGTGTGTTATACACTCATATTATTTTTTTAATACTCTATTACAGCTGCTGCCTTTTGGCTTGTCATTGGTGCCTTAAACTCACTAAGATCTCAGTGTTGTTTTCTAACCTTTAACAATATCACCTCTGACAATGTGGGGTTTTTGTGTCATCAAGATATCAAAGTTTAATTATAGTAAATGTAATTACAAAACAGTGAAAAATAGTCACTTTAATCTAAGAGCATTACTTTCTAAAACTGATAATCCTCATATGTATCCTCATGACTCCTCTCTTCCCAGGCGGTGTACATGATGCCCACAGAAGGAGATGACTCGTCCAAGAGTGTTCCCCTGGCACTGCAGAGGGTTTTCTATGAGCTGCAACATAGCGACAAACCCGTTGGCACCAAGAAACTCACCAAGTCCTTTGGGTAGGTTAGACTTCATTTTGACCGCTTACCTGTCGCATGTCCTAACAAGGACAGGACGGAGGCTAGAATGAATAGTAAAACTAGTATTTAGTGTGGTATCATTGCAACCTTTCTCTTGTGTTATTCTTGCTGCTCAGAACGAGATGAGGGCAAATGAGAGATATTTGCTCAGTTAGAACTAATATATCTTTGCATGCAACTTGATTTGTCAGATTTTGGTGGTCCAAATTAAACAGCTTTTCACCCGTTCTCTGCCAAGTGCAATTGTAGGTGAGATTGTAGAAATTAAAAACAATTTGAAAAGCTAAAGGATTGTAGTGAGTTCAGAGTAAAAAATGGGCTATAACGATTAAATACATTCAACACTGTTTATTTCGTCTGCTGCTTTGATGTCAGCTGCTATTGCTGGTGCAAAATGTATATTTTTTGCAAAGCCAATGCTGAATCTTAGTTTTAATAAAATGTCAAATAGAATATGTGGTTGCTGTATATAACTAACTTCCTTGTTTTGTATGTTTCTGGTGCGAAGGTGGGAAACACTAGATAGCTTCATGCAACATGATGTGCAGGAGCTGTGCAGAGTGGTGAGTTCCTTCATACACTCTTAAAGAATGCGTTTGCATGCTGAACAATTACTGACATCCTGTGTGCATGTGTGTGTTCCAGCTCCTGGACAATGTGGAGAACAAAATGAAAGGCACCTGTGTTGAGGGAACCATCCCTAAGCTCTTTAGAGGAAAGATGGTGGTATGTTTTTTTTCACCCTTTTTCTTTGACTTGTGTGTTTAGCTCCAGTTGTACTTTGTGTGTTATAAAATACTACTTTGAGTATTGTTCAACTAGACATGAATCTTGTTAGCGAAATTTGTGTTTCTGTAATGTTGAAGTTTTTACACATTTATATTTCGCTCAGTAATGTCAGTGCAGCATGTATCATGCACTACATTTTGTAAACACAGTGATGACTTGAATTAGTCTAACTTGGCACAGGATGCAGCCTGGAACAAGGTCAGTTTAAGAATAGAAGGAGGTTAAATCAGCATGTGACCCTCTGAGAAATCATATTTATGACTTGCCTGTTGTATCATACAGTCTGACCCCTGAGTGTTTATGTGTGTGCTGTTCTGTTTCTGTGCTACTCTCTAGTCATATATCCAATGTAAGCATGTGGATTACCGGTCCGAGCGGATAGAGGACTACTATGACATCCAGCTTAGCATAAAAGGAAAGAAGAACAGTGAGTAGCAACCATCAGTACAACAGAACACTGGTGCTACACCACAATGCTACCGTTGCTGTGATTTTTCACACAAGTAAAAATGAATCAGTTTATACCAGTTGCATCTCCTGTTTTCTGTTAGTTATCGATGTTTAAGTATAAAGTAAAATAATTTACTGAAATGAATCTTTGTTTAGACCTCTAGTTGGATGTCCTTATTAGTATGGATGTTTTCTTGACCTCTTCCCTGTTCTCTGCTTATTTCCAGTCTTTGAGTCATTCAAAGATTATGTTGCAACTGAACAGTTAGATGGAGACAACAAATATGACGCAGGAGAGCATGGCCTGCAGGTGAGCCTTGAACATGATCAGAATTTATGTATTTGTTTCCATTTGTAGTTTGTCACTTTTGTTAATTGTTTCATTTGCTTTGTAATATCACCACTGGTATTTAAGCTAATTTGAACTCAACATTTTAGTCAAATCTCATCGTCTAATAAAGCAGGACTCTTCTGACAATGTCTATATAAATTTGAGGATAGTTTAAATTGGATAACCCGTCACATTGCAAGTTGTGCAAAGATTTGGAACATCCAAATACCAAATTGGAATAGCTAGAATTTTTTTTCCATTTGGATTTTCTTTTGTGGCTCCAGTCCAATCTTTTTTTCCCACTACATAGATATGGGGCTCTAAAATGAGATCCCGAGGCTACCCTGCCTCCTGCTAGCAAAGTGTCTGTGTTATGAAAATAATACAAAAAATGAAAAATCGGTAGCTATTGTAAATTGTAAGCATGAAAACTGCATCATGGCGTTATTAACAGGAGCAACTTCAATTTAAAAGTGTTTGTAGTTGGTGAATGAATGTCAGTGGGATTCCCTGACCAGATGCCTGATATGTTTGTTTGCTATGCAGGAAGCAGAAAAGGGAGTGAAGTTCCTTACCTTTCCTCCAATCCTACATCTGCAGCTGATGAGGTTCATGTATGATCCACAGACTGACCAAAATATCAAGATTAACGACAGGTAACACGCCAGGCTTCACTCTCACTTCACTCTCTGTTGATACATGTTCATTCTTTTTTATTATGCTTCACTGATGATGACAGTCACATTTGAAGTCTACGTTCAGGCAGAGGCCCTACGTGGAATTGCATATGTTGTCTTTTCTCTGAGCTGGAGTTTCTGCAGAGGTCCCAGTTTGCATTTTTATGCTTTAGCTTTTATAGTTTATTGCTCTAACATGAGCTATCTCTCCAAGCCATCTGGGAATCTAAGAAACACACAGACTGTGTTGGACCGAAGAACTTTTGCTTGAAGTATATCGTTCCTGTCACACTCAGTCACACAGTGTGTCAGTGGATGATGCATTTTGAATAATTTTAGAGAAAGTCTGATCCATATAACCATACGTTAAATGAGCAAACTGTTGTCCAAAATGGTACTCTATGAAAAGCATGGCCTGACCTTCTGCTCTCTAGACAGTGAGAAGAGCAGTCGCTGAGATTGTTTCCTGTAGGCTCGATCGTCCTTTGCAAAGCTTTGTTGGAGCTAATGGTGTTTTAATAATCCCACAGAATAATGTGACAATTTGAGAACACACACCAGTCATCAAGAAAAAACAGTTTTCCTCTGTAGCGGCTCTGCAAACTGAGTCATCCTTGTGATGGTGCCACGGGCACCTGGGCCCCGAGGGCTTTGTCTATCTATACACTATGTACACACACACACACACTCAGACATCCAGTGTGTGGGTGGGGAATAGCAGTTGATTTGCATCATGTTACAGTTTAAACTTCCTTTCTTTCTTGCATTTTATATGCTGCTTATTGTCTAATATTTGACCCTTTGTTCAATCATGTTATATCTACTTATCCCTTCTTCATATTTTTTTTTCCTGCTGTTGCACTCTTCTTGATTTGCCATCGAAATTTATTTTGCCTGACATCCTCCCTTCCCAATCTTTCCCTCCATCCTTGTCTTTTCATCTTCCCTTTCTCCACCCTTTACCATTTCCCTTTAATTGCCCCTATCACCCTATCCTGGTCTGTCTGTCCTCACTGTCTCCCTCCTCCTCCCCTCTACAGGTTCGAGTTTCCAGATCAGTTACCTCTGGATGAGTTCCTTCAGAAGCCAGACTCCAAGGACCCAGCCAACTACATCCTTCACGCAGTGCTCGTGCACAGTGGGGACAACCATGGCGGTCACTACGTCGTCTATCTTAACCCCAAAGGAGACGGCAAAGTGAGTGTCAAGGAACCAATAGTGAGAACAATTTTTTTTATGCACCTTTCACCAAAAATTTTGTGGGTTTTGGCGAGATTGATGGGATTCACACACTACTAGATCTAATTTTAAGAGGCACATGTTTTTGTCTTTGCTTTGGACTAAGCCTTGAATGCCCAGCTTCTTTAGATTTGATTAGGTGTCCTTCTGCACTGATCTTCTGTGGACATTAACAAAATATTAAAATTATTCATTGTAGTAGAGTTTACTGTAGTATCAGGATATCAAACCACACAAAAGAAATGTTTATGCAGAGATGCCACAAAGGTCTTAAAGGTAACAACTAAAATTATGAATATGTGGAAACTTCAGCTGCATACATCTAGATTCAAGATACAAAATAAGTACGTGCCAGTTCTTAAGTGACGAGGCTTTCCAAATATATACAGAGATGGTAAAAACCCAGAGGATCTACCTACTCAGATTCACAGAGCAAATGCCTCATAGTTGACAAACAAGCTGCCTAACAGAAGGGTATGGTACCACCTAATGTCAAAATAAGGAATGTTTCAAGACCAGTGCTCAGTTAGATATGTAGTAGGATAAATATTACCTTGTCAGAAATGAGTCATCACAAATATCCAGTGTTAATCTCTGCAGAATGCATGTTACATTCTTTCAGCTTCAGAGTTCAGCCACTGTATGACCTGTTTATTGCTATAATAAATCTGCAAATCTCAAGAAGTGATATGTCACTCAATTAAGTACATACAGCACCCTCGGCCAGTCCCAGTCATCTAGGAAACTCCTGACTCTCATATACATGCATAGACCGTAATAATCCTCCTTTTATGCAGGGGATAATGGGAGGATTGTGAGTGTCATAACATACAATCGGGAAAGTCTTTTGTGGGCTTTTAGTAGAATTTAAGCATTGTTAATTAATTCTATGCGTTTGGGGTTGATTGAAAGCATTTTAAAATGATTTGACATAAATGGTTGTCTTAAGTGTTCTCTGGTTTTCTCTTTTTCTTTCTGTTCTCCCCTCTTTTCCTTATCCTCCTCTGGCTTTCTCATCCCTGCCTTTGACCCCACCACCACCACCATCCCTCTCCATCCATTTCTCTCTGCAGTGGTGTAAGTTCGATGATGATGTAGTGTCACGGTGCACCAAGGAGGAGGCCATAGAACACAACTATGGTGGACACGATGATGACCTCTCAGTCCGTCACTGCACCAACGCGTACATGTTGGTCTACATTCGCGAGTCCAAGCTCAGTAAGTAACATACTCCCTTCCTCTGGTGCCAGAGAAACTGTCCGATAAACACATGAAAGGTTCCTCTCAAACGCCCCAGCTAATGTGCCATTAAATACAATACCATTTAGACAGTATGAGACATGCATGAGAAGTGAAGGAAAATTAAATTCTTCTTTCATACTTGCGTGATTATAATAAACTCAGATGTTACTGTATCGCACTATTTGCCATATAGTTCTCACTTGTACTGGTTTCTGTATCCCAGGTGAGGTGCTCCAGCCGATGACTGATGTGGACATCCCCCAACAGCTGGTGGAGCGTCTACAGGAGGAGAAGAGGGTGGAGGCACAGAAGAGGAAGGAACGCCAAGAGGCTCACCTCTACATGCAGGTTCAGGTAAGAACGCCAGAAAATTTAAGTACTCCCAGAGCCTTACCAGAGAGTTACAGCTGCTTGTTGCAAATATGTAGTCTTTACAATAATGTGTTTGTGAAAAACCTGTCTGCAATTACATAACGGTGCATGAAACAGGCCTGGACAAAATTGATGGTACCCCTAGAAAAGACTGAAAATAACGTGGCCATAGGGACATGTTCAATCAAGGTGTGTCCTCTAATTAGCATCACAGGTGTCTACAAACTTGTAATCAGTCAGTCGGCCTATTTATAGGGTTACAGTAGTCACTGTGCTGTTTGGTGACATGGTGTGTACCACACTAAACATGGACCAGAGGAAGCCAAGGAGAGAGTTGTCTCAGGAGATTAGAAAGAAAATTATAGACCAGCATGTTAAAGGTAAAGGCTAGAAGACCATCTCCAAGCAGCTTGATGTTCCTGTGACTACAGTTGCACATATTATTCAGTAATTTAAGATCCATGGGACTGTAGCCAACCTCCCTGGATGTGGCCGCAGGAGGAAAATTGATGACAAATGGAAGAGACGGATAATAGGAATGGTAACAAAAGAGCCCAGAACAACCTCTAAAGACATTAAAGGTGAACTCCAAGGTCAAGGTACATCAGTGTCAGATCGCACCATCCATCATTGTTTGAGCCAAAGTGGACTTCATGGGAGACGACCAAGGAGGACACCATTGTTGAAAACAAATCATAAAAAGCCAGACTGGAATTTACCAAACTGCATGTTGACAAGCCACAAAGCTTCTGGGAGAATGTCCTAAGGACAGACCAGACAAAACTGGAACTTTTTGGCACATCAGCTCTATGTTCACAGACGCAAAAATGAAGCATATGAAGAAAACAACACTGTCCCTACTGTGAAATATGGAGGAGGCTCTGTTATATTCTAGGGCTGCTTTGCTGCATCTGGTACAGGGTGTCTGGAATCTGTGCAGGGTACAATGAAATCTCATGACTATCAAGGTATTCTAGAGAGAAATGTGCTGCCCAGTGTCAGAAAGCTTGGTCTCAGTCGCAGGTCATGGGTCTTGCAACAGGATAATGACCCAAAACACACAGCTAAAAACAGCCAAGAATGGCTAAGAGGAAAACATTGGACTATTCTGAAGTGGCCTTCTATGAGCCCTGATCTAAATCCTATTGAACATCTGTGGAAGGAGCTGAAACATGGCGTCTGGAGAAGGAACCTTCCAACCTGAGACAACTGGAGCAGTCTGCTCATGAGGAGTGGACCAGAATACCTGCTGAGAGGTGCAGAAGTCTCACTGACAGTTATAGAAATAGTTTGATTGCAGTGATTGCCTCAAAAGGTTGTGCAACAAAATATTAAGTTATGGGTACCATCATTTTTGTCCAGGCCTGTTTCATGAGTTTATTTTTTAAAATAATTCTGATAAACCACAGTTTAAAAGCAATGTCCGATTTTCATTGGTTAATTTTCATAGAATTTTTATTTATTATTACTTTTGTCAGAGTCAAATTATTTCTGTGACCATTGTGGGTTTTTTTTCATTAACCGAGGGGTACCAACAATTTTGTCCACGTGTGTAGATAGAGAGAGAGATAGTTTATTAATCCCAAAGGAAATTCAAAGTAGCGCGGATTTAGTGCACCAACACACCAAACTCTAAGCAGAGTGCGCCCTAACAGACTCTGAGCTTTCATACTGTGGTGTAAATGAAGGGCAAGGGTGCAATTTCAAACTGAGGTGGGACTTCATATATGTTTCATTGTTGGGTGAAAACTACCATTTATCTCACCAGCAGATGATGGTATGAATATCTAGCATCAAAAAAAATTACCTGACCTGTGTGGATAAGTACTCACCTTTTAAAATGAGCATATACACCTAAGGTGTTACATGTAGGATATACATAACTGCACTTGTTGTGCCGTTTATATTGGCACATAGAGGATAGTCCAGGTACTGGCTGACAAATAGCCAATTATTTCTTTCTGTAAAATGGAGTCAGTGCTTGTTTTGTCAGAGCGCAACTTATAAGCAGCAGGCAGGACTGAAGGCTGCGTATCACCGTATGGTTGAGATGCAGGGAAGAGCAGTGAGTGATAAGGAAACAGTTTGTTGAATGAACAAGGTTTACCTTGTTCAAAGACGTTTATTGCTTTGACTTTATTACTTGGTCAAGTATTAAGTCAGCACAAAGGTTCATTTCTCTCATTCTCTTTTCTCTGAAGAGGTAATAAGAGTAACATTTATATGCTAGGATGAGGATTTGTAAAACCCCACTGTGCATTTTGCCAGTAAGCCACCAGAATAGATTTCTATTTAAGCAATCTCTGCAGTGGAACTCTCTTTCAAACAAAATGCACTCCGTAGTAGTTATTTCGTATACAACAAAACATGTTGGTAAGATAGAAGTACTTGGTTACTAACCTACAGCTACCGTGTGTTTGATTGAAGCTGTTTTTGATGTGTGAAATGCTAAAATGCATACAGCAATAGGTACTTCAGGCCATTGGGGCAAATGTCTGCCTATTGTTTTGTATTTTTCCCTGGTGCTTTTTGTTCTCGTTTTTTTATTGTTTTAGTTCTTTGTCTCGTTTCCCTATCAGTCACTAAGGTTGTTCTTCTTCCTTGTCGACGTAGATGGTGACAGAGGACCAGTTCTGTGGTCATCAGGGCAACGACATGTATGACGAAGAGAAGGTGAAATACACAGTCTTCAAGGTCCTGAAGAGCTCCACGCTGCAGGAGTTTGTCCAGAATCTCTCACAGACCATGGTGAGAGACTCAAGAGTGTGTGTGATGAGGAAAAGTTGAAAGATATGTGTGCTGAGTTCCAGATTAACCAGGCTGTAGTATACATACGTTGATTAGTCTGCTGCTTGAAATGTAAATATATTTTTAGATTTGATCAAAAATTCAGTTACTTATGCCCAATTAGGTGGCTCGCTAAACTTGTTGAAGCAACCAACATAAAGCGGATTTATGTTTTCTTGAGAGTAAATTATCTTTATCCACAAGTAACTGATCTTGAGCAAGAGTAGGCTTGTTGACTTTCCTGTTTGCCTGCCATGTTTAATCTAGACTGCCAGTCCACAGTACACACACCTTTACTCTAATTTTCCCTCACTCCCTTCCACTGATCATCAAGAAATTGAGGAGTGTCTACCACAGTGGCTTCAAATTTGGACTGATGAGTAAATCACAGTAGAAATGTTTTGCCTCAGAGGGTTGTGCTTGATTTGCCTTTTCCTCATCTTGTTGCTGTTCCCATGTTTTTGTGATTTTTTTTTTTTTTTTTTAAAGTGCAAATTAAACCTGAAAATGAAAAATTGTTAGAAGCTCACATGTTGATGTGCTGCAGGGTTTCCCACAGGACCAGATGAGGCTGTGGCCCATGCAGGCCCGTAGCAATGGAACTAAGCGACCCGCCATGCTTGACTACGAGGCCGATTGCAACAAGTCGGTGAGTGTTTGTGCCCTGGATACCTGTTTGTGGGTGTGTAACCTGTGCAAGTATTTTGATGTTCAAGTTTTACTCTGTTGTTGTGCCCTGTCAGGTGACAAACCTAATACTGTATCTCATTATGGTGCTTATAGTACAGGTTGGGTTATGCTGATTAACAGAAATGAAAGTGCGTTCATTGAAATATGTAATAATGCTGCCACTGTTACAAAACATGTAAGATGAGTTTAATTTTTTCAGAAATGAATCCTCTCTTCCAGTAGTTGTGTATTTATCCCTCAGCAGTGTATCAGCCCCTTAACGTGCATGTTACTCATGAATATATGTTGTACACTAATCTGTACACGGGTGCCACTCTTGTAAAATGACACTGTTGTACACATCAGTTGTTAGTATCATTACAAAACTTTTTAAATGCTTGTACATGTTTATGTTTCAGATGATTGACTTGAGTGACAATGAGAACCCCTGGACAATATTTCTAGAGACAGTGGATCCAGAAATGGCAGCCAGTGGGGCCACGTTACCCAAGTTTGACAAAGACCGTAAGTTCTACACGTCGGCACTCATTCAGCTTGGCGTCATCTCAGCAATGCTTCACACTTTTTGTTGATTTCCTGCCTGAGCAGCATTTTTTCTCGAACACCTGTTCTCAAGGTGTCAGAGTTTTGCAGTCCAATTTGTTAGTTTCATTTAGTTTGTGTTGGCACAGTGCAACTTGAAATACAAGAAGTGCTGCTTCCTCTGTTGCGATTACTGGCCTGATACTTCCCTCTTGGTGGGAAAAAGTGATAGAATGTAACGTTAGTTTGGGATCTTGTGTCATGTCATAGCCACATAATTTTAACTTCATTTCTACGTGTTTAGTGTTTTTAATTTTAATAGTATTTTTACTACACCTCACAATGCTGTCACTTGTTTGGGAGACCTGCTGTGTCTTTAATGTTTTTCTCCCTATCTTTAGATGATGTCATGTTGTTCTTGAAGATGTATGACCCCAAAACCAGAAGCTTAAATTATTGTGGACATATCTACACACCTATATCCTGCAAAATAAGTAAGTGGTTGCAATTTTCATTTCTGTATTAAGCTTAACCCATTGACTTTAGGCAAGATAAAACCTCATGAAGTTTCTCTCTGCAGTGAAATGCTTTAAATTTCAAGATTAAATAATGTCTCTGTTCTTCTCTCTCTGTAACCAGGAGACCTGCTACCAGTCATGTGTGAGAGAGCAGGTTTTCAGCAGGAAACTAGCCTTATCCTCTATGAGGTGATCTGTTTATGTGTCACTCAACTTGCTGGCACATTCCTCTCTTTTCTCACTTGCTCCTTCACACTCTCTCACTCTCAGATTCTTCTAATCTGGTAGACAAGCTTTGTCTCTCAAACTTTCCTGTGCACACTTTCACACTGTCATATGCAGCATCACTTTTCCCCCCTCTCACACCCTGTTGTTTACATATACGTCATCAAATCTTCTTACTATTACTGACTACATTCCCCTCGGTGCTTTGTGTGTTACAGGAAGTAAAGCCCAATCTAACAGAGCGGATACAGGACTATGATGTCTCTCTGGACAAGGCCCTGGATGAGCTCATGGACGGGGACATCATTGTCTTCCAGAAGTAAGAATTTGTGCATTAAATTCACTATGACCAGTGTGAGCTAATTTGTATCGCAGTATATTGCAGGGTAGTAGTAATATTTCACTTTAGTCGGATCAAAGATGTCGAAAATGTGGACTTTTGGCTTGAAATTTCAGGCCTATGTGACTGTCTTTTTGCAGAAAGGATGCTCACCGTTTTTCATTGCCTATCCATGATTTTTCTAGTGGTAACAGCTGTACAGGTTAATGTGCAGTGAATTTCCTTGATGTTTGGTTTGGAAATAAAAGCCTATTTTAAAGAAGGACAAACATATCATAGGACAAGCATCTTTCTCTGTGGGCCATTTATGTTAGTTACCCTGCCATGTTACATGTCCTTAATATAGCACATGCAAACTAGTATATATCATGGCCATACACAATTGAAATGGCAGAGAGACATTCAGACTAGGACTTAAATGTCTCTGGACACTTTGATATTTCTGATGAAATACAGAGAAACAACAAAGAGAAAGGACTGGAGGAGGAATTACGAGAAGTGTGTGTGTGCACATTTGGAGAAAGATCTGGGTTAGAAATGTTCTCTGTACAGCTGAAGAGCTGTTTATTTTAAATATTTTGACTATGACATTCAGTGCTTCCTGAGTTGCTTTGTAGCTGCTGCTTGTGTCTCCCAACCTGCCGCGACCTACTTCTATTCTGCTCACTCTGTCCTTCACCTTCATCACTCCTACTACCTATTCTTCCATTTGCCTTTCTCAACTATCTCTGTTCTTCCTTCTCATTGTCTTTTCTCTCCTTTGCTGCCAACACTGCACATTCTGTACTTTAAATTATATTTTCCACCAACCTCCAACAATGCAGGGACGACCCAGAGAATGACAGCAGCGAGCTGCCTACAGCCAAGGACTATTTTCGGGATCTCTACCACCGGGTGGATGTCATTTTCTGTGACAAGACCATCCACAATGACCCCGGCTTCGTGGTCACGCTCTCTAACCGCATGAACTATTTTCAGGTACAATTTATTGTAACACTTTGACTAATTATTTGAAGTTTGAGGAAAGAAAATAACAGTGGGATTTCAATGTGTTTGCATCAGCTCAGGTAAAAGGAATAAATTAGCTTCATGAAGTAGAAACTGAACTTTCAAACCTAGCCTAAGATTATGGAAATGAGTCTTTCATTTAAACTTACACTGATATTAAGCCAAAACAGGGAAGTATCTGGAGAGTAGTTGTGCTAAAAATGTGGGATTTTGCCTCTACATTTGAGATGCATTCATAGAGTGAATATCTTTCAAAAGATGCTCAAATGTGCCAAGTTCTCACCTTGACGTATCATGCATCTTGTATCTAGATGCCTTTTCTCCCCTGTTGACATTTCACTGAATCCTAAACAGTCCTGTGGCGTTGCCGCTTCTGATGTTTGTGTCGTCTGTTTGTCAGGTGGCCAAGACAGTAGCGCAGAGGTTGAACACAGATCCCATGCTGCTGCAGTTCTTCAAGTCACAGGGGTAGGAGGCTTGTCTCATCAACACACACAGACACACACAATAAGTGCATGATGTATGAATGTAGTAACACTATTAACAAATAATAGTCACCATCTTTTGTAGCTGCTGTGCTCACTGTGGGTCAAGAGAGGATAAAATATGTTTTGAACACATGCAGTGCAATGAAACTTTGCTAAAAATTAAGCAAAATACAAGGACAAGAAACACCGACTTGGCTCACTATACTGTGATGGTATATCTTTTTAAAAAGGAATCCACTGTGATGTTGTGATTTTCTTTGACAGACTTGATGCTAAAGATGATTGATGGTGTAATAAATATTACCATGTTTTTTTCAAGCCTGAGTTTTTATTGGTATTTTGGTATATTGGTATTTTATAGGTATTTTATCCAAATACCTAAAAATCTTATTGTTCTTCTTGACTTGTAGCGAGAAATACTTTTATACAGTGTGTTGTAGTTTTCATGGCTTGTGTCAGGTTTGATTACTTGCGATTGTTAGTAGAAATGTTGCGTAACCTGTCACCCCCCACCTGTCTTTGTTGTTTTCCTCTTACTCCTCCCTTTCTGACTCCTTCTTCTCCTCTCCTTTCCTCATTGCCTCTACACCCCTCTAAATTTCCTTGTCTTACCCTGCTGTTCACCTCCCTCTCCTCCTTTTCTCCTCTTATCCGCTTGTCTGTTTTCTCTCCTCTTCTTTCACATCTTTTTTTTTTATCTCCCTTTCTGTTTGTTTTCTCTTTCCATCCTTTTCTTCTCCCCTTTGTTGTCCTCCCCCCCTGCCTGGTGGTGTGGTGGCCAGGTACAGGGACGGTCCAGGGAATCCTCTCAGACACAACTATGAGGGAACGCTGCGGGACCTGCTGCAATTCTTCAAGCCTCGGCAGCCCAAGAAACTCTACTACCAGCAGGTAGGGATGGTTTGCCAGCTGTAGCCTTCTCAAGAGTTTTGGGTTTGTTTTCTTTCCCACATGTCCAAAATTTTGACAGGGAGTAGTAGTTTGAACAAGACAGCTGCTGTCGGTCCAAAAGAGAGCTTAGTGTTTCAAGCAGCTGATGTAATGTTTGCTCTTCTTATTTTGTTTTCCACTCTTTCACTTGTTGCTCACCATCTTTATTTTCTGTTGTCTCATTGTTTACCTTTCAGTTGTTTTGAATTCAGATTAGGTTATTCTTTCTGTGTTCTGCTTTGTTATTGTTCTTATGTTTTTTTTCCCCTAAACCTGTTTTAAATCATATGATGGCATGACATCTAATATGAAAAAATGGTACTAGCTAAAAATGTTGGTTGTGAAATGTTTATACAATAACTCATACTGAGATGTAGAAACTATACTGTTGTCAGATTCCTCCATCGAGGAGTTTTCTCTCACCAGTCCAGCTGCTCTTCGTGATGTGGCTTAGTTTGCTGTAGATGGTCCAGACAGCTAAAAAAACACAAGAGACCATAGCTAGCTTGCAGCATGGGTTACTACAGATATTCCCATATTAGAAAGATACAACATTCCAAAGAAGACTAGCCTTGCTTTTAATATCTTGTTACTATATTATTTTCTTAATAAATCTGTTGGTATGTTCAGCCTCATAGTTGGTTTAAGGTATTTGTCTGTAGTTAAACCTACAAGAATTATGAAGCAGTATCTCATTTTCCCTCTCTGCTATGTGTCCACAGCTAAAGATGAAGATTACAGACTTTGAGAACAGGAGGAGTTTTAAATCCATATGGCTCAACAGCCAGTTCAGAGAGGAGGTAACACACACACACTGTCTCACACACTGACATTTTGGCTGTGGAAGATGGAGTATTTCATGTCTGCACATACCAAGTAAAATGTTTGTGAGATTCAAGCAGAGACGTGAACTGTGCACATATGTTTGTTGCAGGAGATCACCCTCTACCCTGACAAGCACGGCTGTGTGCGGGACCTTTTGGAAGAATGTAAAAAAGCAGTGGAGCTGTCTGAAAAAGGCTCTGAGAAGCTCAGGTACCCACCCAACCCGAGCATGCATGTGTGTATGTTGTCATGTCTGATGTGTGTTAGAGAAATACTGCTGACATGCTTCCTGTCAAAGCTTACAATCAAAGCTTTTTGCATACCAACTTTGATTTTAATGCCGCCATAGCTCCCTGTAGTGACAGATGTCCAAACTTATGGAAAATTACCATACAGTGGTGTATGGTATGTCAACCTCAAAGAAAATTCACCCCAAACATTGTCACCCAGTTTCTATCATAGGTGAGCATGCTGGTTTCATTGCTGCCACAGCCCAACTTCTAAATGACAGATATGCATTTTCTTGCATGGACATGTATGTTTACATATGAAAATAACTGTCACATTGAAGCCAGCTGCTGGGCTGGTTGTGTAATCCTAGAGTATTTGAAGTCACTTTCTCCTTGTAGTTTTTCACTGAACTCAGCCCAGAATTCACCTGACTCTTTGATCTTTAAGCTGTAAACCTTTTCCTACATCAAGGGACATTTTCTCCCCAGCGTATCTTGGGTACAGGACCAGTTCAGACAATGCAATCGTGTCTGAATTTGGGAAGAATTTTTTGGGATATTTTACATTTAATCTAATCTTACCCATGTGCAAAATGTGATTCAGGACATTGAGGCACTTGAGAGAAAATGTGCATGTTTGAATGGGTTTTTTTAAAATTTAAAAACGTTACTTGTTACTTGGGCAATTTCTCCCGTTCATACCCTCACAGTGACTCAAATCTCAGCAACCACAGCCTCATCTAATTTTTATAAACCTTTTTTTTTTTTTTTTTTTGATGGCACCAGGATTTTTATGTCAGCCTCCAATTATCTTTTTGAATAATTCCTGTGTTATCCCCGGTGTAATGGGATTTTTTTTTATGCTCTGAAAATCAGTTTTGATGTGTTTGAAAAGCTACAGCAGAGTATTAATCCTTTCTCTCTGTCTCTCCCACTGCAGGCTGTTAGAGATAGTAAGCTATAAAATCATTGGGGTTCACCAGGAGGACGAGCTGCTAGAATGTTTATCTCCTGCTGCCAGCCGCACCTTCAGAATAGAGGTAAGTGTGTATGTGAGGTGCTCCTGGTACAATTGTTTATAGTCTCGCCTTTCTTTTTAGTTTATTTTTAGCCGTTTCACTACTCTGTCGGTTCACTTAACAAGACATTAGCCTGACACTATTTTTTTAACACCATCTACTGAGTTTGTTCTACACATTCAACCACTTAGCCAGCTGTTATTTCCAGGAGTGTTACTTCTTCAAAATCTTCTGACTCACTTGTTTAAGATTAAACCCAAAACTGAAGCACTGGCGTCTTCTAGCTAAAAGTTTTTAATCATAACAACATCAAGAGGGATGTCTGGTTGTAATGGCCACACCCATCTCAACAGCATGGTGAAAAATTGTACCATCAGAGGCCAGCAAAAACACAGTTTGTTTAAATTTCTCCCTCAAAGTGGCAAGTCGATTTTGAGCTGACTACACACTGGTTACTTATTCCACGTAGCGTAACCAGTGAGTAAACTGGTCTAACTGTAGTAACTGATGTGGCTCCATTCTCCTCTCTCACTCTTCTCATTTCTGTCCCTCGTTCAGGAGATTCCTTTGGACCAGGTGGACTTGGACAAGGACAGTGAAATGCTAATTCCAGTCGCTCACTTCCACAAGGAAGTCTTTGGCACCTTTGGGATTCCCTTCTTGCTCAAGATCAGACAGGTATGTTTGTGTATACATAGTAAAAGTCTAATGATATGAAGGTTATGTTTGGTAATTCTCTCCTTTGATTAACAACCATGTCCAACTCCCATCTGTAGGGTGAGTCATTTCGGGAGGTGATGAGAAGGATCCAGACCATGCTGGACATCCAAGAGAAAGAATTTGAGAAGGTACAACATGATGCTTCGCTTGCCATTATACTGAAGTCCTTATATGCAAGTCTCGCCACTCAGCAGCCATCTTGGTAACACACCTGGGCTGTTTCTTCAGGTTACGTTCCTGTCTAAATGAATGAGGAGAGAGCCATAATTGTGGTTTTGTTGGTCACTGGGACAGAAAAACTGCATGTATCGAATCACCAGTCAAATTGATAAAAAGTTCCAGATTTTGCCCCAAAATTTGGTTTAAAAATCATTTTCCCTGCAGGCTATGGAGTGCAACAACATAATTAATTTTGTTATAAAACTGATTATTGGCCTTTTTGGCATTTTTTGTTGGGGTTTTTCTCCCATAGATTTTTGTTCACGATTCTTTAAATGGCGAGTCTTTCGATTACAGTTAGTATAAACAAAGTATTCTCATCCTGATACTTGAAATAGAGTTTAATTTAGTGTTATACACTGAATTAACTGTTAGGAGTGTGTCTTTGTGTGTTCCCAGTTCAAGTTTGCGATTGTGATGATGGGCCGGCATCAGTACATCACTGAAGATGAGTACGAGGTCAACCTGAAGGACTTTGAACCACAGCCAGGTATTTACTGCGGCTGGTGCTATTAGGAGGGCTGCTAATGTAACTGTCATTGTTCCTGAGATTATGCTGATGGTAGAAATCTTATGAGTGCAACAGGTTATGACCCAACTAATACATAAAACAAAAGCAGACAAATGCACCATAAGGATGCAGATTGCTCTTTGAGTGTGGTGACCCTCGCTTTTCATTCTAATTTAATTAACCACTTAAAAAACACATCACATTTTCTGTATGTTTTATAGCTTAATTTTACATAATCGTGCCATAGGAAATTCTTCCTACTCTGTCTGAAATGCCTCGTTTTAAGTCCAGGTTTCCTTCAGTTACTTAAAATACTAATTCCAGTGCTAGAAAACAGTCGGTACATGTGAAGGCTTCTCGAATGCCTAAACACTGCACATCGATTACACCACCCTGACACTAGATGATACAATGCTGGACAAAGATTACAGAAGCAATGATTTCATCTTTGATTGCAGCCATTACAAGGGTAACAGTAGAAATATGCAACTAGGGACGTGTGCTTGCATGTGCTTGACTGACCTTTGCAGCACCTTGCGTGATGACATGACTTTATAGTCAGGTGAAAGTTGAGCTGGACTCAGTCTTTTTATCTTTTTTTTCCTGCTGTGGTCCTTTGTTACCAGAACTACAACATGGTTCAAATGACAGAGGGAGCTGTCTTTGTTCAGGCAAAACACAAGTCAGACTTAACATAACCTAACCTTGGTTTAGTCTTAAATGCACAGAGGTCATCATAATTTAAAAAAAAGCTTGACTCATCTGAAATGTATAAGCTGTTTTAGATTTACTGTTACTAAAAATACTTTCCTTAATATCATAGTGAGTTCTTTGAGATACTTTTGTGTAAATTTCCTTGTGATGTCGAGCAGAGTCTCAGTCAACACTAATGTATTTTAGAACATTAGTAACAAGAAATTATCTGCATTCAGATGAGGGTTTTAGCAAAGTTTCAGAAATGATGTGTCGCATGCATGATTATGTACATTGAGCATGTAGGTGCTGATAAACAGGGCTGCAGACTGCTGCCAAAGCCATTGAATATGGAACCATTTCTTGTGTGTGCGAGTTAAAATTTCACTTGGTTGCAGTTGTGCATAATGATCATTAGATTGATTTGGAGCTACTTTGCTAGCCATTGTTTTCTTTCTCACTAGCGGAGTCCGAGTCACTCTTTGAAAAAGTCTATTTAGTTTTCTCCAGTATTCCAAAGATGAAGCGGTCTATAGTTGATTATTTTAAAAACAAAATGAGGAGATTCAGAAGGCTGCTGTTGAAGAAGGAGAGTCCTGACTCAGACGTAGATGATAATGACTATGGAAAAAAAGCACTTGCAGTCACAGTGGCTGATGCAGCGTTAGGGCTGCAAAATTACATGAATATTAACAGCGAATAAATGAAGACAATCGACTGTGTTATTGACGTTAAAGATGCACTCTGCTCATCGGAACCCATGTCGATAACATCACTTGGTTTCTGATTGGGAAAATCTCATGTTAGAATGTGTTATTTCACTCTTTCCCAAGTACTTTTGGGCCACACACCTTTCTATGTGTCCTTCAGTAACTGAAGTGGTGAGCTACTGCTGCCGCCTAGCTAATGGGGTGGGGTGGGGGGGTGCGACCGGCTGGGAAAGTTGGTAGCAGCGGTGCTACCAGTGGACAAATGAGTCTGAAGCTTCGTGTAATTACACAGCAGCCTAGTTGCTTTGTGTAATTATGAAGCAACTAGGCTGGTTGCTTAGTTGTAGAAAATCGCTGGAAATGGAAAAGAAGAGCAGCAGTGGCAGACAGGTAAGACCAGAGATTCCCTTCACTGCACTACAGCTGCTTGACAGCAAGTTTAGAAACACCTAACCTCATCCATCCATCCATTGTCTATACACCACTTAATCCTCATTATGGTCGGGGTTGCTAGAGTCTATTCCAGCTGACTTGGGGTGAAGGCAGGGGACACCCTGGACAGGTCACCAGTCTATTGCAAGGCTACATATACAGACAAACAATCACACTCACACCTATGGACAATTTAGAGTTACCAATTAACCTCAGCATGTTTTTGGACTGTGAGAGGAAGCCAGTGTACCCAGAGAAAACCCACGCATGCACAGGGAGAACATGCAAACCCCATGCAGAAAGATCCCCGGAAGGCCAGAATGTGAGCTGCAAGGTGAAAGTGTAACCACTAAGCCACTGTGCAGCCCACTGTGTAGCTTCATTTGTATGAAAATTAACCACTGGTGGTCAAGGCAGATGTGTTTGTTTTCTTGTGGAAAACAGTCATATAATAGTAGGAAACAAACATAGTGTCACTGAAAGCGAACCTTCATCTGCGTTCTAATTTCCAAAAGATAGATAATTTATTAATCCCAAGGGAACTTCAAGTATTCCACAGCTTGCATACAGTAACAAAAAACAAAAAGGCAAAACAGACATATTAGTAACCAGATTAACATTAAAGGTTAGTATATACTTTTTAAAAACTTGCTCTACAATACTATAAATAAAACGCTTGTAATTTTAAAATCTATAGAAATACTAAATGTATTAAAAGTCAAGATGCAATGTTTACACATTTCAAGTCACAGTGATTTAAAGTGGTTTCGACAGGTAGTAAGAAAACAGTTGTAGTAAACTACATAAGGTGCACACTGAATCAGTCCTAATGTGATCATGACTCCAAAAGTCTCATCTTCAGGGGCCATAAAATGCCAGTGTTATGTGTATAATAGTGTAACGTGAGACAGCCGTGCTGCCACTGCTGCTGTTTGTAATGTTAATGTAACTCCACGACTGCTATCACTCCTGCTCTTAATTAGAAATTCATATTGGCAGCAGGAGACAAGTCTAATGACCTCTTTGGCGTTATCTCTACCGCAGGTAACATGTCCCACCCGCGCCCCTGGCTAGGGTTGGATCATTTCAACAAAGCTCCAAAGAGAGGTCGCTACACCTACCTGGAGAAAGCAATCAAGATCCACAACTAAAGCAGCCTGCCCTTCCTCTTTGTCCTCCTCCTCCTCTCTTGCTCCGCCTTCCTCCCTACCTACTTTAACAAACCATAACCACAGACTGTAACCAACCATGTGTGTGTGTGTACGTGTGTAAGTGTGTTTATGTGTGAGAGACTGAGTGTGTGCTTGTATGTGCGAGTGTGTATTCATCACTTTTAACACCCCGCCTGGACACCTCTACAGCTCTACACCGGCACTATGTCTTCAGTGATACGGATCTTGCTGCAGCTGACGGATTATTCTTCAACCACAAAATAAACTGCACCAACCACCTCCTGACTGTTTATTTTAGTGTATTTTTTTTTTCTAATGATCTCCCTCTACGTTTGAGGTTGATCGGTTGTTATTTTTTCTTTTTTTTTTTTTCTGGCTTCTCTACCTGTTGACTGCCTGCTTTTTGTTGCCTGTCTGGAAATGGGAGAAATACATTTGGATTTTAACATAAAAGCAGTGAAAGGAGGAGAGGAATTGGGACGGAGAATAAGTATAAGTATATATATATATAGATATATACACACATACGTGTATATTTATATATATATGTATAATATATACATAAAGTTCTAGACAGATTTTTTTCCTTTCCGACTTCACTCACCATTTTTTTGTCGTTCAGATTTTTGAAGGGGGGGTTAAATAAAGCGTTGTTTGAAGAGGCATCATGCTGCTGTGTGCGGAGTTTGATGGAAGGATGTGGGCGAGGACTTAGCTGACAGAAAAAAGAGGGAGAGGGGCTGATAGATACCGCAAGCTGGCATCCACCCTGAGGCTCACTAGTTGCCCCCGTTGAAGTTCTTTATATTTTCTGCTCCCATCCTATAGTGCAACAAAACCCAGTATTTCCAAGTTTACACACAATTCTTTCTCACTTAGTTTGGAGGAAAAAGTAATGAATTTTTTTTGTCTCTTTCTGCAGATCTTGTATAATAAAATAAAAAAAATTCTGCAAAACAGCATCTGTTTAAAAATAAATGGGGAAAAATAAGGAGATTTGTCTGTATTTCATCTTGAAAGCTGGCACTTAATGGTTTCTCAGGACTGGCAAATGTACATGTTGGTTGCTTATTGATTTTTCAAGGAACACACAAAAACACACATGCACGAACATCAACCCCCTTGACTTTCTCTTCCTTTTTTTGTTTTTTTTTGGGGGGGGGTTGTTGTTGTGTTTCTCAGTCATTCCTCCTCTAAACACAAACACACACACACACAGGCTTCATCTTCTCCCTCCCATCTCCTCTGTTGATCGAAACTGTCGCCTCCAGGTGGTTTGGAGCAGTAATTGCGCTGTGCTTGGTAGGGAGCTGCAGACCCTTAGAGCCCCGCCGGTTTGAGGATTGTGTAGAGACAAAACCAGCATTGTAAGAAACACTTTAAGCCCTCTGAATTTATTTTTCTTCTGTTCATTTCTGTTAAAGCACAGATGGAATGCACCCCTAATAGCGCATAGCTGGCTCTGTAAAGACAACATTTAAGAATTGTATATTTAAAATTATGAACGTGTAAAATTTAAGAGAAACACACGCCTTTGTTGTTGGGTACAGAAGGAGCCGGATGTTCATATTTCTTGTGTGTAGGTTTCTTTTTTTTCCCCTTTTTTTGCGTTCCTGATGTACCATTGACAATTTTTTTTTTCTGTTACATTTGGATTGTTGTTTCTTTTCAAACTAACTGCATCGGTTTGTCTTGTTAAAAAGTGCAGTACAAAGATGACCTGCAGAATCACACCTTAATTTGATCTTTTCCAGTTTAAAATCCTCAGTGTAGCAGCAGTGTACGACAACTATTCCTGTATATTGCCTTTTTGCTGGAAAATGTATGTTGAATAAAATTTTCTATAAAAACAAACGTACACCTCTGCAACTTGTCAATGTCAGTGTTCGAAACACTGGTAAAGCGACAGTTTGACATTTCACTCTAATGTCATTTTGCTGAATTTTAGATTATGGCCAGTTAGTAAGTTTCAAAGCAACCTTCTGACTCTGCAACATTATTAAAAATCTGCCTACCAGCATCTTTAAAGTTCACTCATTTCTATAGTATATATTTCAGTTTTATTGATTCCAAAAAAGGTGTAAAAACTGCTAAGGAATTATGTGGCTAAAGTGTTGATACCTTTAGACTCCAATGAAACAATCTTCAGTTCTAACTGGAAAATGCTCATTGTGCCAAACTGAACTTGGACAAGCGACTATAAAGCCTACCGGACCATCTCAAAGACCCTGCTTGTTCTTCTGAAGCACAGCTGACAAAATTTCAAAGAAGTTTAAATTCTTTGGCATGATAGCCAACCTCCTTGGAGGTAGCGTCGAGACGAAAACTGACCCCAGATTTAAACTGTCCCAAATGGATGAATTTCCAACCAAACATTTCTACGATGCAAGACAAAAATGTTAAATGTAGGTCAGGAAAAGGCCATCACACTTCAAAGCTCTAAATAACTAATACACTGCCTGTCCAAAACAAAGTTGCCACTTGGATTAAACTAAGCAAATAGGTAAGAACCTTTCATTGCATAATTACTACAGTGATAAATATGTTTCAACTGCAACAACTTATTGAACCCTAGCTGATGCAGTGAGGAGCTTCTCATTTCTGAAACAACCATGTTGGAAGACATATCCTGTGGTCATGGAAAGGATGTGTTAATCTGTTTCAGGAGGGTCAAATTATTGGCCTGCATCAAGCAAAGAAAACAACTAATGAGATTTCTGAAACTACTAAATCGAGTTAAGAACCGTCCAACGCATCATTAAAACCTGAAGGATAGTGGTGATCTATCATCTTCCAGGAACAAATGTGGTCAGAACAAACTCTTAGAAGATCGTAGGAAATCAACAGTTGAATACACAGATATGTTTAATAGTGAAAGTAAGAGCATTTCTACACACATAATGTCAAGGGAACTCAAAGGATTGAGACTAAACAGCTGTAGCTCTAAGAAAACTACTAATCAGTGAGGATAATCAGAAAATAAGGCTTCAGTTTGCTAGGTAGCATAAAGATTGGACTCTGGAGCAATGGAAGAAGGTCATGTGGTCTGATGAGTCCAGATTTACCCTGTTCCAGAGTGATGGGGGCATCAGGGTAAGAAGAGAGGCAGATAAAGTGATTCACTCTTCATGACTAGTATCTACCAGTCTGTGGGGGTTAGAGTTATGATCTGGGGTTGGTCAGGTTCAGCAACGTTATGTTCCCAAAGAATGAGGTCAGCTGATACCTGAATATACTGAATGATCAGGTCTTTCCATCAGTGGAGTTTTTCTTCCCTGATGTTCATGGACATGTTCCAAGATGATGATACCAGGATTCATGGGCTCACATTGAGAATGAGTGGATCAGGGAGCATGAGATGGATTGTCCTCCACAGAGTCCAGACTTCAGCCCCACTGAGAATTTTTGAGATGTGCTGGAGAAGACTTTGTACAGTGGTCCGACTCTCCCATCATCAATATAAGATCTTGGTAGAAAATTAATGCAACTCTGGACAGATTTAAATGCTGTGACATTGCAGAAGCTTATGAAAATGATGCCACAGCAAATGTGTGTTGTTCTCAGAGCTAAAGATGGTCCAATGAAACATTAGAGTGTGCAAGTTTTTTTTTTTTTTTTTTTTTTGGACGGGCAGTGTGTGACTCTCTTTTAAAGCGTTCCCTTCACAGGCTCGATATTGCCTGGGGAAGTTCTATTGTCCGAAGCATTGCCTTTGAAGAGAATGCTTTTAATGCAGATTTAAATTTCTTACTTGCAGGCTAAAAGTGTGCAGATTGTTTTTCTGATCTGTAGTCTGTCTGGTGGGAAAGAAATAAAAGCTGATCTCTCTTGGATAAATGAACCAAAATGACTGAGACTGTCAACAGTTTCCTGTAGACGGTTGCATAGCAGGTGACAGTAGAGGGAACTCTGTACACAAGAATTCTCTTGTCTTTCATCTGTACAGGACACAATAGAATTATAAGATTCTAAATGCCTTGTGTAGCAAAATACACAACCCAGTGTCAGAGAGCTCCACCTCTGTTGCAGATCACAGCTCCTTCAACAGGATATCAACTCAAAAATACATCAGGAGGGATAAAAAGAAAATGCTGCATGTATCTGATCTTTCTTCTCAAACATCTATGGAAAAAATGAAACTCAAACCCAAGAGAAGTGGATTAAACCTGCTGCTGAGAAGTGTAGAAATCTCATTTAGAGCACTGATTGCTTTAAAATCGTGTACTATTACATTTTATGGTTCTAGTATTTCTGGTCAATCCATTTTTATTTGTTCTATTATTTAAAATGAAACCCAAAAGCAAAGTGTATGCTCCTTTATGCATGGAATATGGATTAATGGAGTCCTAAAGTATGGCTGCCTGCTGGTAGCTTTAAAATATTTCAGAGAAAATTGTATTTTGTCTTGTGTGACTTTAGGATTTATAGTTGCCTTCAACCTAAAATTCGATATAGACAGTAAATTATTTTAGAAACTTGAGAAACATACAGGTTACTTTAATGTGGGACTTCTTTAGTGAGGTCAGAGGTCATATAGAGAACACTGCTGAGTTGTAACCTTAACCTAACCTACTATAGCTGAAGAACAACATCAACCATTAACCAGTTTAACCAGACACTGTGACTCAAGGTCTGTTTAGTAGCTTCTATTCTTCTGAGAACAAACCACCAACTTTACCGACAGCTCAGCTAGTCGACCTCTGATCTCTCTGAAGGAGGACAAGAAAACAGAAGCACAGCATTTGTAGTCTTTGATTACAATCTACTTTTATTCAAGAAATATTGTTATCAAATAGCTCATAATGGTGAATAGCAGAAGTCAGTTTCATTCAGGAGGGGAGACAAGGAGGAATTGCACATCGTGGTTGAGTTATGAAGCAGAAAGTTCTTTTTTTTTCTCAACAAGTTAGAACAAAAGACAAAAATGTATTCTAAAATAATTAGATAATTATGATATTATTTTTATTTTTTATATATATATATATATATATATATATATATATATATATATATATATATATATATATATATATATATATATATATATATATATATAATTATAGCTTTATTTTTGCATTGAACTTTGCAATGTAATGAAAGAATAGGTGTAATGAAAGAATAGGTGTTTGTTTCAGATTGCTTGTCATCTCTTCATGTCAGAACTATGAAGGTAATTTTGAGACTGTGAACATATAAATATTACCAAAATGGTCACAACACAAATTTACTGTGCAAGTGCAGATGAGCAAATACTTGTGTTTTTGCTCTCTGCTCTGGTTTGCTGTGCTGGTTTGTGTCAGACTGATCTGTTTAAAGTTCACATGCACAATCCCTTTAAACATAAAGTATTTAGTACAGTCTATATACAAGCCTTCATTTTAACAACATTATGTATGCAAAGGTTTATGAGTATAATGATATTCTAACAGCTCCAAAAAAAGTGCATGGGGTGTGCTTTAATTTGGCAGAGCAGTAAAAGATGGATATTTAAGCTCTGACAACACAACAACACTCCCAGTCTGTTTGCTAATAATACGATACAATGCAGAAAGTCATTCATGTTTGATTTGGTTGCGGCTACGAATCATTCATAGAGATGAGCTACATCTGTTACCTCAGTTAGTCTCAGAAAATGGCACAAATGCCCCCTTTTTTTTCCTGGGTAACGGAAACTCAGACAAAGGTAACATCATGTTAGTTCTTATTCTATGGATCCTATTTTCTGCCCTCATGTCCGTCATTTACAGCATTTTCTCTTCTCGACGTGCAGGACTCTGTTGCAGCGGGGGCACGTGTGGTAAGTATCCTTGAATTTTTTCATGAGGAGCGGAATCAGGCAGCAGCACAGAACCAACCTGCAACACACACAAACATACAGGGTTAGTTTCAATCAGTCAGATATTGCTTGTATGTTTATATTTTTCTTTTATCTCCACATGAACTGGGGTTCTGCAACATTTTTGGCTTATTTTGGATGCTGAATAATAAACGCAAACATGAATCATGAGCACAGATTGTATTTAAAATTGAAAAATTAAGTAAATTGGGAAATTACAAACACACTGCTTTCTTTTTAACTGCCAGCAGGGGGCAACTGGGGCAAAAATAACTTCCTCTTTTCTGATTATTAATTTACATTTTTATACACTTTCTTAAGCAATAAATTGTCTGGGTTTAATTCAGTGAAATGCAGCTTTAGCCAAAATCACAACTTTGTCTTAGAGCTTTGAAATCATTATCATTCTCCTTTTGACACCCTCGATTTGAATGAGGAAAACTGCAAAACTAGTCAATGACAAAGCACCTGTTATTAGCTTATTATGTTAATCAGCTTCATGTTTGGAATTATTATTGCATTTTAATCCCTGCACTGTAAATTATACTTATTGTTTTGCTACATTTGCTTCACATGTAGACAAGAAAATTAGATGTGTTTTCTTATGCCTCCCTGACCAATCTTTAAAAGCAACTTGAGCTGATCTCAACTCTATACTGAGGCTCCCAACTCTCCAAGGTTACTGTAGGTCAGCTGTTCTTGTTATTATTGCAACTTTGTTAGAGATTTTGCACCACTGAATATCAGCGGGCCTGCAGGTGTGGCATTTTCTCAGGACATAGGGTACAGTCTGTTGTGTGCACTGTAGGTTACTGAGGTGTTTCCTGTTTAAGGTGGCCTGTAGAGACCCATCAGCAATCATCTGCCCCGGAGCCCCCATGCAGTTCAATGCAGCCGTGTCAATAGAACCAAAGAAAAACCTTTAATATTCCTGCACCAGACACTGACCCGCAGCAGATGAAGAGTAGGCACATCAGCCAGGCGTACATCCCTGCTTTGTAGGAGACGTTTGTCATGACCTGTTGCTGACAGGAGGAGCAGGTCGTCATGCCGGGGGAATGTCCCAGCCCTGTTTCATAGCTCACAAACTTTCTTCTGCCGTCTCCGGAGTCTAAACCTGAACCCAGGCCTCCCCCGCCGCTGGTGTACACTGGGGAAGACAGAAAGGAAAGAACAGAAAAGTTAACAGACAGAATGAAAATGTGGGTTTCTGCCATGTGTTTCTAAAAACAACAGGATATGTGAGAATACCTGGTGTGCCATGAGTGGCGGTGGCGTGGTCCTGTGAGCTGCTAGGGGGGGTGAAAGGAGTGTGGACGTGGTAGACCTTCACTGAATCTCCCCCACCCTGACCTTCGACTGGACCAGATGATGAAGAAGAAAATAACAGCGGAAAGGAGGAGAGACAGAAACAAGATGGAGATAATGAGCCGTCTTATAGAAAGCACAGCTACGTATTTCACAGAAGAGCAAGCTTTTCTAAAAACATGTTTGTGTTCTGAGATTTTCAAGATACAGCATCTGTAGTTGATAAAAAAAATACAAATTCATGTATTTGATGTGACTGGAGTGCAATCTACTGGTGGAAAAATAAATTACAATAGAAATAGTATGATTGGAAAGTGTGCATCAGTCTATAGTATCTAAATCTTCTATTATTTACAAGCAATTCAGTAAAAAATAGTCTTCTTAATATAGTGATAACGTGTGAGAGCATCTGTGTGTTTGGCCTCACCTGGTAAGATGTATGGAGGAAGCTCTTTTTGTCCATCTGCGCTCATTATGCTGCCAAAACAAAGAGACAAAGTGTTATGAGGGGTTCAGTTAAGGCAAACTACACTGCTGCCCTATGGAACGTCCCACTGATGCTTCTTAAATGTGCTTCCACCCAGCAGATGGAGCCAAAGAATCGCCGTTAAGCAAAAGAACATCTGTCAGCAGACTCTTGTCGTCCCTCAGTGACACATATTTGGATGTTTCCTGTCAGCATCTCCGGTAAACGCCTGGGTGTGTCTGTTTGCTGGCATGTTTTAGGTGTGGTCATGGACTCTTTGTTCCCAAACAAATGCTCTTTGAGGAGAAGCAGGTATTTCTTTGTTCATTTGTTATGTTAAGGTTATGAATCAGAAAAATCACATGGCATCCAGATTCCTTCTAGTTTCTTTTTTTTGGAGAAATTTAGTGATTCCTATACACTGAAAGGTTATTAAATACCAAACAGAAGTCATCTCAGAGGTATCACTTGCTTTAAGAGCGACTCTTATGAAATTATTGTTCAATAACCATTCATAAAATAGCTTCACACCTATATTCTTCATTAAAATTCCTCAGGTGCCTCTCTATGAAGCTTATTTCGAAGGAACCTGAATTCAGGCCACTCTTGCAAAAATAAAAGTTCAAGAAATCCAATAATAATACAGCTAACTGCTCAGGTTTTTATAGTATTGGACTGCTGGCACAACTCCACTGACTGAATTAGTGAGTAAATGTAAGATCAGCAAAACCAGAAAAGACAAAAAGTCCCATTGAACTTGAATTAAGTTAAATAAATCTCAAACTAAGGGTTTAATTTATGTTTGTTAGTACTGTTCTGTCAGTCCAGAAGTTCTCCACTGTCATTACTCAGAAATCCCCCCGTGTTTGATGTGATTACATTAAGAAATAATTTGTATTTGTTTCATGTGAAACCAATTTGGGCTAAAAATGAGCAAATTCTGATAATTAGTCAACTACATAGCTAACAAGACAGAGTGTGAAAAACAATTGGAAATGGGTTTACACCTGTACTGATATTTCTTGAGATTTTGCAACGGTGTCTCTTGAAGGAAAATACAGTTTTATACACTAAATGATTCATAAACTGCTAACAAATGAACACATCTGTTTATTCACACTAAAACATGGGCCTGTGATTAGTCTTTATCATAACCAAGCAGCTCATTTTTGCTTCTGCTGCTTTTAGGCCTTAAAAAAACCTTAATTATACACATGATTCCACATCTACTCAGTTCTGGTTCTTTCCACATAAACAAGCTCCAAAACACACACTAGCTTGACTGACATTCATTTTGTTTTTCACACAGACACACACACAGACACACACACACACATTTGCTGGTGACTAAATCTGATCTTAAACTGGGTCATCAACCTGAAATGTATTATAATTGACATTATGGGAGCTTGTTTTTTGCCCCCAAAAGAAAGGCAACACTGGTAATATCTCTCTGCCTTGCTGGACTTTCCTCCCTTCATTCATTCCATGCACTGAGGTGAAGCTGCAGTTCATCACTTGTCGCTGCGGTTTGGATTCGCAGCAGATGATAGACTGCTTTGTCACCGTGTCACACACACACACACACACACACACACCAACACACACACCAACACACACACAGGCAGCCTGAATACACCCATATGTTGGTGCAGGAATGCGACGGAGCTGCATGTTTCTCTCTGTGTCACAGACTGAGGGTGTGTCGACCAAACCCTCTGATGATGAACTCACACTGCAGACTAAACTGCAGCCTTTCACTAATCCAGTCCAGTGTCTTAGTGTGCTTCATCTAAAATGAGCAAAACTGCCTAAATGCTGACTTCAATGCAAAAAATCTTAATTTTCCCATGTGAAAAAACATATATAACAGTTTTTTTTTAACAAGAATTGACATTTTACATTCATTTTCTCTGTGGATATGACTGTAAATGACAAATTGCAGAGGTTGAACTACTGGTTGCTGTTTTACTCATTGGCTCTGCTCCAATGTGAATCAAACAGCTGGAAAATTTGGGTGTGTCGGTTCTGCAAAGATGTTTCAGGTAGTCCTGGTTTTTTTGTTATTATTATTCCTGAAGGTGCACAAATGCTTGACCTTGACTTGTTTTTTGTCTGAATAAGTGAGAGAATACTCAGAGAAGCATTGCGTTTTGGCTACAGGCAGTCTAGTGATGATGCAATTAGGAACCCTTTGAAAAGAATGTCTTAACTAGTGAAATTCCAATTAGAATTTTTCTTTTTTTTTTTTTTTTACCATAAAATGAGAAATAATTACATTTAAAATAGCAATAAAACATGTTTAATCACGATAGACAGAGGCAGAGATCCACGGTCCGAACAGCTACTAAACGAATGTGTCTGTCATCAGATGTTCCATGTGGCTGGTGATGGAGACAGTAACTGCAGGGTGTGGCTTCAGAAAAGTCCATCCACCACATTGTAAAGATACTTTAAACCACAGCAGGGAAAGGTTAGTGGCCACCGATCAAACAATAAGTCTTTTGTAAGAGAAGACTGAAGTTAATGACCTCAGCTGAGACATCGTCTGCTCGCGCTAGAGCTTTAAGTCAAGGCAGGTGCCTGATAGGGGATTAATAGAGGAAGAAATGAGCAAGACAGCAAAACTTGAACAGTAAAGGAGCCGCCAATCTTATGGTTTGGCAATAAAAAAGTCGCTCCATGCAGCCCATGTTCCTCCTGATTGCAGCAGCGCCGCCACCACTGGCGTGAACAGGTGATTCAGAAACACTTCTGAAAGCACTTTCTACAAACTAGACTACATCCAGTTGGGCTTTTAGCTGATTACGTGGTTGAAGGATCGAATTTCCTCTGTGGCTGAACCGCGTATTGGCTACAAACCACATGCTTAGGTCAGTGAAACTGGCTCTTTCTGATGCAGAACAGGTCGACTAACACCCTGGTTTGAAGTCAAAGGTGTGGCCGCACTGTATGAGACATCTGTGCCGGTCAAACCTGCCTCAGTGTGTGTTTGTGTGTGAGAGAAAGAGTGAGATTGTGTGCAGTCTGTTTCCGTGATGCGTTTGAATGACCAGCTGATGAAGGAAGGGAAATCATCCAGTAACTCACTCATCACTTCACTCGCTATAATTTGCAGTCTGACCTGGTTTCTAATGTGACAATGTGCCACTCAGTGGAAACACTCACAGAATATCCTAGAAAATAGTAATATTGTACATTTTCATAGGTAAAAATAATGGATTGATCATGTTAAAACTCATATGATGTTAAAACAAGGAAGGAAATTCAAACCTTGAGTCTGCGTGCTAAGTTTGGTCCATCTTTTTGACTAAGACGTGAGATAAAACACTTGCTATTTAATCAAACAATAATGTTTTGTTAATATGTTTCAGAGTGTGCTTAGACATTTGTGTCCATCCTTATCACTCAAACTGAACTCTTCTAATCTCTAGATTTTCACTGTCACAACTTTTCAATTCATTGTATTTTAGTTGCTTATGTAGTTTACTTACCTACCTAGTTTTGTGTGCATAAAACCCATTATTCTGTCTGTCATAAAAGTTACAGTCTGAAAGATACCATTGTTTAACACGTGGCAGTACAACTGGTCAGATCAGCTAACAACATATGTGCAAAAAAAAAAATAGGCTGTTGTTGAACTTGTTCTACTGCAAAAACTGCCAAAAGAAATAACTAACTACAATTGCAGGAACTTAAAACCAGTTACAACCACATTAGTGAACATTATGATCATTAGTTAGCGTGGTATTACATAAGATTAGCTCAAGTTCATGACATTAATATCCAAAATCTCAGGAGGGGACATGGAGTGTAGGTGAAGCAAACCCTGTCTCTTTAAAAACACTGTGTTAAATTGTGTGTTTTTGTGCTAAGATGAAAATCCAAATTCAGCTAAATGGTGCGTTCTCTCAAAATCTGGAAACACCAGAGTCGCAGAGCAAAGGCTGGATTCCTCTGAGCTGCACCTGTGGCTGTACAAATAGCTCAAAGCCTCAAATACCAATAAATAATGTCAGTAAAAAAAAAAATCACAAACATAAAATTCCTGAGAGAGGAAGCGAACTACAATAAACATCCAGTTAGAAATGTGTGAAATGTTCCTCCGGGCTGAAGAGATGTTTGCCGTCACATTCCAGCAGTAAAAAGATTATTTACGTCACCAGAGATTCATTAACAGTCATTAAAGTGAGACAGTGAGCTTTCTTACAGGCACAAATGCCAAATCTTCAGGTGTTTGCACAGAAAAATGAACTCCATTTCCATCAGTCTTACCTTGGCGGAGCGTTGCAGTCGGTGTGCGGAGCTTTGTGTGAGATGCTGCTGATGTAGAGTCCAGACAGATTGTGGCTGAGATGCTCACCTGTCTCACCTGTACCTGTACAAGCCTCTCCCCGCCCACCCACAGCCCTGCCCTCGCCAACAAAGAAGCCAGCATGCAGCTCCAATGAGTCACTTAGAGGTTTTGATGTCACTCTCCAAGGCTGTTCTGGTCTTCTTTTGCGACCTGCTCTTTGTTTCTTGGAGATTATCGAGGGAGTGTGTGTGTGATGTGTGTGTCACATGCTTGGAAATATAACTTGTTTCTCTTCCTGCGGAGACTTTTTTTAAAAATCCAAACACAGATCTCGAAGCACTGAAGCGCTGTTTTTGTCCTGGAATGTGGCCCGAAGGCCGTTGCCACACTCTGACTGACACACGTTCACAAATTTTTGCGTACAAAGTTGCAAGAATTCAGAGTATGTCTCACAAGAGCTGCAGGAAGCTGCTGCTGATGAAGAGGCAACAAAACCAGCTTACCTGCACTATTTGCTCCAAGGGGAATAGCTGGGCTCCATTACCATCTTCAATCAGCTTCTGCTGACCTCTATATAGAGTGGAACAATAAGACAAATAAACAGAATACATTCAAATAATCCATGTACAAAATACTAAAACATGCAGTTGTTGTGTGAATGTACTTGTCCTGAGACCAAATCTAAAAAAAAAAAACTAGGAGAAAAGAGAGTTTGAAAATATTTTTAAAATACCAAATAAGTGTGTGTTCCCCCTAAAATGCCATTTTTCTCTTGTCCCACCCCCCTGATGACCAAAATGAATCTCAAATAAAACAGTTAAAATGAAAATCAAATCTTCTTTTTTTGGTATAATTTTTTTCATTGATGTCTCTTGTAATTGTAGGAAATCAACATAATATTTTAAATAATAATTATTATACATATGTTCCACAACAACCCTGCTAACATAACCTTTTTAGCAAGTAGAAGAAAAAAAAGTGTGATTCACATGATATGCTGGAATTAATATCAACCTAAAGAATGGGTAGAGCAAAGCTATGTCCTCGCTTCTATTTTTTTTATTTTCAAAACATTGTCAGCCTTGATTGACTGTCTCACTCTACCTCATGCAGCCCTGTTATGCATATTATCAGGATATTGTTTTTACCATTTTCTTTACTTTTTTACAGAATTAACCTTGTCCTCTTGGTCAGCAGTAACAGCAGCTAAATATCTAGCTTCTACTGCTGAGAAAAAGATCACATTAGCATGGATTAGCAACCCTGTTACTGTGATTAGAGTAGGGTTAGCAAACAACACAGAAAACATGGAATAAAAATGCTACCATTGATGTGTAAGCTGAGCCAATCAGGGTTAGGGTTAGGGTTAGGGAAGGTGATGATGTTTGGCTATTAAAACTGTTTCCATTTCAGTGGTTGATGGCACATTCTGTACCTTTATGTCTTTGCCTGGATGAAGACGGACCCTTTATTATTGAAGCTTATCTGTAATTTACACTGCCTGTCTTTTGTCACATTCGCGTCATTGAATTTCCGTTTAAAAGATGTCTGGGAAGACTAGTCTTTACTTTCACGCAGTTGGGAGCAGGCCAGTTGAACCACATTTTTGTGCTGTTGGTCACTGGATCACTGAGAGCCGCTGGGGGTTGAGTTTCTCATCTCAGCATACCTGACATGTATGCTGAGGGAGATCTGAAGTGATTTCCAGCATGTTTTCAATGATCCTTCAACCCAGAGAACATTTATAAAAGGTTGATTATGTCAACTCTACTGATTTTTGACCTTCTATCCTTATCAGTCAGATGTAAGTTTGAATGAACTGCAGCTAAATCTGCATGAAAAATATGAAATTTTCGGTGAACATTATCAATGATGCAGAGGCAGGTGTGGAAAACCATAATATAAAGAAAGATAATTGCAGCACATTTCAAACCCTGCCAACTAGAAACATTTTATCTTGTTGGTAATTCTAAAACAATTTAGTCTCCACATTTTAGAAAAAAAATGCAGTATAAAATACATTATTTTAGTATTTAACTTCTTTTCTTTTCTCCCCTCACAGTAATACACTCGATTTAAGAATCTACAGTGAAAAAGGTGTGTGTGGGATTGTGGGGTGTTGTCTTTGACTGATGTCAGCTGGGTGAGGTGTTAGTGTCAGTGTGTGTTTGTGTGTTTCGATGGGCCAGATGAGCAACATTCCAGACAATAGACCATTCCCTACAGAGTTTTACATTCCTTAAAAAGACTGACGGGTGTGTGTGTGTGTGTGTGTGTGTGTGTGTGTGTGTGTGAGAGAGAGAGAGAGAGATAGAGTGACGGAGATGGAGCTACTTCTAATGATTGTACCAACAACAGCTGAAGTGACTTTAAGAGCATTTTGGACCTGAAGACTGTGATGAACTGATTTAACTGAGACTCATCAACATGCATGCTGTTAAACTGCTAAATGGCTCAAAGTTTCTGGAAAAATGCACAATCACTTAAAATGCATCTAACAAGAAGTCAAAAAATCCCTAATGTTTCTATTTTACATGAGACTGTAGTGGAATAGGAGGGAGACGTGAAGCATGGATGAGTTAACGGATAAACAAAGTGGAAAACAGATGCACAGACTCAACATGTGACTAAACACACTTTACTTATCTGAAATCACACATTCTCCGGTGAAAACTACAGAGCAGCATTTAACGATAGATTTTTTTCTTAATTTGTGGGATATTAAAAACACACAAACAGTCTAAAGTATCTGTAACACCAGTGAAGAAGGTGGACACCTGGAAAGATCTGACTTCAGTAAATCTGCTGCATTACAACAAATAAATGCACTGATTTGTAGAATTAATTGACAAAACAGTGTTTTATAGTGGTGTTACACAACCACTAGCTACAGAAACATTCTTTGTCCCTGAAAAGGAAAGTTTTTTTCTTTGTATTGTATCATATGCAATTCAGATGAAACTTATGTCCATCATGAGCTCACTGGACTTTAATATTATTACAATTTAACCCTATGAATCCCAAAATTTGCTTAAAGGTTTCAAACAATGTTAAATTTAAAAAAAAATAACCAAAATTACACCATTTATCAGAACAAGAAACTGTAAAATCAGAAATAATTCAAGCGCGAAAGGAGAAACAAAGCACTGTCTTAGTGAGCATCGATGTGTTCGACTGTGTAAATTGGAGTTTTCTCTATAAAGTATTAGAACGACGAGGATTTAATGAGAAATCAGCACAGTTAATAAAAACATTATACAAAAAACCTTCAGCCAGAATTAAAATAAATGGAAATCTGACTTATAAAATTAGGCTGCAAAGGTCTACCAGACAGGGATGCTGCTTATCACCAGCCCTCTTTGCTATTTTCAAAAGGGATGACAGCTTGGTGTGTTTTAGAAAGTGAAGGACAGCTGGAGAGTTTCCAGAACTCTAAAGGAAGGTTTGATCTGGCAACACGACGTTTACAGATATCTTCAGTTAAGAGATTACTACAGAAAAGAAGTCCAGATGGATCCCTCCAGAAAAGTGAGCGGTGTGATACAAACTATAGTTAAAGCATACAGGGAAAGTAATATGAGAATAATTTCAGCAATATATCAAGGACTAAATTTACACGATAAACATACAACTAATTAGAGAAAACATAACTGGGAGAAGGAACTTAATATGCAAATTACAAATGATTGGTTTAATATGTGGAAGATTCATCACACATCCATTAGTTCGTGGATATGGAGAGAGTTCTGGAAAAATTTGGCACGCTTCTTTATTAATTCAATTCAATTCAATTCAATTCAATTCAATTTTATTTATATAGCGCCTATAGCCTAATGCTATATTACGCCAAAGATAAAAAATAAACAGTTAAACCGACATCAAAAATGTTGGAGAAAGTGTGGAGAACTTGATGTAGATCACTCACATGTTTTTTGGAAATGTCAGAAAATAACCGTGTTTTGGGAAAGTGTATGTGAAGAGCTACAACAAATAATGGGTCATAAGATCCCTTTGAGCTGCAGTGTGCTTTATCTTTGTAATTTCTCTGAAGACAGTGTGATGGGAAATGACAGACATTTAATCAAAATACTGTTAGTGGCATGTAAAAAAGCCATAACGAGAAACTGGGGGAAAACAGGACCACCAACATAAGATCAATGGTTGAAAATAACTGAGGAAATCTACATAATGGAAAAACTAACTCACAAACTGAGACTATAGGAAGCACAAATGGACCAAAAGTGGACTAAGTGGACTGAATACAGGACTGAAAATGGCAACGTTGGAAGAGAGCAAGGGGAAAATTATGATTAATAGGACTGAAGGATGATGTAGATGCTCTGTTACTACCCAGGCATTGTTCAGTTGTTTTATTTGCTCATTTGTTTTACTTGGTTTGTGTAATTATATAAAAATAAATAAAAATTTGGGTGGAAAAAAACAATCAGAAATAATTTACAAATTTTCAGCTTCCCGATTTTCTCAAACTACTCACGTGAAACAGAGTTCCATCAGAAAAAATAAATCAGATTTTGTAATATTTGATCAAAAGTAATTTATTCTGCATGTCTCATTTAAGAATTTGGCAAAAAAAATAAATTGTTTGAACTAAATTCTGTAAAAAAAGCTAAATATTCTGGGATCCTTGTTGACTCAGCTGTGGCCAACAGTCGTGACAAAAATTCAGCAACTATTTGTCTGAATCACTGTGTGTGTTTTACACCAAACAAATAGGAGGAAAAAGAAGACAAGTAGGGAAACAAATGGAAAATGTAAGCAGTAAAACATCTCTATCATGTAGAATCACTACTGTTTTTCTAGTATTTAAACACCTGTGGGCACTTGGAAAAATGTTGTCCATGTTGAGTCCAAGTTTTTTCAATTATTGAAAAATACATTTTAAATAAAAGAAGTTTTTTTTAATGACTCATGACATCATGATTTTGTTTGAGTTCTTTCTACTTCTAGTCATGGTTGTGTTTGTATGGAAGTACAGCTTTCTGCTACGTTTATTTGCTCTCTTGCACTGCTTTTCCAAATAAAACAGTGCAAGCTGTTGATCTATGGTTGGCTGTAAGAGTGAACACAAAATGTTTCATGCACTTCCAGCATCTAAGGAACTGAACACACATTGGATTATGTGTATTTTTGATGGCAATGTCCCCACAACATTAGGACAATCCTGCAGCCAATGCAGCTAATAATAGCAAACTTAAAAATGCTGATATTTACATGTATAATGACAACCTCCTTCATCTGATTTGCCTCAAACTCAACGTTACACTTCCTCGAGACCCCAGCGACGCACACACCAAGTTTGAAATGGATCAGATGAATGACTGCCGAGATAATCGAAGAACACACACCAAGACACACACACAGATTTCCTGGTTTAGCAGAGAAGATGGAAGATTCTAGAGCCAGACTTCTAGAATCTTCTGCTGTGAAGTTCTGAATGTGTGTGTGTGTGTGTGTGTCACAGGTCAATTATGACATCACTGTTGATGTCACAGCCCTTTGCCTATAAAACTAGGACAGGTCAGAGCCTTTCTTCAGTGCGCCGGATTTTCTTCCAACAATTGGACGACAAACTGCGAACTTCTTTATTGTGGAGTACTTTCTGGACTTTATTTGCATTACAACTGCGAACTTCTTTATTGTGGAGTACATTCTGGACTTTATTTGCATTACCATGGCACATAGCATTCAACCAAAACGCAAAGTTAGATTCACCATCACCCCTGAACAGGCTGCTTCCAAAGCCTGTAAGCGGCCTGGATTTCACAAGAAGTTTTCTACTTTGGTAGAAAACGAACATCTCAAGGAGCGAGTTAATAATATGGACCGCCGCCTTCAACAGCTCCTCACTGAAAAGCAGCAGTTCTTCAAGTGGGCAGAGGTCAGCAAGATCAGAACCTGCAAACTAGAGGAGCTGCTGATGAGCCAGAACAGGCAGATAATCCAGCTGCAAGAAAAGCTGGGGCCTGAGAGCCATAAGAACACCGAGCAAGACCAGGCCACCTCAGAAACACCTGCTCCGACCATGACATGGGCCAACGTGGTCAAAGGTCTGGGTAAGGCCAAACAGCCAGTCATCCAGAGCGAAGACCAGGCCTCTTCAGAGACACCAGCTCCGACCATGACCTCGGCCAATGTCGTTAAGGCTGAGGAAGAGGTGAAACAGCCGGTCATCCTGAGTGAAGGCCAGGCCTCTTCAGAGACACCAGCTCCGACCATGACATCGGCCAATGTTGTTAAGGCTGAGGAAGAGGTGAAACAGCCGGTCATCCTGAGTGAAGGCCAGGCCTCTTCCCAGACCGAGACTACAACCATGAACTGGGCCGATGTCATGGAAGCTGAAGATGAGGTCAGGGAGCAGCTTAGGCTCAGAGAAGCTGAGGTTTCACAACTGAAGCTGGAGAACGAGGGTCTCTTAGCAATGCTGCAGGAAGCTAAAAACCTCCAAAGAGAACCAGATCACAAAGAAAAGGAGGACCTGAAATTGCAAGTCTCATTCTTGGTGGACAAGATTAAAAGTCTGAAGGAAGAAAACAACAAACTGCAGAAGGACAAACAAGCAGTGGTTGAAAAGACTGAAAAACTGGAGGGTAAGATCCAGCTGATGGAGCGCAACAACATCCCTCACATAGAGCTCAACAACCAGATGAAGAAGTATATTAAAACGCTCCAGACAGAAAAGATGGAGCTTGAAGGTGAGTATAACCGGAAATTCCTTCAGATGAAGAATCTGGAGAAACTGCTTTTCCAAGAATCTCAGAAAAATGAAAAGATTGTGACGAGCCTTCACTCTGCACAAGAGGTGATCGCCATCAAAGACCAGGAAGTCCAACGAATCACCGACATCTATGAAAACCTCTCAGAGACACTCTTCAAGACTGAGGAGCTGCTGCTGGAAGCCGGCAATGAAGTCGAGGAGAAAGAAAAAGAAAATCAAGAACTGCTCAAGAAACAAAAAGAGACAGAGCTTTGGATCCAAAAGAAAAACAAAAAGATATTCTGTAAGTTTTTCAGGAGGACCAAAGACAAACAGAGCAACCAAAAACAGACTGAAGAGGTGATCGAGGAGAGAGAAGAACCACAGGAGCAGGAGAAGAAGGCAAAGAAGAAGAAGAGCTTCTGGAGTTGGTTCAAGAGTGACAGGAAGGTGGAGGAGGCTGCTGGTAGCTCAGCTTAGCCTCCTCCTCCTCCTCCATTTCCTCACCCCTTCTGCCTCCTTCCTCCTCACCTCTCCAACATCTCTCACCTTCATCCTCTATTCCATCTTGTCTTTTCCCCATCCCCCTACTCCCCTACCACTACTACCTATCCACTTATTATTTCTTATTATTTCTTGATAATTCGTATTGTCTATTGGCTAATTAGTTCATAAGACATTAACCTTAGTGGGCAAAAAAAAAAAAAAAGATAAAGAAAACAGAGAAGAAAGTGTCCCGTGACACTCAGACATCATAGCTAATATTAGTATTATATAGTATTCAGTGAAACTAATCCTTTATTAAGAAGAGGCCTCACTGTAAATGTCAGGTTTCTGTCAGCAAATAGCTTCTCATGATGTTCGTTCAACAAATCGGTGATTGAGTTTCTCAATTAACCAAAAAAAAAAAAAAAAAGATATGTTGTCGACATCAGCCCTAAAAAGCCCACATTGGTTAATGACTATTTCTATCCCACTACCCCCTATTCCTCCTTTCCTTTCCTTTCATTTCATTTCTTTTCCTTTCCTGTCCTGTCCTTTCCTTCCTTTCCTATCCCCCTCTAAAAAAAACAAAACAAAACAAAAATAAAATAAAATAAAATAAAAAAAAATCATATAATATTTCTGCATGTGTGTGTATCAGATCTGAAGACTTCACGTCTCAGTTTTCAGGTTTCTGAAGATTCTGAAAATGAACTGAATTTGATTTATTTTCAGGTGATGCTGCTTCTAAATATTCCAAGGACTATTTTCAGAGGAGACTATCTTAAATCATCAAGTTTTAAATATTTTGAAGAGGAATTTTTGAGAGTTCATTGTTTTTATGAGTCTTCACAGATAATCTGACTTTTTACTTTTCATATTGTTGGATTTATTTTGGAGTGTTTTATGCTGTGATTAGTCCTGCTGTTTTATTCTGTTCAATATGATGATTGTTCTGTACTTTTATAATATCCTGTGCAGTATTATTCTGTGTACATATACTAGGAGGACATGTGCTCATTGGTATTTTTCTGTTTAAATAAAATTTGTGCAATATAGATAACAACTTGTGCAATATTAATACTTATGTCAACATTTTCATTTGTCAAAGAATCTGTGCAATATCACTGGCATGTGCAATAACGTTATTCTTATAACCAGTACTTAAGTATATCTTGTATTATTTTGGTTATTTTGGTATTTTTGTACTATTTTTCAAAATGTTTGCACTATCTTTGCTGTTGGAACAATGCAAACATATTCACTGCTGGATTAATAGAGGCCTATTTTGTCTTATCTTCTGAGACATTTATTCCAAATATTTCCACTGAATCCTGAGAGTCTGAGTGAGTCAGGAAGCATTTACAAAGATTCCTTCCGTGTCAAAGTGAAGACAGATTTTAACAAAATACAGTCAACAGATAAAAAATATAAAAAGGTGAAATTAGTGAGTGCATCAGTATTTACCCCACTGAAACCAGGGTTCAGTCGATGCATCTTTGGCTCAATGGAAAGTTCTTTTTCTTTATATTCTTGTCAAAAAAAGAAAGAAAAGCCAAATCAAGGTGTTCCACATTAAAATAGAGAAATAAAATCAACACTGTACTTTCTCAAAGTCCCAGAGACTCACACATCCAGTTTGAAAGTAATCAGATGAACAGATAATTGAAAAACAATTCTAGAACTCTGCTGTAGAACTCATCGATAATCAAAGTGTGTGTGTGTGTGTGTGTGTGTGTGTGTGTGTGTGTGTGTGTGTGTGTGTGTGTGTGTGTGTGTGTGTGTGTGTGTGTGTTCTGTTTTGTATAAACAGTGAGATTCTTAAGACATTACAGAGATAATTTGTCCATTTTGTAAATCCATTTATTCTAATTGAAGAGAGTCTTGCTACAATCGGATTAAAGGTAAATTCTAGTGACATACTCAAATAAAAAAAATTACAGAAATTGATTAAAAGAACTTAAAGAAATAAAAAAAACTATAAAAAAGGTTAAGGAATCTACAAATAACACTAGAAATACCCACTTGTGGAGAATTATAAAATTTCGATGTCCCGACACTGATAGCAGGTCTAGCTGTCTCTTTTAGCATTTTGCCTTTTGTTTTTAGCCTCAAACAGCAAGAATAAAGGATGCTTGAGGTCTTAAGGCTTTTCATTGATTAACAAAGGATTTAAAAAGTGAGGGATGCAGTTTGGAGCACAGCACTGAGATGCTGTGAGTTAGAAATAAAGTCTTGAAATTAATTATTGATCTTTGTCAAAGCCCTTTACATTTTCAGAAATGTGCTTTATGTTTATTATTGAGCTTTGTAACAGTACAATTTATAGCAGACTGGTTGTGTTAGATTCCATTAGATTTCACAGTTGCACCTAATCAAGTGAATGGGGAGTGAAGGTATCACACAGAGATAGAAAACCTTCAAGTCAGTACCTACCTATGAAATAAAACCATTGAATGTAAATATTACAGTCAGTGAAAGTCATGAAAAATTTGCTATTTTCAAAAAATTTTCCCTAGAGTTTTGTGGATGTTTAATAGATTTCAAACGAGTCAAGAGAAAAATAAGCAATTGGTGAAGTTTAGAAGTATTTGGAGTAGACCTTCTAAGTTTTTCAAGGTTCTGTGAACTTCACTGAACTTTTTTGCATTTTTTATAGTGCTGTCAAATGATTCCAATTTTTAATCAAATTAATCACAGGGTTGATGTGAATTAATTTTGATTCATCACAATTAAATATAATTAATATTTAATCTATATTAATCGCATTACACACACACACACACACACACATATGTGGTATATATATATATATATATGTGTGTGTGTGTGTGTGTGTGTGTGTGTGTGTGTGTGTGTGTGTGTGTGTGTGTGTGTGTGTGTGTGTGTGTGTAGTATATAAAAACATATATATGTCAGGTTTGTCAGCTCATCAGCTGTAAAGAAATTCACCCAAAATATCATCATATGAGGTGAGTGCTGAGAGTTTTCTTTTGCAACTTTGTTTTGGAGACATACAGAAAAAAATATTTCTACAACATCCATGAGTAGTAATGATATTAAAAGTGATATTCCACAATCTCTAAACCCAAAACACTGGTGTCTTCATTTGGTGAAAACACTACAAAGTATTAATAATGAGTACATTGTTAAATAATGAGGTTAAGGGCAAATTAGCCATATTCTTGACACATTCCTCAACTCAATGCCAGAAAATATTTCCACCATAAGATGTTGAGCTGTATAACTGTGGCCTTTACAGATTTCTGTTTGATAATCCTGTTTTATATGATATGTGAAATTTTAAATGTACGGAAGAGCTTTGTGGTGCATATTTTGTTTGACAGAGCTCCATAAAAGTCCAGTTCAGTTATACCATGATGCCAGTTTAAGAAACACTTTCTAGCTGCTTAAGGCATATTCATATTCAATCAACAGGCACTGAGACACTGAGAAGACAGAAAAATTCCTGTGGTCGGATCACCAGACTGGCTGCCCTGAAACAACCTGTGTGCTCCTGCAGTTTAAAACAGTCTAATGCAAACCCGGTCTGAACTAGGTGTAAAAATACAGGCATGACTATAACTAATGTTTAAATGTAATGATTTAGCGCATCTTTCTTGACAGTGACAGGACATGTAGAAAAACAAACAAAGGCAGCATTCAGGTAAGAGGAGGACGATTGAGAGTAATGAAGGCACTGATTAGATAAAGGGTAAGAGTGGAGGCGGGTATGATCAGAAATATAAAAATAGTGTCTGACTCAGCAGGTATATAAATACTGAGGAAGGAAGAGAAAAGCTGTGAGAGAGTCTCAATGGCTCCAGCTGCTCCTGTTCTGTTCTTTCTTTCTTTTTATCTGTCTCTTTATTGATACACCTGAGTATCTGCTTGTCTATCCCGGGAAAGCCGGGACGCGAACCAGGGATCTTCTCGCTGCAAGGCGAAAGTGCTAACCACTACGCCACTGTGCAGCCCATTTAAAATCTTAATGATTCACAATTTAAAATTCACAATATAAAATAGAAAAACTGCAAGCATGATATGCAGAAATTAAAAATACGTTTAAAAAATCATTTTGCAGTCCTTACAGGGTAAAGTAGGCCATGTAAAAAAGGATCTCAGGCACTTTCTCTAACAACCACTTTGAAGACTCATTATTCACTGTTTAAATGATTTCAGACCTTTAAAAAGTTTTAGATGCTCAGTGAGGTGTCTAATCAGTCCCAAATCAACAACAATAAATCTCAATGTACAGTCAGAGTCAGTTAAAAGTGTCTTCA